>NC_081564.1:25461339-25525976 GCF_022355385.1 Mustela nigripes
TAAGATGGGATTGGGAGGGAGACAAACCATAAGTGACTCTTAATCTCACAAAACAAACTGAGGGTTGCCGGGGGGAGGGGGTTTGGGAGAAGGGGGTGGGATTATGGACATTGGGGAGGGTATGTGATTTGGTGAGTGCTGTGAAGTGTGTAAACCTGTTGATTCACAGACCTGTACCCCTGGGGATAAAAATATATGTTTATCAAAAATAAAAAATTAAAAAAAAAAAAAAAACTCTCCACAGAGATCCTTCTGGTGATTTTCGCAGTAGGTCACTCTCTGAATCACTGAATCAGCCCAAATCCTATCTCCCATCTCCCTAAAAGTGATATTTTAGTTCATCACTTTTGTAAGCCGTTTAATCTATGAGATATAAGCCTATGGTTTTCATCCTGTCACACATTAGAATTCCCCATGGAGCTCTTAGAAACACACTTGCCCAATCTAACTGCTGACCAATTAGATTAAAACTCAAGGGAATTCCTTTACATGTTCTCAATGACCATGAGCCCTCCACCTGAGAAAACACCAGTGGCTTTGGGAGTTCCTCTTCCCACTTCCACCTAACAGGAGAAAGGTTTTCCCTTCACTTTTTCAGGTTCAATTTAACATGCATAGCCCAAAGTGTCAAATCTTCCTTGGGCAGGGGCGCCTGGGTGGCTCAGTTGGATAAGCAACTACCTTCAGCTCAGGTCATGATCCCAGAATCCCGCGATTGAGTCCCACATCAGGCTCCCAGCTCCATGAGGAGTCTGCTTCTCCCTCTGACCTTCTCCCCGTCATCCTCTCTCTCACTCTCTATCAAATAAATAAATAAATAATCTTAAAAAAAAATCTTCCTTGGGCAACAATCAATGTCACAATTTAAAACAGAGGTAAGAACAGAAGGCCAGAACAGAATAACTGCATAATAATCCTTTTGTTTTGGGGCATATAGCCCAGAAGACATTCAAAGGAGTAATTGAAGCTGCTATAAGAAAGCCCCTTCTATTTTCATGGAGTTACTTATTACATATTTTTTCAACATTTCCAACCTGAAAAACTAAAAATAGAATCCATGTGGAAGCCTGTCTCATTCTAGTGTGGTAATTCTCAGCAAGGAGTAATTTTGCTCCTTAAGGGGCACTTGATAATATCTGGACATGTTCTGTTTTGTTTTTAAGATTTTATGTATTTATTTAGAGAAATAAAGCATGCAAGTGGGGGGAAGGGACAGAGGGAAAGGAGAGAGAGAATCTCAAGCAGACTCTCCACTGAGCACAGAGCCCAACTCAGGGCTTTATCTCATGACCTGAGATCATGACCTGAGCTGAAATCAAGACTTGGATGCTCGGCCAACCTGGCCACCCAGGTGTTCCTGGCAATGTTTTTTGAGTGTCCTGGTACTTTGATTATCATTATTAGCATCTAGAGGGTAAAGATCTAGGATATTGTTAAAACATCCTATAATATTCAGAATTCCCTCCCTGCTGAAAATCGCCCCCCCTCCCCCAAGTAGTTATCTAGCTCAAAATGTCAGTAGTGCCTGGGTTGAGATATCCTGGTCCAGACCGAAAGAAACTTCCCACTCCTTCTCTGCATGATGTCCTTGACAACCTCTTTATAACAAGGAGTCAGCATTCCTGACCAAGAGCTAAGACAGTTGTCTAATAAACTTTAATAGGACCAAATGTATTTTTGAAAATTAGTCATCCTTTCCCTGAGATGACTGCCAGTGAAGTTATTGACATTTAATCTTTTCCTTTTAGATTTGGTGTTAATGATGGTGATGATTAACTATTCTATTTTCCTACAAAATGTTCCTAACAAGAGTAAATCTTTGATTTGCTTGCTTGAAACCTTTGCCTTCGCAGCAAGATGGTAATAAAATGAAAGTGCTTATAACTAAATCATTTTGAGATTTTTTTCTTTTCAGTAAGATTTTCTTTTCCAGTAAGATTTTATGTCTAAAAATTGCCTGAAAAAACTTATTAATATATTTATATGTTTTATCAGCTCAATATTATTAATTATTATAATGATAAATCAAAAAAATGGGGACCTTATGCTTCCAGGAAATTTTCTTTTTAATTTTGATATCTATTTATAAATATGAGAAATAGAAGAACACACAGAGATGGTGAACAATAAAGTTTTCTCAAGCATAAAATAGATCATATTCTATAAAATCCTATGAGGGAAGTGAACTAGAAGGGATGATTAAATGAGGAAAAAAACCAGTGTGAATATTCTGAACCTTACGAAGAGCTCAGGCTCACATTTTTTAAATGGATGATGGTGAATATCAGAACCCAATGTTATTTACATTCTTTTGGATACACTTGGAAGAGTGATATTAACAGTTTTATTTACTTAAAGTGTCCATTTTTATTTTGGGCCAGAAATTACATCCTTTACAGGGTTTAAACTTAGGGTGAAAAAATCTAGATGTCTACTTAAATGTGTTTGGTGATGAATATAGATTTGCAAAAATAGTTGAGGGGGAAAAAATTGACTACTTACAGGTTTAGTTCCATGCTTCTAAAAGATTTCTCAAACCTCAGAGTCAACTGACACACTGTCAACAGACAGATTCTCAGGCTTCATCTTATACCAGAAACACTCAGATGGCCAGGGGAGCAATCTGGGAATCTGCATGTTCAATCTTTGTCTCTTGATTCTTAAGGTAGAATACTTTGGGCAGCCTTGATCTCTCCAGCATGATTAAAATATTCATACACCCATTCCTTAAAGGGAAGCCCAAGGGTGTGTCGAGGGTCAAGAATTCCTTTTTCTTTCATTGATCTGACACATTGAGCACCTATTTCAGGACAAATATATTGTTGGGGGACCCAGTAGACAATTTGAAGCTGGAACTTGAGCTGGGAGCTTCTTCTCCCACTCAGAGTCTACAGGAAGGACCTTCATCTCCTTTTCAGGGGCTTCCGGATATCTAGCAATGTTCAGTAAGGCTGGGATATGTAAGCAAAGCCCAGAGATCTGGATCCAAACCTCTCAATTTGAGAAGCACTTTTGAATAATATGTGTTGTGTTTCTTAAGAGTCAATGACTCTAAGGAATCATCTATAGGTATTGTGAAAGTGTAGATTCTCGTTCAGTAGTTCTGGGTGGAGCCTGAGAGTGGGATTTTCTAACAAGCTCCAAGATGATGCCCATGCCTCTTGACTACAGACCACATATTGAACAGGAAGGACTAAGGAGCTTTATTTTTTTTTTATTTTTATTTTTTTATTTATTTTCAGCATAAGAGTATTCGTTATTTTTGCACCCCATCCAGTGCTCCACGCAATCCATACCCTCAATAATACCCTCCACCTGGTACCCCGACCTCCCACCCCCAACCCCTTCCAAACCCTCAGGTTGTTTTTCAGAGTCCATAGTCTCTCATGCTTCACCTCCCCTTCCAATTTCCCCCAAATCCTTTCTCCTATCTAACTCCCCATGTCCTCCATGCTATTTGTTATGCTCCACAAATAAGGGAGACCATATGATAATTGACTCTCTCTGCTTGACTTATTTCACTCAGCATCATCTCTTCCAGTCCCATCCATGTTGCTACAAAAGTTGGGTATTCATCCTTTCTGATGGAGGCATAATACTCCGTATATGGACCACATCTTCCTTATCCATTCGTCCGTTGAAGGGCATGTTGGTTCTTTCCACAGTTTGGCAACCATGGCATTTGCTGTTATAAACATTGGGGTACAGATGGCCCTTCTTTTCACTACATCTGTATCTTTGGGGTAAATACCCAGGAGTGCAATGGCAGGGTTATAGGGAAGTTCTAGTTTTAATTTCTTGAGGAATCTCCACACTGTTCTCCAAAGACGCTGCACCAACTTGCATTCCCACCAACAGTGGAAGAGGGTTCCCCTTTCTCCACATCCTCTCCAACACATGTTGTTTCTTGTCTTGTTAATTTTGGGCATTCTAACTGGTGTAAGGTGATATCTCAATGTGGTTTTAATTTGAATCTCCCTGAGGGCTAACGATGATGAACATTTTTTCATGTGTCTGATAGCCATTTGTATGTCTTCATTGGAGAAGTGTCTGTTCATATCTTCTGCCCATTTTTTGATATGATTATCTGTTTTGTGTGTGTTGAGTTTCAGGAGTTCTTTATAGATCCTGGATATCAACCTTTTGTCTGCACTGTCATTTGCAAATATCTTCTCCCATTCCGTGGGTTGCCTCTTTGTTTTCTTGACTGTTTCTTGGCTGTGCAGAAGCTTTTGATTTTGATGAAGTCCCAAAAGTTTATTTTCGCTTTTGTTTCCTTTGCCTTTGGAGACATATCTTGAAAGAAGGTGCTGTGGCTGATATCGAAGAGATTACTGCCTGTGTCCTCCTCTAGGAGTCTGATAGATTCCTGTCTCACGTTGAGGTCTTTTATCCATTTTGAGTTTATCTTTGTGTATGGTGTAAGAGAATAGTCGAGTTGCATTCTTCTACATATAGCTGTCCAGTTTTCCCAGCACCATTTATTGAAGAGACTGTCTTTTTTACACTGTATAGTTTTTCCTGTTTTGTCGAAGACTATTTGCCCATAGAATTGAGGGTCCATATCTGGGCTCTCTACTCTGTTCCACTGGTCTATGTGTCTGTTTTTATGCCAGTACCATGCTGTCTTGGTGATCACAGATTTGTAGTAAAGCTTGAAATCAGGTAACATCATGCCCCCTGTTTTATTTTTGTTTTTCAACATTTCCTTACTGATTCGGGGTCTCTTCTGATTCCATACAAATTTTTGGATTATTTGCTCCAGCTCTTTGAAGAATACCGGTGGAATTTTGATCAGAATGGCATTAAAAGTATAGATTGCTCTAGGCAGTATAGACATTTTAACAATGTTAATTCTTCCGATCCAAGAGCATGGGATAGTCTTCCATCTTTTTGTGTCTTCTTCAATTTCTTTCATGAGTGTTTTGTAGTTCCTCAAGTACAGATCCTTTATCTCTTTGGTTAAGTTTATTCCCAGGTATCTTATTGATGAGGGAGCAGGAGGCTGGCTGAGGACAAAGCAAAAGCTGGTGCCTTGCACCCCCTCTTCACCCTTTCCCCTCCATATGTGTAGCATCCCTCTGGCAGCCCTGACTGCCATGAACAATAAGCAAATAGTTAACTTGCAGAGCTCACAATCCTGGTAGACAGGAGTCTCCCTTGGCTTACAAATGTCCTAAATCTCACTAACAAAGAGGATTGATAGCAGGATTGTGACATCCCACCAAAAAGTCCCCCAACTATCTTAATGTTAATGGCTGGTCTAAAGACAACATTGATCCAGCTGCAAGGGCAAGGCCTCCTGCAGGCCTGGAACATCCTGACACCTTGTAGGCCCTCTTTAGCATATGAAAACTCCACTGAAACCTCCCTTCCCCTCACCTTCCCCCAACCTCAGGGTATATAACATGCCTACCCTCACAACCAGGGGCAGCTGCATCTCCGCCTGCCCACGGGCCCTGTCCCTGTGCTCTAATAAATCACCTTTTGCACGAACTAAGTCTTAAGAATTCTTTCTTCAGTCGTCGGCTCCGAACCTCCTCACCTCACTAAACCTGACTTAGGTTCTGGGACTTCATCATTATGGGAGGACTAAGGAGCTTTTAAAAAGTACCAATGCCCTGGTTGATTCTTTTGGACTTATTCTAAAATGTGAGGGGAAATATCTGTGTTCTAGCCATCTGCTGTAGCTAAGAAGAAGAAGAAAAAAACTATAAACCATATAGCAGAATGGTCTGAAGTCTAATCACCTGACATACAGAAGGAACTTAAAATGTTGAGTTATGAATAAGAACTTAGAGCTCACAATCCTGCTAAACAGGAGTCTCCCTTGGCTTGCAAATGTCCTAAATCTCACTAACAAAGACGATTGATAGCAGGATTGTGACATCCCACCAAAAAGTCTCCCAACTATCTTAATGTTAATGGCTGGTCTGAAGACTGAAGACAACATTGATCAAGCCACAAGGATAAGGCCTGTAAGGGCAAGGCCTCTGGTAGGCCTCTGATATCCTGCCACCTAGTAGGCCCTCTTTAGCATATGAAAACTCCCGTTGAAACCTCCCTTCTCCTCACCTTCCCCCAACCACAAGGTATATAACATGCTTACCCTCACAACCCGGGGCAGCAGCTCTTCCTGCCCATGGGTCCTTTCCCCGTGCTTTAATAAACCACCATTTTGCACCAAAGATGTCTCAAGAATTCTTTCTTGGTCATCGGCTCCGGACCTCAGCGCACTGAACCTCACCTAGGTTCTAGAACTTCATCAAAAAGAGTCCTGCTCATGATCAAAGGAGGCAGCTCTTTGACCTTAATGTTGTCTCCAGGACCCAAGGTCATGATAGTGAGGGTGATATATGGTTATTTGATTATCCACCAGCAGGGAGGGCTGGGTGTCTCAGACAGTCTATGAACTTTGTACCCACGAGGTGAGATCCACAGGACTGTGGGGCTTCCTTACATGTAGACAAAAGCTATGTGGAAAGTGGTGCCTAGGACATGGTCCAAGGAGGCACCACTGTTCATGAGGGCACAAAACAGGGTGGTCAGCTTTTGTTGCCTATCTCCATCTCCAGGGGAGGTCATGGCTCTCTCAACATTCTTATAAACTTTTTCCTCTTCCTCTCCCCCTGGGAAAGCTTTATCTCAAAAGACTTGGCTTTTGTAATCAATGGCAGTGCCTTTGGCTTCCTGCTGCTGTTGTTCTCAGTTCTGTTTTGTCTTGCCCCTAGAGTAAGAAATCACAGAAGGATTGTTCCCCTGTTAAATGCAAGTGTGGGGCACAAGAGGGATCAAAATGCACAGAAAGAGACACACCAAAAAATTTGATAAATGATGACTTACATCACCTACTTGCAAAACAGTAGGGAGATAATTACCAGAGCATTACCTGATGATAAATTACAGTGGCCCCTGTTAGCCCTAGCTCCTTCAGTTGCAAGAAAGGGGGAGATGGAGGGAGGTCCCAACTCTAATGGGTACCCCCAAGGAAGAGAACCTGAGAACTGGTCCCAGCAATTGCTTTAAGAATCACTTTTCAAGTCATACTTACATACAGTTAAAAATAAAATGAAACAACACAAAAGATCATCAATTAAATGTTTCCCTCCTGCCCAAGACCACAATTACCTGCCTCCATTTCCAAAACAAACAAAAAAAAAAAACTACTGTTTAGAACTTTTCCTGGGTCCTTCAAAGCATTTTCTCTGCATTTAGAAGCATGCTTCCCCTCTTCCCCTGATGTTTTATGCAAATAAATTTGCATACCCTCTACAAAAACTGTGTCTTAACATAATTTTACTGAATGATTTCAACCTGGATGGGGAGAAATCCATCAGGGAGCTTAATAATTATTGTCATTCGATTTCAAATATTCAGAGGCAAACAGGAATGCACCTTCTCTTCTGAGGAGTTTGTGGGGAAATATTACAAAAGGAGGCACAAGATCCTTCATTAACACAAAGTCTTGGCTGTTCCAAACTCAAAAGTCAAAATCTATGTATAAGTATCAGAGGATGCTGTTTGGACATATCTGTAATCGCTAGTTGTATATTCTATTAGAACAGTTTCTATTTCAAGGCTTTCCCAGAGGTGGCTTATAGCGCCTTAAGGTTCCACTACCCTCCAGAATGACTGAGTTACTAAAAACCTCATCAGGAGCAGGAGACATTGCTAGGGGTTGAAAGACCCCTCCCCTAGAAGATAGATAGGATAACTAACCGCTTGTTTGCTTTTCTCTGAACCGCTGGCTTTTAGGCGTAAATTAGGTTATTAATTGCTTATTAATTGCTCTTTTGCCCTTCTGTAACTGCTTGGCTTATAGAAATAATAGAAGACGCCATGATGGCATTCCTACCTTCCCCCTTCTTGTTCCCCCTCCCTGCCTCTCTCCTCCCGCGCACGGGCCCTCAGAACCAATCAGCTTGTTCCCCCTTCCCGCCTCTCTCTTCGAGCGCGCGCGCGGGTCCCCAAAGCCAATCAGCAAACTCCACGTGTGCCTTTTTCAAAAGTTCTGTCAACCAATCAGTTGCGCCCCACACAAAACTTGTTTGTACCTGTCTATAAAAACCGGGCACCACCCCAGCCGGGTGTGCTCAGCTAGCAGGAGCTGCTGACCACCCGCAGGCGCGCGCTGACCACCCGCAGGTGCCTGCATAACAATAAAGAACCTCTTGCTGATTGCATCCAGTGGCAGTGTTGGATTCTTGGGTAAGGGGATCCGTGGGTCTTTCAGGGTAATAGTATCAATAATAGCAATTAATGATTATTTAGCACTGACTCTGAGTTGTGTGCTATTATTGGAACTCTATGTGTTTTATTTCATTTAATCCAAATCCCAAGAAAGTGACTATTATTTTCATACTCAGATAGAGCCTTCTTTTAAATGGAAATGATTAAGATCACACAATAAATAGCTTCCAAGATTTAAAGACTTAAAGCTAGGCAGTGAGTCGCGATCCTAAACTCTTAATTCCTCTGGTACACCTTTCTTTTAACACACTCTCAGTGCCTATAATCTGCCAGATGTTATGCCAAGGTTGGGGGCACAGAGGTAAATGTAACTGCCCCTGGATTGTTGTGGCTATAAGAAATAATGAATGCAAAAGGTTTGGGGTTTTTTGTGATTTTCTTTTTTTGTAATTTTAATTTTTTTCCAGTTTCATTGAGACATAAATTATGTACAGCATTGTGTACAGCATTGTGTACATTTCAGGTGCACAAAGTAATGATTTGAGGGGCGCCTGGGTGGCTCAGTGGGTTAAAGCCTCTGCCTTTGGCTTAGGTCATGATCCCAGGGTCCTGGGATTGAGCCTTGCATAGGGCTTTCTGCTCAGTAGCGAGCCTGCTTCCCCCCTCTCTCTCTGCCTGCTGCTCTGCCTACTTGTGATCTCTCTCTCTGTGTCAAATAAATACATAAAATTAAAAAAAAAGTAATGATTTGATGCATGTCTGTTTTGAGAATGATTATCACAATAAGTTTAGATAAACATTCATGACCTCAGTAGAAGCTTTTGCGCTATTGTGAGAGCCAACTTTCAAGATGGCCCCCCAGGATCCCTGCCCTCTGATATCCACACCCTTGTAGAGTGACATCTCACTATGACCAAGGCACCAGCAGGATATCGTGGAATGATGGTATATGATTTCCAAGACTAGGTAATTAGAGACATCGTGCCTTGCTTTCTTGAATCACCTGCTCTGGTGGAAGCTAGCCAGCTATCCTGTCATGAGGACATGAGAGGCCCTTTGGAGAGGTCCCAGGGTGAGGAACTGAAGCCTCCTGCCAACAACCAAGGGAAAATGCCATCTTGGAAGAAGATTCTCCAGCCCTTTCAAGTCTTCAGATAAATAAGCCAATATTTGAGTGTACCCTCATGAGACACTCTAAGACAGAAACACCAAGCTAAGCCACAGCTTGTGTGAAATGAGAAATCTTTATGGTGGCTTTAAGCTATTAAATTCTGGGATACTTAGTTTTATAGCAATAGATAACTAATACAACTGTGCTTGTCATGTTTGGCTGCATTATTTTTTTAAAAGATTTTATTTATTTATTTGACAGAGAGAAAGATCACAGGTAGGCAGAGAGGCAGGCAGAAAGAGAGGGGGAAGCAGGCTCCCTGCTGAGCAGGCTCCTCTGAGGGGGATCTGTCCCCTAATTTCTTCCTCTCATAAAGATCTTTATGGATCATATGATATCATTTTACTTTAATTTCCTCTTGAAAGGCCCTGTCTTCATATAAAGTTGCATTTGGAGGGACTAGGTGTCGCCCTCGGCCCACAAGGACGACAATGAGCCTGGTTTGGTGTTAATGCTTCATTTCCGTTTATTTAATCAACTTCCTTAGCTTATATACAGCAGGGTGACCAATAAGGGGTCAAGCAATGGGGAGAGCCAATGAGAGTCCTGTTACTATGCTGATTAAATTTGATACAGCCAATAACTATGTCCTTCTTTAGGCGGGCTTCACCAGAAAGTTCATTGTATACTTGCAGCGTACTTTGCTAGCAGTGAGCCAAGCACCTTCTTGTCATGGCGGGGACTTACCCGGCCGGAGGCAGTCCCGGACAACTAGGGATTAGGACTCCAACATACAAATTTTGAGGTGACACATTCAGCCCATAACATATTCTACATAGAATATTAAAAAACTCAACAATGTCATTTATATTATAGACTGACCTAATTTTTCATCGAAGTGACTAATCATTTTATCATGAAAAACCAAATTCTCCTAAGAAGCCTGAAGTGTTGGGCAACTAGCTTGGTTAACAGAGTTCAGCTGCTTCTAAGACTTGATTTCCCTCATTCTCAGAGAATGAAATCAATGGTGAATTATGAAGTATATTCTATACCTACCTAATCTCCATGCAGCATTGAATAAGGAAAAAATACTTTCTAGTGCTGAATGCAGCTGAAGAGTGAACTGGAAACTTATCTTCCAGTGTAGATCCCAGCCATCCAAGCTGAACACTCAGTGTTTGAGCTTCAGAGAGATACTATGCTCATTGACTTCCTATCTGAGAGAGCACTTAATATATGATCACTAGAGGGGGCATATTGAACCTGAATAGCAAAACCTGATGGAACCTCCATATACTTGTACCTGGATTCTCCTTCTTCATCAGAGGTAGAAATAATACCCGGCTTCTGAACATCAATCACAGTGCATAGATTTGTTTTGTTTTGTTTGTTTTTTTCCTCCCAATAGCATTTCTGTGAAACCAGGGTGTCCTGCAATTCAACTCAATTCTGACGCTACCTGCCTGGAGGTAGAATCAGGTCTCACAGGTTAAGGGTCTGGCCTCCCAAGACTGCCCCTTCAGATACCAGTCTCAAGTTCAGGTTGTCACCTGTGTTTCTGACTGACTGGTTATAAATCAAGGGTTCCCACAACCCTTGGTTTTGGGAATCCTCTTTGGTTTTGATTCATTTGCTAGAGGTCCAGAGAACTCAGAAAGCCAGTTTACCTACTAAATTGGAGGTTTATTATAAAAGGATATAACTTCGGAACAGCCAGATGGAAGAAATGTATAAGGTGAGGCATGGAGGAAGGACATGGACCTTCCAAGCCCTGAAGGAGTACACCAGTCCCCAAATCTCCACATGTTCATCAACTCGGAAGCAGAGTTCCATCATTTTGGGTTTTTAAAGAGGCTTCAATTCAGAAGCATAACTGATTAAATCACTGGCTATTGGTGATTGAACTCAATCTGGATACAGCCTTTACCTCCCCAGAGGTCAGGGGTGAAATTAAAAAATCTCACCCTTCTAACCACATAGTTGGCTTCACAAGCAAACAAACAGCCCCCATCCTCAGGTGTTTCCCAAGTGACCATTAACATAACAAAAGACACCTTTATTGCTTTCACCACTTGGGTAATACCAAAGGTTTCCAGAGCTCAGTGCCAGAAAGAGGAGCAAGGATTTATATTTCTTATTATAAATCACAACCTCAAAGATACTCAAGACTAATGATCTTAGAAATAAATGAAGTTGTGCTCAGTAAGTGGTAGCTCTTACTTCACATTAAAAGTTCTGAAATAGGGGAGATATCTCAGATTCTCTTTTAATCCCCTGGGCCCTGCTGAGTGCAGGTTGTGTTTCCTACTGTGGAGCATGGGCTCCTTGCTCAGTGAGCTTGAAGGTTTGTTAAGCAATAGCAGTTATATATCAATCAGATTTCATCTTTGTCCTGTTTCATTTTCATCTTTTTAAAGGATTGTGCAGAAGCATTTCTCTGTCCCTCAGCTAAAGTGTTCGCCAGACTGAGCTAGGAAGAAGAAGCAAGTGGAGCATATGCTTTTTTACCTCTGAGTAAAGCGAATAAAATAAGGATCCATCTCATCAAAGCAAGATAGGATATTGTTAACCTTGAAATAAAACTGTCAGTTATTTGGAGGATGAGGGAATGGGGAAAATAGGGAAAGGAGAGTGGGAAGTACAGGACTCTAGTTATGCAAGGAATAAGTCACAGAGATGAAAGTTATAACACAGGGAATATTGTCAATGGTATTGTAATAATGGTGTATTATATCTAGAGCAGTGAGTTATACAGATGGACACCACATTCAGTAGGCCAAATTGAGGAGTCTTTATTAAAAAGCCGGTGGCTGTGAGGGGGTTCAGGCACACCAAAATATCGCAGCCCCTAATGAGCTAAGGGATAGACTTAAAAAGGCATAATCCACATCCTGTTGCCAGTTTCTAAAAATCACCAAGCGCAGTACAGAAGCAAAAATGCTGGATTATGCAGATATTTATGGTAGGGGTACATTTCCTGAAATTGTTATGTCTGAGGTATTCTGTGGTATTTTTGTTAAGGTTGCAATAATGGGTATAGTAACATGCCTGTGTTCTGAAATGCCCACTTTTTATAAAAAATGGCATGACTTATTCTAAGTCCGTTTCCTACGTGTCTCAGGTGTATGGTGCCAGATAGTTACACCTGTGATGAGTTTTTGAATCCCTATGTTCTACACATGATACTAATGTAACACTGTACATCAACTATACTTCAATAAAAAGAAAGTATAACAAGCTAAAAAGAAGGAAAGGAAAACATCGGTTATTTAACCAGTGAAATGGGCTTATTTAGGAATAGCAGAGAATTGCAATTCACAACAAAGAAGTTGAGGCAAAACCATAGGCAAGACTATAGAGCAAAGCAGATGACTACTCTTTTACAGAGGAGAGGTGGGATTGGGATTATTATTATAGCCCCAAGGATTATTATAAACAAAAAGTCCATCAGAATAAACTAGGACTTAAAAGTATAGTGACTGTTCTTTTTTTCCTTTTTGATTTTAACATTTTTATTATATTATGTTAATCACCATATAGTATCCCATTAGTTTTTGATGTAGTATTCCATAATTCATTGTTTATGTATAACACCCAGTGCTCACCGCAATATGTGCCCTCTTAATACCCATCACCTAAGTTGGAACTGTCAATGGTTGGCTGGGCTGTTGCCAAGGAGGGAGGAGAGCATCTTCCTTCATCCTGCTATGGTAGTAAAACATCCTCTTCTTCCTGTTGGGAACAGAAGGTAGGTCCCTTGTTGTTGAGTCTGCAGAGGACTCCAAGGAGTGGTAGGCAAGAGAGGTCCTCTTTCCAGACTCCATTTTAGTGAGGTTTCACTCTCTCTTTTCTTTTTAATTATATTCAATTAGCCAATATATAGTATACATTATTAGTTTTGATGTAGTGTTCAGCGATTCATTAGTTGCATTTAACACCCAGTGCTTATTACCACAGGTGCCCTCCTTAATACCCATCACCCGGTTACCCAATCTTCTATAACCCTCAGTTTGGTTTCCAGATTCCAAAGTCTCCCATGGTTTGTCTCCCTTTCTGATTTCTTCCCACTCAGTTTTCCCTCCCTTCCCCTGTGGTCCTCTGCACTATTAATTTTCCAAATATTGAATAACCTGTGGACTAAAATAAGGACTAGAATAAAGCAGATGCTCACCAGGGCCAGGAGTGAGTGGGGCCTGCAGAGGTCTGACACACCCCGTGATCCACCAGGCACTTGTGCATTCCATATGAAACTCAGTCTGGCATGCAGAGTCCACACAGTGCTGGTCTACATTTCCACAGTCTGCAGTTGCCCATAACACAGATGGAGGGATCTGTGTCCATGTTCTTTCTCGAGACTGGAAGATTTATTGAAGAAAAGTCCTGTAGATAGTGACTTTGTGCTCCAGCCCTCTGAGGTCCTGTCTCATCATATGATATTAAATTATGCTGTCCAAATGCTGGGTCACCTCTCCCTGGTCCTTTCACTTTTTCTAAATTAATCTTGACAACCCTAAGGTTTCTGGACCAACAGCCTCCCTCCTGTGAGAACCCCACGTCTGTGTCCTCTCAATGCTAAAGTTCTCTCTGGAGCAGCAAATGAATCTCAATGAGAACTCAGCTCAGCCTGAGGGGCCTCCGTTGCTCTGCTGATTTGTCTTTTTAAGTTTTGTGGCCCAAGATCACCAGAAAGATACAAGATTGGTTAGGTGCTGAAAATATGCTTCTTACAATGATTTCATGTCAGTGGCACAGTCTGGGCTATTTCTCTCTCTTTCTGGTTGTATAGCCGCACCCCTGCCCTTAACAGTAGTAGTAGCAGTAGTCTGCTAGTCCTGTTTGTAGTACTGATCCAGAGGACTCCTGGATGGCTCTGACGGTTGAGAGTTCAACTCTTGATCTCAGCTCAGGTCTTGATCCCAGAGTCTTGAGTTCAAGTCCTGTGTTGGGCTCTACAGTGGGTGGAGCCTACCCTTAAAAAAGAAAAAAAAAACTACTACTGATCTGTATTTTGGGTCAAGTCAGCAATTAGAAAGCCACACTTTCTAATGACCTGGAAGATAGTATCTTCCCCAACACGGCCCTTCATCTGTGTGGACCCCCTACCACCAGCAGTCACCACCTCCCTAAGCCCTTTATATGGCCTTCCCTACTGAAGAGGACTCTCCCCAACCAATCCCAGTTTTTAAAAACCTCATTGCCTTGATACCATGTCTCTTGGGAGTATTTTGATGGCAAAGTCTAAATTCTGAGTAAAATATCTTGCCAGATTTCTCCCTCAGATGAGGTCTGCAGGCCAGATAGAGTACTGACTGTAGGACAGCCTGCTTTAAAAAGCAAGATGCAGGGGTGCCTAGGTGGCTAAGTGGGTTAAGCCTCTGCCTTCAGCTCAGGTCATGATCTCAGGGTCTTGGGATCTGAGCCTTGCCTTAGGCTCTCTGTTCAGCAGGGAGCCTGCTTCACCCCCTCTCTACCTGCCTCTCTGCCTACTTGTGATTTCTGTCAAATAAATAAAATGTTTAAAAAAGAAAAAGGCAAGATGCATTGTTGACTTCTGCTCTTCTATAATTCTATAATCATCACTCTCCTGCATGGGGCCATTAATAACCAGGGCACACCAATGTGTGATTTTCATATTGGTTCATAGGTAAATCTCACCATGTCATTACAGAGTATTTTGTCTATTTTGTGACCCAGGAGCCCAACACCTAGATCATGTGATGCTGTTTTTTTTGTTTGTTTGTTTTGTTTTGTTTTGTTTTAATCTTCCTCCGAGAGAACCTGTCCTTTTTGTAAACTTTTCCTCAAATCCTAGAACTGCTGGTTTCCCATTCTGGAAATCAGTCCCCATAACTTGGGTCTATGTGAGGGACGCTAGGGCAAGGTGCATGTCAGGAAAAAATGAGGTATTTTCCTGAACTCCCTTTTTGGTACATTCCATCAGTTACACAGACTGTTTTCTGCAGAAATGGCAAAATGTTTCCCAAACTGAAGAGCCCATTTCTGGTTCTTTTAGCGTAGGATAGGAAGCTGGAAGGCAGAAGAGGGTAACTGCTATAGGAAAAGATTGGAGAGCCAGTTGTGTGTGGCAAAAGAGGAAGGTGTTGATACCCAGCAAGTACTGTGGCCCATGCACAGACACAGGCGTGCAGTCACCCCTGCGCACACATGACTAGCACTGTATGAGCAGCAGTGGAAGAGCAAGCAGGGCTGACTGGCTTAAGCTCAAGGAAATGTGCAGATGGAGCACTGCCCTGGGCCTTGTGTGGTCTTCTCTCCAGGTATATCTCTGGGAGGCCAGGCAGTGAGGGAGGCAAGGCAGCCTAGGGCCAGGATGCAGGGGTGTGGGGACAGGGAGCTCTCTTGTTCACTGGAGAGCCAACTTCCCATGGACCATGGGGTCCGACCCCACAATGTGACATCATCTCTTCATTTGGATGATGGTCTCACAGGGTGGCCCCTCCACACCTCAATTCCCAAGTCTGACATTTACCTGCTTCCAACCAAGTGTTCCCCAGGACATAGTAAGGGTTTGCTTATTCATTCTTAGGACCCAAATCTACCGCATCTTCCTTGCTTAGAGTTGGCTTACTACCTTTGATAGGGAGGAAGGTGGGTTTTCTGGAAAGTCAAACTCACATTGATGTGACCTAGCCCCTGCAAAAAGAGGTCATATTTTTAATTTGGGAAACAAGTACTAAACCAATGTCATGTATCTATATGATCTTACCATTCCACTAAAAGAAATTTAGATATTTTTACTGACCACAACTAATTGAATTCAAGAGAGGACTGGACCTGGTGGAAAGACAGGATGGGCTGGTAAGGCCCAGAGGATCCAGCTCATCTGCTGGATGTACATCCCCTCCAGGACTGGGGACCTGACTTTTACACAGTAAAGCCCTACCTTGATACAGCCAAAGGCCAGGGACGGAGACTTTGGATCCACTGGGGAGGAGTCCTCGAGTCCACAGTCTTAGCAGAGTTAACGAGGATCCCTCCAAAGCATTTTTCCTGCAGTGGTGCTATTGACCCCCTAGTATGTTCCAGGCCCTGAGGATGCACTTTGTATGTGTCGACCGCATAAACAGCCATAGAAATTAAATGAGGAGGTAACAAGTTTACCAGAGATAGGAGCCAAATGGAGGAATGATAAATGGTGCTGTGAATTCCTGGGGCCGAACCTCACCCAGCTTAGTGTCTGAGCATCATGGATGCTATGCCTTCTTGTTTAATCAGGAGCTGCAGTTTCCTGAGATTTAAACTGGAGATATGGTTCATGGAGCTCAAAGGACACCATATGGTTGACACTGAGGTTCTCTTTATTTTGGACCATGTTTTTACAACCATGTAGGCAGGGGTAACTCCCACATCTACCACCCAAACCCAAATCTCCCTCTAGAAATTCAGATTCATATTTCTAATGCTAGAAGATGCATCTCTCCAAAGATCCTGTTAATTCCCAAGTCAACATCCCCCTGCCCCCTTAATCACCTTTCTTTTTCCTACTCACATGGGGCAGATTTTCTCAAATTGTGGCTTCCGTGCTCCTTTAAGATACACTTACACCTGGGCTTCTGTGCCCAGAATAAAGCCTATGATATGTGTATATCCAGCTAAGCAGGCATATAACAGGGGCACAGAATGGGCTCTGGGTCATAGAAGGTCCTGTCACCACAGTGAGGACAGGGGTTGGCACTAAACCAGACCATGCCTGGCCGCCCCAACTCCTGCAGCATTTGCTTCAGCCTGGCGTGCAGCTGGGCAAGTCTGCCCAGGTGAAGGGTGCCACGGACATCCTCGTAACTCTCCAAGGGGGCTGGATACAGCACATGACTCAGCTTGCTCAGCCCGATGGTGTGGCGCAGCAGGTTCTCTAAGACAGCCATGGAGATGGGGTTTCCACAGAAGCTAAAGGTTGTGAGCTGGGAGCAGCGGCCCAGAGCAGGCAGGATGACAGTGAACTGGGAGTCCATAATCCCACACTCATCTAAGTCCAGGTCCTGGAGGGTGGCGGAGGCTCTCTCTATCAGAACTTGGAGAGGTGCAGGACTCATATTGGTCAGGTTGACCCCACTGAGACCCAGGTCCTTAAGCTGACTGACGTTCAGGTGCTGGGACAGATTTGTCAAGTCAGATTCCGAAAGCAGGCAATTAGTTATTGACAGGGTCTCTAGGGGGGTCTTCAGGCAGCTGGGGAGAGACAAAGCAGTTAGTTCTAGGGGCATGGAGGTGGTGGGCAGAGGGACATGGGGATGACTCAGGCCTCAAGGAAAGATAGGCCCATTACACCCAGATCCAGGGCTTTAACAGATGACGGTCAAGCCCCAGGACTCCACCTGGGGGAAAAACCACTCAAGTCCATCCAAGTTTCAGGGGAGTCCCTTCTCCAATACTCATTTTTGGTGATTTGGTCAAGTGCCCCCTGTGTTGTCAAATGCAGCATAGCATGTCCCTCAGAGGTGCTGTGAGTATCAATTAATCCAACAATGTCAGGCACTTGGAGGGGAGCCTGGCCCCATGTCTCCAGTAAGAAAAGGAATTGGTACTGGGAAACAGGACTAGAAATGCTTTCAACTCGGGCTTCCTTCTGGCTGCTTCTATGACCCCAGTCATTGGTACCTGTTTCCGATGAGGCTAATGGGAGATGTGCGCAAAGAGCTAAACTGGGCAAGGCCTGGCAACATGTCGCCTGCAGGGCCTAACATAGATCACTGTATCATCCACGTACCAGCAAGTCTTCACTCCTGCTCCCTTCCCCTCACCCCCCGCCCCCCAGAATCCAGCATTCCCACTCTATTGCCTTATGTGGAACCCAGAGCAACCCTTTACAGAGAGGGAACTGGAGGCAGGTTTGGAGAGAGAGACTCAGGTTGACAAAGCTGCCAAGCACAGAACTTATGATCTGAAACTTTACGTCAGATATGCCGTTCCTTCACCAACACTCAAGTTTAGTTACTTTTGATCATCATAATGTAGACATCATTTTCTCAGAAAGAATTCCCAAAGCCACCCTCACCTGCCACAAAGCTCCCCTTATAAAGATTCCTAAATAGAAGCCCCTTCAAATAGTATCTATCCTAGCTCATACCTCTCACCTCTATCTGGGAGGTTATCTGACAACATGCATGGAGACAGAGCAGGGACAGGGTGTGGACCTTCTAGAGATTCATACTGCATCTGGCACTGTCGATGGCAGATGCCCATTATCATTTACTGAAATAAAGAAGGGCTTATGCTGGACTGCCAAGAAACCTCACCAATCCCTCACCTGAGCACCTGGTCCAGACGGTCTTCCAGGAAGGAGATAGAGTCCAAATAGAGCTCCTCAAGGTGGTGCAGCCTGAGGAACTGAGCAGTGAACTGGCTGACGCAGTGCTCCTCCTTCGCTGGGGTGGTGTGGGAAGACATGTGGATGTGTGAGAGGAGGAGCCTGCGCAAATTGCCCATCTGACCCAGATGAGGAGCAAACTTCCCCAGTGTGGACAGTTTCCAGGTGCAATTCACTTCCAAATCCTGGATCGAGTCCAGCTGTACAATTTTCAGGATCTTCTTGATGTTCTGTATGGGCATTGCGAAAATCTTCAGCTTCTTACAGCACAGGTGCAGCAGACCCTTCCTCTGCTGGACTTTCTGGATGAGGTAGGCGAGGGACTCATCAGGGGTACCTTCCTTGAGACAAAGGTCTATCAGCACCTCCACAGGAGCCAAGGGTGGCTTGGGCCCTGGCTTGCATCCATCCACTTTTCGCTTCTTCTTCATGGGCTGGGCCACCTCTGGCTCCAAAAGGGAATACATACTGGCCCTCGTCCCAGACCACACGGTCCAGAAGTCCTGATGAGCATTCTTCCGTAAATCTAGCACCTGCAGTTTCCACCGCCTGCAGGGAAGATAGGAGACAGACCGAGATGCTTTCAAATCAATGGAGAATAAGACTTGAGTCTCAGAATCGAGGCAAGGCCCAGATGCCTCACCTGCACTGTTATTCCACACCCTTGGATGTCAGTGGCTCCTTAGGCTACTGGGATCCTTCCTTCTTGGTCCCCACTTGCAGTACCTCTAAGTGCCACCAGGAGAAGATGGACAACTTGTTCCTTTGGTCACCTCTGCATCTCAATCAGCCTTTCATGTCCATAGTCTGTTCCTAGAGTGACGCCAGAGATAGCCCCAAGGCTTCTCTGAGCTTCCTCACAGAAGCCTCTGGTCCACTCTGTGGCTTTGCACTTTCCCATGAACCCATCTCTCTCTTGCTTGGGCCCCCAGGGCCCTCCCAGGCAATGGGATCACCCTCACCTGGGGCGAACCTCCTGGGCAAGCAGGACATCAAGGCCATCGAGTGCAGCTTGGAAGGTCTCCTGGTGGGGCTGCTGCTCCTTCATCAAGGCCCCCAGAGGGAGGCAGGCGAAGGGCCAGGCCTGCACCATCACCTTCAGGATCTCGCTGTACCTCCCAGCAAAGGCCGCCGTGAACAGTGGTGGGAAGAGCTCCATAGGCAGCACTTCCAGAGCGGCAATGGCTGAGGCCTGGTGCCTCAGCAGGCTCTGACCTGCCAGGTCCAGAAGTCTGGGTGGGGCTGGCATGCTCATCCTGATGAATCTGCTCCGAAAAGAATCCTGGCGAAATATTCAAGGAACAAGGCTGAGTGCTAGCAACCCCATTATCCCTCCATCCTTGAGAGAAACCAACTCAAGGCCAAAGTCACTCTCTGGCAATAGTTGGGAGTCCTCCATTTACCCCAATTCTGTTCTTGGCTAGGTGGCCACAAAGCCACAGCTTTGCCCCTGCTGGCTCTAGATGTTCATCTTTCCAGGCCCCGATGGGGAAGCAAGATCACCACAGGTCCCATACCATATCCAGCTACTGCCACATTTAATCCTAGTCCCACTGTAGAGTTAGTACTGAGGAACCTGAAAACCAACCCCATCCCTTTTAGGGAAAAGTTGCTGATTATCACGAGTACTGAACATATATAGAAATAAGAAACTATCACGTGGCCCAAAATGAGGCCCTTCTCAGATCTAATAAATAACCCAGACATGAGAGATTAAGGAACATCTGGACAAGGGGCACCATAAATTTTCGACTGTAAAAGTAGCGTAACAGTACTCTACATCATGTGGAAGTTGGGGATGAAAAAAATATATACTATTTCAAGACAATTTTATTATATGTCTCTCCTACAAATATGAGAATTACTATGAGAATATAGAGCTGACATTCAGAACAAAGCCTCCACTTTTAAAATTATTCCATAAAATATTTTTTCTCCTGTGGAATATATTAAGCTTTTAGTTTATTATTTTTCTAAAAAAGGTTAACTTGTAAAACCACAAAACAATGAACTATAATTACTGAACACAAACTAAATACTTAAAATGTCATAAAAAATCCAACTAATCCAACTAATCATTTCCCCCGAAAATCTATCTGGTTAAGAAATATCATAAATGTCTATAAAATGGCATACACCAAAGCAGAAATCAAAATGTCTGAGATTAAGGCAAAACTGCATTTTGAGGCAAAAGCAAAGCCTGCTCATTCATACTATGTGGCTGAGGGCAGTACGATGGCAGCATCCCAAGCTTAGGGCTCCTGCCTCACCAGAAATGTATATGGTGCAGGGAGGAATCTGCTCAGACTTCAGGGTCTCACCTCTGGCTTCTCAGAAGCTATATTATCCTTTCTGGCTACACCTCCCTTTTTCAGATCCTAGCTCAAATTTTCAACTGAAAGCACGATGTTGTTATCACTGGATCTCTATCTAGTTAATCCCAATTGGGTTTACCTTCTCCATACAACTGACTGAATAATATGCCCCATTCGTGATAGAAAAAGAAAAGAAAACCAACCTGGAGGTATACCTGGGGGAGTTTTGGCCACATCAGTATAACTCAAATGTTCAAGTTAAGACAGCTTTATGCAGACAGTGGTGTTAACCCAAAAGAAAAAGAAATAAAATAAAATAAAATTCCAAAATATCAAGTAGTCACTTACAATTTGTTACCTAAAACTGCAAAACATGTATGCATTCATAGAAGAACAGATGTACAATTGAGGGGTGGCTGGTCTTCCAGATTTTGAGGATCAAGTCTTCCCTGAAGGAAGTCAGGTCAAAATTAAGAGGAGTTGGCCAGGAAAAGGGAGGGGACAAGGCTGTTTGTAATGGGACCATGGGGAATACCCAAGACTAGGAAAAATACATTTTATTTTGTTTGAGGATCTCAGACTTTTACGGCTACTTTAAACCCAAGAGCAGGGAGGATATCCACTCTTTTTCCTAGAAGATTTCCTCCTAGAAGGCTGAGATCAGATCAGTAAAATGGATGAAGAAGATTCAAGATAGGAATCTGGGCTACAGAGAGGTCAGAACCCTACTGGCAACCAAACCCAGGATTCGACTAGTCAAATTCTAACAGCCACTGAGGGGTCAGAGCCATGAGCTCTTTGGGCTTTTAGAGGCAGGGAGAGAAACAAGCATGAGCTAAATGCATGTCTCCATGTCATCAAGATGCTACTACCAGAGGACTTCCTCTTTAGGCTCAAGTGTCCTCTTCCACATCCTGACCCTTCAAAGGCAGAGCAAATCTAGGCATTTCCCAGGGGCCTTGGCCCCAAATGTGATCTCCAAAGGCCCCTTCTGAAGTATATATTGACAACTGTGGTTTCCTCATTCCTAGGGAACAACTAATATAAATACCGCTTCAAAAAGTCCCTTCTGGTCTCATCCCTATCCAGATGGATGTCCCTATCCAGCTTTTTAATTATTCCCATTCTCCTGAGACAGTGCCACTAGAAACAGGAATAAAACTTTTCCCTCTTTCTGTATTAAGCTCAGTACCCAAATACCAACACTTTTTCCTCACAGAATTTGAAGCTATATTTGACATTTAAGGATCTGCCAAAATTAGGGATGATTCCCATGCTGGGCTGGATCACATTGGTGGTTCTGACATTTTAGAACACAGAAAACCTCTCCACACAAAGAATTCTCCAGGCTATTCTTTAACCCTTGCATTATGATGCCCAAACAATTCTTCTATACCACTGTTGAGGAGATTGGGATTCATTCTCTGAAGGATGCTGTCCACTTAGTATCATCATGGAGACTGCTTTCTCCAAATTTCTGCCACCCATATCAGCAGGCTTTGTGTCAAATAAGGTTAAATTAGAAAGTGCTCTATGGGCATTTTAGTCCCCAGACAATCACCATTATCAATCAGCTGCAAGAGACTGAAATTAGCAATAAAGATAATCATAAATGTCCCTGATGACTAAGCAGTAACTGAGGACAGAAATGGTGCTTTGCAACTTTTCATCCAAACTTCTCAACCTTTGCAGGAAATTTAAAGTTCACTGTTAATTTTATTTTTAGCCCAGTGAATCAGGACCCAACTCCCCGCAGGGAGTAACTGATAGACACCTTCAGGCAAGGGGTTTGTCCTGGTTAGGCTCTGCCTCACCAAGTGGATGGACAATCTCATTGTTAGAGACACCTGACTGATAAGACTTCAATTGGACCTCAGTGAAACAGGACAACTGCCTAAGTCCAAGTTTGGGAACAGTCTATGGGAACCCAGGGTCTAGGAGATCCAAGGAGGCAGAAGTGATCACTGCCTTCAAATCTCAAAATGTTTAGTATGAGCCAAACATCCTTCCCTTGTGAGGTAAGTCCTACTCCTCCGTCCACCTCCATGCAGAGCCTTTGGATCAGGGAACACGCTGTGGGGTTAGAAGCCAGAACACTGGGAACACATCTATATGAAGGGCTATCCTTCCCACACAGGATCAGGACTGGCTCAGGACAACTCCCACAACCAAGGTATGAATTTGAAGAATGTTTCTATTGCATCCTGGTCAACTTTTCTCATGGTCTTCATTTGCTATGTAGGCCAGAGCATCCCCTGAGCTCATCAGAGTGGATGTCCTGAAACCACCTGTTTCATTCACAGAATTCCAACTGGGATCCCAGAGTATCATCTACCTTACTGGGGCCTTTAGAATGTTTCTGTGTTTCTGCTCTTTGCCACCTGGGATCATGCTACGTAGGCCAGAGCATCCCCTGAGCTCATCAGAGTGGATGTCCTGAAACCACCTGTTTCATTCACAGAATTCCAACTGGGATCCCAGAGTATCATCTACCTTACTGGGGCCTTTAGTATGTTTCTGTGTTTCTGCTCTTTGCCACCTGGGATCATGACCTGAGCCAAAGGCAGAGGCTTTAGCTCACTGAGCCACGCAGGCACCTCTTCTCTGTGCCTTTTTAAAAAACTAAGGTCTCTCTTGGACCTCCCTGCCCCTTCCTGTATTCAACAAGATCTGGTTTCACTTCGGATCCAGTAACATCTAGACCTAAACAAGAGATTGTCCCTCTTTCTTCCTCACCAGGGAGGACATTCCCAATCTCCAGATCACTCTAGCTCTAGCCAGTTATTCCTGGGGAAGTGCTTCTGGAAACATGATGGGGGAAGGGGAAGCTGAGGATTCACTCTAATCTGGGAAGCAGGAGGAGGAACTGAACTGGGAATGGCCCAGAACATCCAATGTGGGGCCCAGCATGAAGGAGGAGGAAATGTCAGCACAGCAGGAGGCCTGGTCCTCTGACTCCCACAGAGCTGTGTCCCTTAAAGGGTGGAGACTTGTGTCTGAGACCACCTAGGGGCACTGGAGGCCTGAGTGAGTTGCCAGTAGCTGTGTGTGTGTATGTGTGTGTGTACGTGTCCCTTTAGCTCAAGGACACAGAATCAGTCCAATGGAGAGTTTGGGGAGAGGGAGAGAAAGTGGCAAGCACTAATCCTGGAGGCAAAAGTGACAGGGAGATTCAAAGAGGAAAGGGCTCCAGCCTCAGCATTCAGCCTTTGGGATTTTGCTCTTCAGCCTCCTTACTTTTCACAGCCACGTGAGACTGAAAACTGTGCTTCTGAAAACAGAAAGAGAGAAAGGGGTCTGGTACTGTGTCCCTGTCATCCAAAGGGCCCTCAAACCTTTAACTCTAAGCCATAAGAAGGCCATGGTGGCTCTGAGAAAAACCAGATACAACAGGTTATCAGGCATTTTCCACAGGGGTTTGTTCCACTAGAGCAAGAGCAATGATCCTCAGGGTTCCAGGAACACAGACCTTACACTTGGTGAGAAAAATCCCCTATGTGCTAAGATGAGGGCTCACAGGAGGCACTGGGGCAGGGTGGACATGTTCACAGGAATGTCTCTAGACCAGCTAACCCCTCCTCCCCATATCCAGATACACTTTCTATTCTTAATCCTTGATTTACTCAAAAACATTTACTGAATGCCATAGACGATGCAGATTCTATTGAGCGAATGAAAAAGCAGCAAGCTGAAAAACAAATCAATCAGAGGTTTACATCAGACCATATAAAAATGACAGTGCAAGATGAAACTACATAAAGCCATCTGAAGAATCCACAAAGTTCTGTCTCTCAACCTACTTGTGATCTCTCTCTGTCAAATAAATAAAGAAAATCTTAAAAAAAAAAAATCCACAAAGTTATGGTTTTTCAGTGGCCATTCAAAAACTGTTTTTTGCCAACCATTAAGAATTCTCTTTATATTCATTATAAATACGTTGAGAAACTAATAAAATAGCAAAACTACTATTAACTTAGTATGTTGATTTTAAACACTGAAAATTAAACCACTTCTCTGCAAAAAAAATGCATCAAGAGTAGTTTTAACATTGCTTATGGTTCTTCTCATATAACTTTTGGTACAGAGGGCGCACCTTTCCTATGCCCTGGAGAACTGTCATGCTGCTTTCTAAGTTTGGATAGATTTCCAATATTTATTCCTTCATGTTTCCAATGTCATGACATATTTTTGAGAGAGTTCCTTTAGTGTGAAGACTTCTGCCAGAATCACTTCCTTTAAGGCATCTTCATCCTTTTGTCACAGCCATACTCTCCCTTCACACTTCTCTGGGAACTGGAGAATGTGAGTTTGAAGCTGGATTTAGAATCACAATGATGAATAAAAAGAGTTGAAGTTATCAAAGCAGTTCACTTCTCTAGCCTCTGGTTTCTCTCTTAAAACCTGAAATGTCACTAACAGGGGGCTAAGACTGATTCTTCCTTTCCATATATAGCAGCTGAGACTCAAGAGGGTGATATACTTGCACCCATGTCACAGAGAAGGCCGTGGGAGGGGGGCACAGGAATGAGGCCCCTGGCTGCTGGTCCAGGGCTTTCACTTATGCCAGCCTAATGGGAATATGCCTAGAGAAACCACCTGAAAATGGGAACATTCCACCCTCTATGTGTGTCAGCAATGGACAAGGTCAGAGAACATGTCTCTACTCAGACATCACCCACCACAGTCCAGGGGGTCAGCAGGTCTTTACTCTGCTGAGGGCCATGGGCCCTGCCAGGCATCCAGAAGGATGGGTTGGGGAGGGGTGCAATATTCCCAGGAAGAAATCAGAAAGGCCTGAGGTCTTGAGGCACCTCAGCTTACCAGCTGTGTCTCCCCAGTGAAGCAGGCTCAGGACAATTCCTGGGAGGACACATCTCCCTACCTTGCATATCCCTGGCTGTATCAAGTAAGAAAATTTGGCTGGAGTGTCACTCACAGGATGTGAGGCACATAGATGCATATGCGGGCCTCCCCGTCATGTGGGACAATGGATAAGAAGGGAGGCCAGAGAAGCAGAGGGGCCACAGGAGGCAGAGCTCTGGGGCATTTTTACCATGCTCTCTCATGCTCTGATCATCCTCTTTGCTCTCTCAACAGGTGAGGGACACTAAGGAGGGGAACTTCAGGCAGCCAGAGTTGACCCTTTCCTCCCTTTGCCCCAAACTCCTCTGAAGTCGTGGCTTTCATGTTCACCTCTCCTCTTTGTCCTTTTCCTCTTAAGGTCCAGGGCCCAATCTGTTCTGACACAGGCACTCTCAGGTTCTGTGGCTATGGGACAGAAGGTCATCATTTCCTGCTCTGAAGGCAGCAGTAATTCTGGAGTTTTTAATTAAGTGTTCTGGTATCACGAACACTCATGTGCTGCATGACATTCCCAATGCACAAGGTTGTCCGGGTGCCTCCATCCATTCTCCACCTCCATGTCAGGCCACATGGCCTCCCTGACTGCTTTGGGCTTTAGCTGGAGGACTAGCTGGGCACTATTATTGTTCTCTTTTAAGGAGAAAGAGTTTTCTTTCAAGGGACCTCTTACCCTCAGGGGTCCAAGCCCACATGGAAGTGACCTAAACTCTGCCCCTGCTTGACACCAAACAGGAGTTAAGTGTCTGGTGTCTGTAGCCAGTCTTACACCTTCACTCCAAGCAGAGGTTCTAAACATAACTATATGGCTTTGAGAATGGGGTCCCCAACACACTAGAGCTAGCTCCTTCTTATAAAAAAGCAACAGGACCGGGGCACCTGGGTGGCTCAATCGGTTAAGCATCTACCTTTGGCATTAGGTCATGATCTCAGGGTCCTGGGTTTGATTTCCCCATAGGACTCCCTGCTCAGTAGAGAGTCTGCTTGTCCTTATTCCTCTGTCCCTCCCCGCCCCCCCTTGTGTGCCTGCTTGCTCTCTCTCTCTCTCAAATAAATAAAATCTTAAAAAAAACAAAACAAAACAAAACAAAAAAACAGCAGGACAATTGCTCCACTGGGGAAATGACTGGGAAGTATACAGGTTACTCCTGCATCTTCCCTCTTGAGCATCCTCAGGACGTAGATTCCATCCAGCTCCTCAATGATAAGAACAAAGGGAACAACAGGGTTTCTTAACACACCTGAGAGACAGTTCGGGGACCAGCTTACCTTAAGATGTCTTCCGTCCACTCTGGTCCAGCTCAGATTGGCCTCTGGTCCTCCAGTACCTGGTTTCCGTGGTCTCCTATCCTCTCAGTCACCTCCGTCTACCCAAGTCTGAGAGCAAGAACCAAAATTCTCCAGAAACAAAGAGGCTGTGTGTTAACACGTATATTTATCAAGCCACGGGCTCCTATGAAAATCTCTGCGAATACTGCTGAGGAAATGGAAAACCGGAGACCTGACCCTGCCCGTTCAGTGGACATCTCCTCTAATCTCCAAATCTGACCAACAATTTCCCATGGGCTGAACGAGAGAACAACTGGAATGGCAGACCCTGTGCTCTGTCAAAAGCGACCCCTCCCTCGAGGACACGGCCCACGTTCTGTCCCTTCTGCCCTCCCATACCCCGGCACCTCCTTAGGGGCCAGATTCCTAGAGCAGCCACCCCATTTTAACTGCACACCCGTCCAACTAGTGAGAGCAAACAAATGAACGCAGACGCCCGAGTTCGATGAATTGTTACGTCTGAAACTCACACGCGCGGCCAGTCCTAAGGAGCACGTAGCTGAGGCTGCCTGGAGCCAGAAGCAGCACACTGTTAGGTTTTTCACTCCGACCTCTGTTGTGAAAACTCACTTTTCAGATGGAAAATAGAAGTGGGAGTTCGGGGGAGGGCAGTTTACCAGCGATTAGTCCAAGGTCACTCCACAAGAAAGAGGAGGATCCAAGGTTTGAACTTACGTTTTCTCCGGACCGCGCACCCGCCACGTGGTCTCCCCTGCAAGGAGCCTGGAGGGAAAGGAAGGCCGCCGGCTTCGCAAGCCGCCCTACCCTCGCCCGCCGGAAGCAGCCTTATCCGACCAATCCTGGTTTCTCTTTTCTTGAGGGCGAAATCTCACGAGATCCTAGGATCACGATGCGGGGTCGCCTGGGGAGTCCAGGAGGGGTTTGTTTTCATAGGCTGGGCGGGGACTTGGTGGTGGGGAGGGGTGGTACCTGTTGGCCACGCCCACCTGACTGTGCCAGGTGCCAGAATGGGGGGGCGCATGAGAGTGGGGGTCGGGGGCAGAGAGGATGAGGGTGGGGTTAGATGAGGCTATGGAGGGTGGGATGGGGTAAGGGAGGTGGGGAATGGGGGATGGGTGTAAGGGGAATGAGGGAGGGATGGGGGGGGTCTGTAACTTCCCACCTTCTAACCCCTCCCCCGGGCCTATGCTTATGGACCTATTTCTCTCTGTGGGGTATGGGGAGCTGGACCCTGAACGAGGCTCCTTGTCCAACTCTAAAAAAGACGTTCTTGCCTTTGAACTGTCTAATGCTCTGTGCTACCTGGACTTTACCATTTATGTACCCTCTGGGGGAGAGGAGACCCCTGTCAGGATTTGATTAGATTGTCCTCTTTCTAAAGCGTGCTTTCTTCACTTGCCTCCTTGGATTTGGTATTACAAAGCTTTTTCAGAAGCCATACTCCTGCGATCGCTCTACTCCCCTCCCCCAATCCTCAAATAACTTCAGCTTTCACCAGTCCTAAAGGCAGGGCTTCCCCTCTTTTACCAACAAATACCTTTTGACAAAGTCAGGACTAGACCAAAGGCTGAAAATATGAGAGGGCCGTCGTGAGGAGGGACCAGGTCCAGGATGTTGAGGAGAGATGGAAAGTCACCCCCACCCCACCCCTCCTGAGGCCTGGTGTTCTGGTTCTCTCTGAGGTGAGATCCTTGGGATTTTGTGTCCCCGGCCACCAGGGGGTAGCACTGGGGAAACTGGAAGCCGGAATGTTTGCAAGGCGTGTGTCTGGTTTGGGCACCTGCTTCCTGCCAGTATGTTTGTAGGAAGAAAAGTAAGGCCTCTGGAGAGATGACAAGTCCCGGATGGATGAGGAGTCTTTCTTGGTGAAGAGAAGAGAGAGGGGTTAAGAACAACGCGGAGATCGACTGTACTTCAATTAAAAAAAAAAAAAAGTGCAAGGGGGTGGCCCCATGCCTCTTTCAACCTGGCCTGAGAATCTATATTCTGTCTCCTCAGACTCTGAGACTGCGTTTTTCTGGAGGGGGAGGTGTGGACTGAGTCTGGGCACTGTGTCCTTGCCATGCAAGTGGTCCTAAATCTGATACCACAGGCCACAGGAATGTCGTGGTGGCTGAGAGCAACAGGGCGGTAAAGGCTGGGTAGTTTTCCTGGATCTACCCTGCCATTCCCCCAGATATCCCCATGCCTGGGAGCTATGTAAGCTACACAGAAAAATTAATGTATGAATACATACGTACATACAAATGAGGCCACTGCCTTGAACCCCAGTCGGCCTAGGATATTCACCTAGAACAGAGCTGACTAAAAAACTCAATTTTTTCTGCTTGAATCTGGAGACACTCAGCTTCTCCTTCCCTCTGATCTTCCGGATTCATTCAACAAACATTTGTCCTTGAGTGGTGCCGATGCAAGCCTCAAGCAGATATACTCAGTCTCTGGCTCATAAGGTTTGGAGCAAAAACTAAAAAAATAAACAAAAGCCCCAAACAAGAAGTTATTGTTTTCAAGTGGAAAGTTGTAACTAACTCTATGAAGAAAACAAAGGGGCTGATATGGAAAGTGACAAAGGCTGGCAAGGCCTCCTGGTTGCTCAGGATCCTTGTCTGAGGCCTGAGCAGGAAGCAACCTTGGGGGCTTAAGAGGATCTTGGACATAGGGTTCTGAGCATAGAGAAGGACTGTGCAAATCCTGATAAAGTGTTTGGCCAACTTGAGAACAGAGACTGACTCAGAGGGGTGGGTGATGACAACAGAGAGGGGGCACGAAAAGGTGATCCCTTTGAAGATTGCCCATGCTTATTTTCATAATCTGATTGCTGTCTTCAGACTGACTGCAATTGGTACACTAAAAGGATGATGTCTGTAAAACTTGAAAGCAAAATGCAGGTCACATGATTGATTATATAATGCAATTCTATTCATATGAAATTAAACATGAATATACCATTCATTCATTGATTGCTTCAACTAATCCTTACAAAAGTTTATTGTATTCCTGGGATATATGTAGTAAGCAGGCCAAGATGTCCCGAAGAGGGTCATTAGAATAACATTGGTTATGTTAAAACACTATTTATTTGAACAACTTCTATCATAATTTTTTCCTTGACCAGTGTGAAAGTAGAACTATTTTCATTTTTTAGAAACAAACAAACAAAAAAGTCAACCTGCACTGAATTATAATCATAAAGGAGACTTTTAAAACCTTCCATGAGGGAAGAAAGGGAGAGGAATGTGTTTAAAGGAGGGTGTTCTATGTGCCTGGAGCTGAGAGAGCCTGGGTCTAGGCTGAACCATGGTAAATGAGACAGAGGAAAATATTTTCTTCTGTGATCACCTAAAGTAAACCTGAAGAGGAAAGAACCTGGACTCTCCACCTAATTATGCTGGGGATAAAAGTCATAGAGCACCAATTAATGGAGGCACTGGCTTTTTGGTTTTATAACCAGATTCATGCAAGTATACTGTGAACTTTAATGCTTTCTTAGTTTTCTTCAGATGAAGACACTGAGGCTAGAATGGACAAGCCACTGGTCAAAGACAGAGTTGGATGAACAAGGAAGGAATTTGGTGCTGTGAAATTGTGGTGTGAGGCTCCTTGCCCCCAGTGCTGGACTTCTCTAGGTTGACACATCCCTGAAATAGCCTCTTGGACTCTCAATCTGCTGCAAGATTAAGCTGATTGGGAAGGTCTTGAGGAGAATTCCAGATGGCTGGTGTGCATTCCCTAGGCTGTGTGTCCTGATTTGGGGGAAACATCACTTTTGAAAATTCTTTTGGGGTAGCTATGAATGAGTTTAGAGAGAAGGGCTTGAACCTTCAGAATGTGGGCAGTATCTTTTGACCCCAGACTCGGGTTTCTGTCAGAGACTGGGCTTGCACAGGGCAGGGGAACTCTCCCCAAGAGTGGGGAAAGACTAGTTATGTGGGGAGAGGAACTCACTAGAAGGCCAAGTGCTCACCAACAACTGACAACAGTACTTTTGCATCTCCAGGTCCCACAGATCCAGCCTTAAAGTAACTTTTGGAGAAGAGGACTTGGGTGCCCCCTCCACCTTTCCTGTCTGCATGATTCCCTGGGTGCTAAGTGTCAAGACTAAGGGCAAAGGAAGAATTAAGAGTCGTCAGAACTCAGGAGCAAATTTGCATGGAGACCCCTCTTGCGTCTCAAAACACGCACAGGGGATAAGAGAGCCTTGAGTGTCCTGTCCAAGTATTGGGGTCTCAGGAGGCAGATCTCTGGGCTGTCTTCACCATGGCCTTGGCTCCACATCCCTCCCCCTCCTCATTTACAGCACAGGTGACCCCAAGAAAGAGGTCACGTGGATGTGTGGACTGACACTTCTGTCCCTTTTCCCAGGTTCACCTGAGCCACTGTCTCTCCATTTCTCCTTCCTTTCTGGGTCCTGGGCCCCGTCTGCCCTGACCCAGCCTCCCTCCCATGTGTGGGACTTTGAGACAAATCATTGCATCTCTTACAGTGGAAACAGCAGCCACACTGGAACTTATAACCCTGTCTTCTGGCACCAATGATGTCTGGAGCAGCCCTCACACTCCAGACAGATGCTGTGAGCTCTCTGCCTTCAGGGCTTCCAGTTCTATTCTCAGGCTCCAGGGCTGGGAACACAGCCTCCTTGACCATCTCTGGATTGCAGTCCGAGAGCGAGGCTGATTTTCACTGATTGTTGGAGGACAGCCATAGCATTTATCTGCAGGGCTCCAAGCCCAATGGGAACTAAGATTAAAACCTGTATTAAATACTCAGCGTTTCAGAGCTTCACACCAACCAGACAGCCAGGCTATGCTTTCTGTTGTCCTTTCTGCTCATCACCCCAAGGGCATAGGTGCTTCAGGAAAGGGACCCATACAGCTCATTTTGCTCTTTATGATGATGTGGGAGAGAGAAACAGTCTCCCAGGGGACACATAGCTTTGCAAAAATGAAAATAAAAGCTCCTTTCTTCCTCTGTGGCCTTGGGATGCAGACTCTGTTACCTCCTTCAGTGGCAACATCAGGGGAAGAACAAGGGCTTCTCATTGGGCTGAAACAGTTCAGAGGCCACATCACCTGAAGACATCTCTCTGTACCTCAATGTGGATTCAGGCACTCCGGCACCCAGCAACACAGGTCTCCGTCTTACCTGTCTCTATGTGGATTGGACCAAAGTGACACAGATGGTCCAGGTATTATTACCCAGTTTTCTATTGCTGCATAAGAAATTACCACAAATCTAGTGGCTTGAAACAGCACCCATTTACTGCTCCACTTTCCCTGAATCAGCTTAGCTGGGTCCTCTACTTAGGGTCTCCCTGACCTGACATCAAAGTATGGTGGCTGCATTCTACTCCAACAGCTCAACTGAGGATCTGCTTCCAAGTTAGTTGGCAGAATTCATTGCCTTGCTGGTGTATAGCTAAAGCTCTGGACTTTTGAGGGATTTTGGCTGTCAGCTCTGTGAGTTCCTAGAGGTGGCCCACAGCATCCTGTTTGCCATTTCCTTCTACCTGACGAGCAGGGGGACCTCTTTTTCCACTTTGCTAGGAGGGAGTCTTATTTTATTTTTTTTTTAATTGAAGTACAGTTTACACATAATGTTATACTAGCTTCAGGTGTACAACCTAGTGATTTGACAACTCTACACATTATGCTATACTCACCACAAGTGTAACTGCCATCTGTAACCATATAAGACTTCACAATACCCTACTACATTCCCTATTCTGTGCTTTTCATCCCCATGACTTGTTCATTCCATAACTCGAAACCTGTACCTCCTACTTCCTTTACCCATTTTGCTCCCGTCCCCAACCCTGCCCCCCAGCAACCACCAGTTTGGTCTATGTATTCATGGGTCTGTTTCTCCTTTGTAGTTTTTTGTTTTGTTTTGTTTTTTGTTTTTTGGTATTGTTTTTGTTTTCTTTCTAGATTCCACATATATGCAAAATCATACAGTGTTTGTCTTTCTCTGGCTTATTTCACTTAGCATAATGCCCTCTACATTGTAAATGGCAATTGCTCATCAAAAGGGAATCTTATATCACATAATGAATCATGGGAGTCACATTTGGCCACCCATTCCATTTAAATGTGTCCCTTTCCATTTAATCTAACCTAATCAAAGAGAGGCATCCCATCACCTTTGGTATGTATATGTATTGATTAGAAGCAAATCACAGGTTCTTCCAATTCTAGAGGAAGATATTATGCAAAATTCACTACAGCGTGCATCTTTCACAGTCCTCAAACAAGGATACTTCCAATCCATTTTTAAGGTCGTCTACTTTTAAAGTATGAGAAAGCTCTGCAAGTTTTGCTGAGGTAACAGCAAGAAATAGGTTTGGTCTTTATTATTATTATTATTATTATTATTTTATTAGTTACCATAAAGTACATCATTCGTTTTTTGATGTAGTGTTCCAAGATTCACTGTTTATGTATAACACCCAGTGCTGCATGCAGTACATACCCTCTTTAATACCCATCCCTGGGCCAACCCATTCTCCCCATCTCCCTCTCCTCTAAAACCTTCTGTTTGTTTCTTGGAGTCCACAGTCTCTCATGGTTGATCTCCCCCTCTGACTCCTCCCGTCTTAAGGAGAAGTGGAGATTTAGGTCTTAAGCTTTCAGTGTCCTTACAGTCATACATTTTAGTTCGTGGTCTTCAACCAGGGGAAAATTCATGTGACTGACCACTGCTCTGCCTCATACTAGCCCCTCCCCTCTGTTCTCTGATCACTGTCCAGAAACCAAGTCTCAACACCTTCCAGCACTTTTTTTCCTGGGATTTTTTTTTTTTTTTTTTTTTTTTTAGTACAAAGGGCTCCTGTATGCCTCCAACTTTATATTTCTGTGAGGGCAGTTTTTCTTTGGACATTTCCTGAAGCAACACATTTCAACATACTGAATGCAGAAGTCGATGTGCACATTCAAATGTTTTGCATTAAGTGATACATTAAAAAGATTTGCAGAAATGTAAAAACAATGCAATGCCTCATGATTTTTTTCCTAATTTTTGAGTATAGTACTATGTCATTTTATTGCACTTTGCATGATTTTGCTTTACAGACTAAAGGTTTGTGGCCATCCTGCATCAAGCAAGTCTATCTGTGCCATTTTTCCAATATCATGTGTTCACTTTGTGTCTCTGTGTTGCATTTTGGTAATTCTTACAATATTGAAAACTTTTTCACTATTATTATATTTGTTCTGGTGAACTGTGATCAGTAATTGTGACTCCCTGAAAGTTAACATGATGGTTAACATTTTTTAGCAATGAAGTATTTTTAATTAAGGTATGGACATTTTTTCAGACATAATGCTATTGCATACTTAACAGACTACAGTATAAACGTAACTTTTATATGCAGGGGAAGTAAAAAAATTCATTTGACTGACTTTATTGATATTTGTGATATTGATTTAGTGATATTCACTTTATTGCAGTGGTCTGGAACCAAGTCCACAATATATACAAGATATGCTTTATGCTTGTACATAACAATGTATATGTATTTATTTACATATACTTGGTTTAGATTGTTATGCATAATTAAATTAATAAATCTTTAAAAAATGTTTCTCAATTTTAGTTACTCCAGTAAATGTTCAAAGATGTTTTCCACATGAAAAAAGCTTTGGAGGATTCTCAGTAATTTTTAAGAATATGAGAAGTTTCTGGAAACCAAAAATTTGAGAACTACTGACTTGGGACAGTTGTTTACAAAACAATAAAAGTATGGCTTTTCCCAAATGGTGAGATGTTTAGTGATGATTCTTTTCACTCTAGGTAGTTGTATTATTAATGAACCTCATGCAAGTCCTCCCCATACAGAGTTTGTGAGTAGGGTCGTGACACCACCTCAGGTACATTTCAAGGTCCCTGTGGTACCTGTGTTATCCTTATGGGAAATCATGACTTGTATCTAAGTGGCTTTATAGACATCTTGGAGGTAGAATCAGCCAGATTTGCTTTTAGAGAGGATTCAAGTCATAAGGGTAAGTGAGGGGTCAAAGGTATCACCTGGAACTTCAGCTTGACCCCCTGACATTGGGAAGAATGAGAAAGAAGCAAATATGAAAATATATATAAGAAGTCTTTGGAGACCCTGTTAGATTTGCAATGTCTCTACTGCTGGGTGTAAAAAAAAAAAAAAAAAAGTCAAGTAAGCTAAACACATACAATATAATTCTTTTCACATAAAATAATACATATATTTATTCATTTTCTTCTGTTCATTCATTCAATAACTAGTTACTAATTCTTTCAATGGACTTTGTAATATTGTGGGGGTGTTGGGCAGAGAATCATGAACAGAGTATTAAAAATCTGGATCTTAATGATTTATGCCTAATTTAAGCTGGCAAACACTCTGTGGGATGCATAATGATATATCTGGAATATGGTCTCTAAAAGAGGAAGACTCTGCAAGAATTTTTTTTAATTTTAATAATATATTTTTTATTAACTGTAGAACACATATTGGGTTGTGATGCATTTAAAATATCATTTCAATACATAGTCAATATTCTATAGATCATTAACGAGATATTTTACCTTCATTTGTTTGGTACAAGATCTTTTAAATCAGAGTATATTGCAATTCAGATGCTAACTTTTTATCAGTAATGCTTCATCTGTATTTAGAGTTCATGAAATTTTTTTTATATTTAGAGTTCATGAAATTTTTTTGAAAAAGCAGACTCATTCACATACTCAAGTTGCACCAATTAATAACCAAATGATCATATTTTAAATTTAAATTTAAATTGAATTAAATTAAAAATTGGATTCATCAGGTTCACTAGACCTACTTCAAGTGTTTAATAACCACGTGCAGCTAGTGGCTACCGTATTGGATATTGAGCCCCTGAGCATCTATTATGAACATCACAGCAGATAAGACAGGGATGAGTCAGACACAACCCATTTCTAAGGGTGTGGGAGATGGTGGTAGTGTCGATAAGATTTTGGCCTGGGAGAAGCCATGGTAAATAGTGTGTTTACCTGCCACACAGAGACACAACAAGGAACCCTTATTTGGGCACCAAGGTCTCTCACCACCATCCAGGGGCTCACTAAGGTCTGTCCTGAGCAGAGGTCTTTGGATTCTGCCCAGTCTCCAAGGAGGAGGAGGATTAGGCTCACTGGTGTGCTCAATTGCTCTTGAGATTCCAGTGACACTAAGAGATGAAGGAATGCTTTACAATATGCATCCATGCCACAAATGTTACAGACTGTTGTAGAACTCTTGAATGAACTTGGACTTACTTTTGGAGTCCTGAGGTTGTAGCTCTTCCTCCTTGAGTAACCTCTGCCCAAAGACTTTCTCCCTGGGGACTCTGTCTTGGATCTATTTTGAAGCACATCTTTCAGCCACACCCTCCTGTCCAGGATCATAGGAAGCAGGACACTGTGGAGGACCCCAGACTCAGGGTCTGGATCCTGATAGGGCAGTGAAAATGGTCAAAGCTAGGCATGACACCCACCCCACCCACTGTCCCCACTCCAAAAGAGGATAGCTTGGTGGGAGACCCAGAGTTGTCCTACCCAGCTGTGGGCTCAGGTGGCAGCTTCTGGATGAAATACTCCATTCTTGATTCATAGGTGACCCCTTCTTTTATTCTGGCTTACCTAGGGCCTTGGTCCTAAACTTAGCAACTTGTTTTGTTCTCATTTTCAAGCTTGGGGCTCAGTCTGCCCCTCTGCATGCAGGGTTCTGGGATAGAAGCTCTGGAAGCAGCAATGACACTGGGGATATCATGAGGTTTCCTGGCACCAATGAGGCCTGGGCACTGCCTCTAAACTCCTGATTGATGCCTTTGATTCTTGGACTTTTGGCATCCAAGATCATATCTCTGGCTCCAGGTCCAGCAACCCTCCTTCCTATCTTTGGGTTCCAGCCCGAGATAGGTTATGAATATGTGTCATATTTGAGCACTCATACTTAGCACAATGCATCACTCTGTGTTCTGGGTGTCTCGTCTCCTCGATTCTCTGTGTTAAAGGGGCAGCATAGAAAAAAAGCTACAGTGGAAAGTCTTCTTGTAAATATTCTACTACTGTCCTTGTAAATACAGTCCTTTTCTGCTGAATGGAAATCTGTAGTAAGTTTAAGTACAGTAGAAATCTCGGAAGTTTATTTTTATGAAGATGATAAATGAGGTAATTTTTATCAATAGGAGAATGTAGGTCATGGATGTTTGGCTTTAAAAAACTCATAAAGACATAAAATAGCATCATTATTAAATTTTAAATAAAATATATTTTTTCACTCTTCATATTTTATTGATTCCTATAAGGAAATAAATTATTTTTGAAATTAAAAAAACAAAAACAAAAACAAAACAAAAAAAACTTAACCATTACAGTGACCATCTTTCCTGATTCCCCCCCTGGAATGAGGACATTGTGAGTACATAGCATTTCCAGTGTTCAATTGGGAAACATCTGGCAGCATGACTAGAGATGAGCTTCTCCTGGGTCTTCTGATGCCAAAGCCTAGCTTCATTCAGTTGTTCAAGCAATTCATGGTCCTATTTAATATTTATTACAGTAATTATTTTTTAATTATATAATTGATATCCATCACAACTGGAACTCCACCTAGGAATTGGTTTCACATCAGGGAAAACAGATGCTTTGACTTACCAGAGGAGAGGTGGACAAATAAATCAGCCATCTATTCTTTTCTGGAAGAGAAGTTGCTCTCCTAGAAAAGCCCGGGCTGGGTGTGGCAAGTTTCCTCATTTGTTTGTTGCTGACATGAAAAGATGGAAAAAGTCCAATTCTGAGACCAGAGCACAAAGCCAAAGATGAAGTCAGCATTATGTCAAAGGAAAACACCACAGGACGGTGGCCTCTGCATCTTATGATGATCAAGGGAGGAATTAGAGAGAGAACTGAATTCTCAAGAGCTTGCTCCATGAAGCCCCTGCTGCAATGTGTTTGGGACATATCCTTAGGACAAGGGGAGACCCTGGGAGCACAGACTGGCTTTGTTCTCAGTTCCACAGGAACATAAACCACTGTGGAGAGTGCCACTATCGGCCTATGATAAACATTAATACTCAGCCTCATCCTCAGCCTAGACCCCAGAGATGGTCAGGGAAGCTGTGTTGCCAGACTTGGAGCCACAGAAGTGATGAGAGATCCCTGATAAGTGAGTATTGAAATCACAAGTCGGAGCTTTTGGGGTGGGGCATGTTAGAATGCTTTTGGTGCCAGGAGATATAATTATACCTCCCTATGTCATTACAGTTTTCAGCACAAGAGATGGTAATTGTCGGCTCCAGAGATCCAGACACTGAGGGAAAGTGGTCATGGGAGACTGGGTGTAAAACCTGAAAAAAAGAATGACACTCTTATCAGGTCATTGCTGGGGCCTCAGGTGAGTCTGACTAGAGACAGTGGATCAACCCACATGTCCCCATAGATCCTTCCCTGGAGTCCTCACATTTGTCCTGAGGGAAGACAATGAGAAGGACCAGAGTCCCATCCATGTTGGAGACACCTCAGCAGCACTGCCTTCTGAGACTGCTGTGCTGGGCCTGGTCCCTTTATTCCTCTATCATTCCCTCCCTCAGCCTCAAAGGAGGGAATGACCTCTACATCAATGTGCTTTCTGCACTGTCTCTCTCTACCTGCTCTGATCTGAAACTTCATTCAGGATACCTCTGCCTCCTTTGCAAGCACAACATAGCTGAAGGATTAAAACATGTTGACATGAATTTTCTAAGAATTCATGTTAGTGACCAGGAAATGGAGCCATACATGAAATTTCCTTTAGTCCCTGGTAGGTGAATATGTGTCATATTTGAGCACTCATACTTAGCACAGTGCTCCAAGCCTACCAGGGAGGTGAGTGCAAACTCTGCTCTGAACTCATGAGATTCTTCCCTACTCTCCTCCCTGCTCCCCTATGTACAGAGACATTTATGCCTCTGTGGCTGGATTTCTCTCTGAGTTTTTCTTCCCACTCATAATGAGGGACATGAGGATTCCTCTGTGGGTCACAGGTTTCTGTGAAAACAAGCTCATCACTGCTGGGTGACAAGGCCCAGAAAATTGATGTCATCCAATGCATGGAAGGCAGGAGCAGGGGATCCAAAGAGTCTTGGAAATGTTTTGTGTCTTTCCTGCTCCTGAGCATTTCCCATTCCTAACCTTTCTATAAAGGTTCTGCCTTCATAGAGCCTTCATAAGCTCCTATGAACCTACTGCCTGAGAGAAGTGGAAGTCACCATTTGCTGATGGACCAATGAAGTGGACGCTATGATGAGTGTCCCAGATCCTGTGAAAGTCATGTCACCCCTGACGCTGGAGATACAGACAGTCCTCACCTGCCAGAGCTCTCCTGAAACTGACTTCCCATGAGGAATTTGCCCTCTCAAATTCATGCCCATTCCCAGGGTAGCCTGTATGCAGTGACTGGTGGATGCGCCAATAGATAGTCCAGGTTGTCCTGCTGCGATATGGGAGCACTGAAGGACTGTCTCCATTCCAGCACCACCCCCTTTCCCTGGAGTTGACTAAGACTGCACCACAGCCCCAACTCATCCCAAAGCTGGGATTTCTCTATGCTTACCTCTGCTCTGGAGCTCCCCATGGGGAAGGATAAGATTTTCTCACTACTGCTCTGAGTTCAGAGGCTCCATCTCTCCAATCCTCCTTCGAGTACCTTCTCCCTTCTCAGAGAACACATCTGCACTGCCGACTGTAGGCTGTTCCTGCTGACTCCTGCTTTCTTCCCTTTATTCTTCTTAAACACTGTTTTCCTTTCATCTTCTGCACATCTCTCTATGACTTGGTGAGTGCCCCAGGGAGAGGCTAAAGTGTTACACCACTGGGTCTCATTCCCTGATCCTGTTCATTCTCTTCCCTTGCATGGGGCAGATGCCAGCAGCCCTCCCCAATACCTTTATGTGCTCACTTATACCTCACCATCAGTGTCCAGGGAGAGACAGCCCACAATAGGTAGGCTCAGGAGGGTGACCAACTAGCCTGGTTTGCCTGAGACTGATGGGTATCTCAGGACTGATCAGGGAGCAATCAGGCCTAAAACTAGGACAGGCCTGGGTTATTCTAGGTGCAGGACTGTCTGGAAAAGGAGACATGGAAGTAGTATTCTGGAGCAATGAAGACCCCAATTAGGGTTTGGATGGGAGCACACAGAGCAATGCAGTTCAAATTTTTATTGGAGGTGAACAGGGATGATTTACCTGTAGGAGGAAATGCAAAAGCAGGGTCATGTGTCAGGCATTTGAAAAAGAGAAAGAGAAGAATACTTTTAAGGAAAGTGGGGACAATCCTACTTCTTTCACTGCAGTGAGTGTTGCTAACTGTGACTGATAGTTTGCAGAAGTTAAAAGGCTGGGGGTAAAAATCACCAAGGACAAGCTAAGAGGGAAAGCCAGAAATCCTCCTCGTTGGTTGAAAAAGACTCTTATCTGCACAGACAGAAATCAGGGAAAGTTGAGGCCGAGAACTTAGTCCTAAGAATATCAGACCTCCAGAAAACAGTGACCTTTCTACTGGTCAGATTTGCTATGCTTCAGTCAGGACCCTGAATGGATAACTTCAGGGTCCTGAGTTATAAGAAGGGACTATGTAGACCCAAGCACCCAGAAGTCTTAAATTAATAATACCCCTGATATATCCAAGCTGACAGAAACAGCCCCCTCTTTACAATTAGGGCCCATCCTTACTTCCGAACTTTGCTTGAAGATTGGGCAGAAGCTTGTGTTCTGTGAATTAATACTCACCACCACCAGCACCCTGGAAGTAATCCGTTCCTGCCATGTAGGCTTGTGGGCCAATAAGTAGGATTGTGTCACCACAAAACCAGGACAGGAGTGTGCAGGGCCTGCTAGGGGGGATTGGGAGCTGCAGAACTAGACAACACATATGATGGGACCTGTAAAAGCATGCATGGGCTGGATTTTGAGAGTGCAAGATCAAGAAGCAAAAGCTCAGATTAAATGAGGGAATTTTACCTACTAGAAGTATTCTCAACTGGCAAGGAGGTTGAGATAGTTTGCAAGCTCTCTGCCAGGATGACAACCCTTAGAAAGACTGAGAAAATGGTGGCTTCAGAAGCATCTAGCAGGAGTGGTTCTATCAGGTATGGCTGTACAGCTCCCCAGGAGAGGTGATCCTTAGGAAGGCCTGGCAGACACAGCGTTTACTTGAACAATGAGGAAGGTACTGCCAGCGAAGCATCAGCATCTTCAAGAAGTTCAGTAGGTGGCTGTTCTCTAGGTCAGGGCCAGATGCGGGGGACAGGGAAGGAAGAGCCCCAGGGATAGCAATAGGGAATGGTAGGACCCAGAAGGGATAGAAGCATGTTGGTGTAGCTTAACCATAGAAGTCAAGTGAGTGGCAAAGGGAGAGGTACCAGCAAGAGCACCTGACCTTGGGGGGTGTTAAAAATGGTCAAGAGTATAGAGCCCCTCAGGACAAGACAGATGGGCCCCCAAGAAAAGTATGGCTAACCCTGTGATCAGAACAAGTAGGGACGGGGCCAGGAGCCCGAGAGCCAACCCCAATAATAAGTTCCCTAGAAAGCTGGATCTGCAATGTCATAATTCTGGAGGAGAGTATTGACTTTCTGTACGAGTTTCCTGTGATGACTGATGAATCACAGACTGGACAGCAATCGTCAAGAGAAAGTTAGTCCCTCACAGTTCTGGAGGCCAGAAGTCTGAAATTACCAACACTGGTCCTGCAGCAAGCTGTCAGTGGAGGCCCCACTCCCTCCAGATGCTCTAAGAGTGGGTCCATTACTTGTCTTTTCCAGTTGTTGCTGCCTGTCACTATTCCTTGACTTGTGCCTCCATTCCTCCAATATCTGCTTCCTCTTTCATTTGGCCTTTTGTGTGTGTGTGTGTGTTTAATGTCCCTGTGTCTCTCTCATAGAAACATTTGTGATGTGATTTATGGCCCACCCAAATAATGTAGGAAATATTCCCATCTGAAGATCCTTAGTTTAATCATATTTTCATAGGACCTCTCTCCAAATGTGATAACAATTACAGGACTTGTAAAATGATAAAAACTTAGTATCTTTGGGGCCACCATTCAGCTCTTGACTCCCCACATACAACTTTGTGTATTTAAAAAAAAAAAAAAAAGTCACGTATCTCTTCATGGGTAGAACCAGAGTCTGAGATTGTCCAGACAGAGCTCCCTTCTGATAAGGGGTCCTTGGAGTTGGACCCTCAGGCAGAGGCTCCTTTGAGCTCTGTCCAGCTTCTTCTCACCTGCTGAGAAGACAAAATCTTTTCCAGGGTTCCTAGAACCTTCTCAGTTTCCCTCCTCCTGAATTTAATGTCAGACATTTAAAAATTCCCAAATGTTTTCTCTTTGTCCTATTTCTTTCCTGCATATCTAATACCAGGATTATCTTCAATGTTTTATCCAACATTCCTCTTGCTCTGAACTGAGCTTCCCAGAGAGTGTTCCATTGACAAGTCTCCCTGGGTAAACTGCTGGTCCTGAACGGGGGAGTGTGATAGGTGGCAGATTCCACTCTAGGCGGAGCTTCAGGAACTGATCCATGGAGCATGGAGTGGATTACATGGAATATCAGAAGTGGAGGGTGGAGAGCAAATTCCATTTGAGGAGAGGGACGAAGGATGGAAGGGAAGATTCCCCACTCTCCTCATCCTTGCTGTTGTGCTGTCCAGGTTAAGCCACCAGGGGGCAGCACGAGCCTAGATTTGGGAGCTTCAGCAACCTTCCCCTCCACCCCCAAGGTTCTGTTGAGTTTTCTTCAGGTCCATGGAAGGTTCCAAGGGCTTCTATCTCCCTGGTCATTCCTAAGGAGGAAAAGCTTTTAAGTTCCTTGTCCCCACTCTGTCCCTTCTCCACAAAGGACACTAAACACCCCTAGGACTTAGTGCCAGACCAAATCTCAGGCCATTGCAGAGACTAGGGACAGAGAGATGTGTGAACATCCACCCTAAGGAAAGGTGGAGAGGGAATGCCACATTCCTGCCAGGCTTTGGTTTCTGGAAAAGGGGCTACTGGAGCTTTCCTCAGTTCTGCTGGAAACCTCTGCTCACCCTCATCATTCAGAGCATGGATGAATAAACCCTCAGCCTGCTCTGAAGCCAGAATTATGTTCTCTATAAAGAAGTAAAGTGGAAAAGAACAGGACCTCTGCCCCTTCCCTCCTCTAAGTCATGGGTGACTGCAGAGAGAGATGAAGAGAGAAAAAGCAGAGCACTGAGTGTGGTGTTTGGCAGGGTGACATATGACAAAAATACATTTTTATGTATAGTTTCAAACCCAGCTAGGATATTTTTTTCTTACATGCCTAAATACAGCATGGACACACATTAGGCAAATTCCTTAGCTCAGCTTCCCTACCTGAACTCTCTTTTTATTCATTCTGAAAACATAATTACTGAATGAGCTATTGGGGCACATTTCTGTATCCTCAGAAAGATCCAGACATGTGAGGTATGAGTATATGGGCCTATCAGGCAGAGGAGTAGCCTGTGCAAAGGCACTGAGGTAGGGCAAATATGGCTAATGAAGGAATAGCATGAAATCGAGTGGGTTGGGGAATAGTCCACTGGGAATTCAAAGGAGGGAGATTCATAGATTACATCATGACTGAAAGCTTGGTAACGAAGGTGAGTAGTTTTCCTAAGTGAAAAGAGAATCGATTTGAAGATTTTCCATAATTTATACATGAGTTTTACAGTCAGCCCTGCTTAAGGTTTCTACCTCAGACAGATTCCTTTCTAGAAAGCACAACTAAGCCATTTTCTGTCTGTGGAAGAAACCTTGCCTCAGGAAGATGTATAGCTTGGAAGTGGGGCTTGATCAATATGTACAAAGAGGACATTAGAAAGAAAGCCCCATGTTCCCTGTGACACCAAAATGTGTTCTGAGGAGAGGTCCCTGGAGCTGGGTGCTCAGACCAAACCTGACACCATCCCCTTCTCCCACTTCCTCAAACACTAGAATTCACCTCCTGCTTTCTGGCAGGTGGTTCTCAATGCTACAGAGCTTCCTCTTCCCTCGGGTATTATCTTTTTTTTTTTTCTTCTACAAATTTGAGAAGCCAATCTATCTTCATCTGTTCTTATTTTTCTCACCCAGCCTTCCTACTGGGGTTGGCTTATTTAACTTCTAATGTTTCCTCAGCTCTGAACCCAGAGACGCCTGATAAGCAATGCCCTCAAGCCAAGGCTTTGGTGGGATATGCTGAATAATTGTGAGGTGAGTGCTTGATTCTGGTCTACCTGGTGTGGTAGGTGGCTCATTCTATTCTGGAGGAAGGAAAGGACAAAAGGAAATGCACTTCCAGGGGATAGAAGACATCAGAAGACCTGGTACTGAGCTGGATAGGGAAGGAGGGGAAGACTGGAGTGGAAGTGGAGGAGGAATTTCCAGCTCTTATTCAGCAGCCTTCCCCAGTGCCTGCCTGGGATGCACCTTCTGAGGCCACCAGGGGCATCAAAGGCCTGGATTTAGAGAAGAGATTTTCTAAGGTGTATAAGCTGTGCACATGAAATGTTAAGAGTTGCTTCTCACTGAGGCCCTCTGAAGTACCAAAGTGTTGTGCCCCACTCCCAAATCATCTTCTCAGAGGGCTAAAGAATAACCCAGGGCTCAGCCACAGGACTCCATCTCAAACCACCACAGAGACGGAGGATGGAGTGATGCATGACAAGCTATCTTGAAGGCAGAAGAAGAATTGAGGCAGAATCATGGCTCCAGCTTTGCTTTTTGGCCTGAGAAATGGGGATTGGATCTCTGTTAGTCAGCCTGGTACCCTGTTCTCATCTTTGTGTCACATATTATGGAGGAGAAGTCCTGTGATTTATCACTCAGGAACCACTGGATTCTCACCATAGAAAGTGTAAGGATATCTGTGGGTTGCATCTATTTCCAGGGCACTGTCAGTATGACTTGAATGACAACATGTACAAGAGTTTTAAGTGTTGACTAACCTCAGCTGCCCAGGGATACTTAAGTATCTAGAATAGAAGGTCATGCCAGAGGGGATGAAGAGAGGTAGGACAGGAAGCACGTCTTCTTCTGAGGCGGAGGAGAAGGTAAGAGAGATCTAGGGGAGTCAGGCCCAGGGTTGGGGTCTCAGGTGGCAGTGTTCTTGGGACATCTTCATCATGGTCTGAACTCTGGACTGACTCGCCCTCCTCACTCAGGGCACAGGTGACACCTTCAAGGAACGGACCATGGGGACATCTGGGCTGATCATTTGTCTGCCCCTCAGGCTTATCTGGGCCCCAGCACTAAACTCACCAGAGTCTGTTCTTTCTTTCCGGGTTCCTGGGCCCAGTCTGCCTGACTCAGCCTCCTTCAGTGTTCAGGGTTCTGGGATAGACCATCACCATCTCTTGTGCTGGAAGCAGCAGTAACATTGGGGGTTAAAATTATGTTTCCTGATTCCAACAGATCCCAGGCACATCCCCCAAACTCCTGACTTATAGTGTAAATTCTCGGCTGTCAGGGATCCCTGATAGCTTCTTGGGCTCCAGGAATAGCAACATAGCCTTCCTGACCATCTCTGGGCTCCAGGCTGAAGATTAGGCTGACTATTATTGTTGTTCATATATAACCAGTAACATGTACACAAGTGGCCAAAGCTCATGGGAAGTAAAATTAAAACCTGCCCTGTGCTCACAGCCTCCTTCCTAGCTCTGAAGATACTTCCCAACCCTGTATAGCAGGGGCTTCATGAGGCATGGTCTTGAGAATTTAGATATCTCTGTTCCTCTTCCTTCTTAAGATAAAATAAATGAAACACACTCTGCCAAAGGTCTGGAAAAATAATAGATTCTATTTGCTTCATGACATGGTCCTAGAAACTCATTCTTTCCCAACTCTGCAGTGGTAGGAACTGGGGATCAAGAGACCCCTGTGCTGTACGCCTCCTCCAATTTTCAGGGAATCCTTATTTCAATGGCTGCATTTCACACATGGATTCACAAGTGAATCAATTTTCCAGAATTGATGGTGTCTTATTCAACTCACTTTTTTGGTGGGGGGGTAATGGTTTTATTGAGTTTTATTTACATATCATATAACTCTCCCATTTAAACCAATGGCTTTTGTAGTACATTCTTTAACTTGTGAAAACATCACCACCATCACATTGCTATCATCCTCAAAAGAAACCTTATACCTATTGGCATTCATCTCCCATTTTCTACCAATTCTCCCAGCCCATATCAATCACTGATCTACTTTCTGTCCTGCAGCTTTGCCTTGTCTGGACATTTTGTGTACTTGGAGTTGCACAATATGCGATCTTTTGGGAATGACTTCTTTCACTTGGAATATTTTCAAGGTTCATCTATGTCATAACATATATTAGTATTTTCTTACTTTTACTGCCCAAACATATCCCATTGTATGGATAAATGACATTGAAGAAGTTTAATATAAGACACCTTTCAGTCATTTTCACCTTGTCTTAGTCAACGTGACCCTCCTTAGTGAGCAATTCTTCTGCATATCAGTGACTGAATCAATAGTACATGAGAAAAGATCTGAAGACATAGTTGAGGGTATGAGGATAAGGGGAAGTTGTGTTTTTTTTTTCCAATGTCCCTTCATCTTTGACCCCAATTCTGTGGAAGCTGAATAGGGGAGAATATGATTTGAGAGTCTGTGATAGAATTTTCCCTCCTGTGAGATCAATGAACCCCTGTCCTGGAAGCAACTCTGCATGTGGACTGTCTGTCCAATAGGCTGGGCTCCTTCCAAAATGGGTTCTCTGTTCCACAAGGAAGAGCTATATGGTGGGCATGTCCATACTCCAAGGGATCCCCCACATATCTGATTTCCATGGTGAATAAGCCCAATTTCTGGCTTAAATTCCAATGATGAAAAATCGCTCACATGTACATAAATAATGGTGAAGAATTCTTTGCACATTGAATGAACCCAGGATTAGTCCTCAGAACTTGGGGAAGAACCAAGACTCTTCCCAATTGAATAGAACGTTCTATGTTTAACATTGGAAATAGCATGACCTGGCAATGACCACATTTGTGGGCAAATTGGGATGGATGTTCCGTTTAGCATAGAACTTAGTCTCCCCCGGGCGCCTGGGTGGCTCAGTGGGTTAAGCCACTGCCTTCGGCTCAGGTCATGATCTCAGGGTCCTGGGATCAAGTCCCGCATCGGGCTCTCTGCTCAGCAGGGAGCCTGCTTCCCTCTATCTCTCTCTCTCTCTGCCTGCCTCTCCGTCTACTTGTGATCTCTCTTTGTCAAATAAATAAATAAAATCTTAAAAAAAAAAAAAGAACTTAGTCTCCCCCATAACATCTTCTATAAATTATTTTCCAATTTTTTTTCCATATATTTTTTGTTTCCCTGATAAAGTCAGTAACTTCAGGCTTTAGGCATGTGGACTGGAAGAGCAGCTCATCTTGACTTGTAGCAGCTGGGTAAAAATGCATTGCAGTGTGATGTGGGCTAATAGAGAGAAAGAATAACATTCTGCATCACAGTTTTGTGTTTGCGTAAGCATGATCAGAGGCTGTACCTGTCCAGAGGGTATGTACTCTCATGGAGAAATTCTGTAGGTTGTGAAGGGGCCACTGTCCTGTTATTTTCTAAAGTGTCTCCTATGAGACTTGCTTCCTGACTTTAATAGCATCAATACAATTCTTTATAAAGTATCTACTAATGCATGTGAAGGCAGATGACCTCATTGTCTTTACTATGTGTCTCCTTTTAAGTGTGAGATGACAATTCTTTTTGAGAAAGTAGTTATTATCTTTATGATAGGAAACAATACTAAGAAATATAGAAGCTAGGGCATCTGGGTGTCTCAGTTGGTTAAGTGACTGTCTTTGGCTTAGGTCATGATACTGGAGTCTTGAGATGGAGACCTGCATCTGGCTCCCTGCTCAGCAGGGAGTCCTCTTATCCTCTGCCCCGCCCCTCTCTCATGCGTGCACTCTCTCTCTCTCTCATTCTGTCCCTCTCAGATAAATAAATAAATAATCTAAAAAAGAAAGAAAGGAAGAAAGAAAAAAGAAAGAAAGGAAGAAAGAAGGAAAGAAAGAAACAAACAAATACAGAAGCTAAATTGTGAGTGAATAGGATTGCTTCCAATATGACATTTCCAGAGCTACAAAGCCCTTTGTGTCTGCGTATATGTGTCTCAAGATGTAGGAAAAGCCTCTTTGATTGTCTCAAGTAATGAAACTATTTACATTTCAATATTTTTATGAAAAGATGAGAGAATTGTTACTTTTGATAGAGGTAGCATGAAATATTTCAGGTGTCCCAATGATCAAAACATCCACCAGTGTTTTTCTGGTCAATGCAATCAGGGAATCAGCACCTCAGGGTAGATATATTCACATGTCCATAGAATTTTTGAGTTAAGTGCCATTCATTTTCCATTGCATATGTCCTGGATATTTTATATTTCTTTTTTTTTCTCACTTCCATAGTTATGGAGCTATCTTGTTTCACTCAACCTGAATGATAAGGAGTTAGTGATTGATTTTCAAGTATTTTTAGTTTACTGGCTTTAGTGTTTTGGTTATTAATCACATTATATGCAAATGGCCATTTTGCTCCCATTAAGGCAATCTTACTTCTTTTTTGAGTATTATGGCTCATTGTGTGGTCACAAGAATCCAGAAGGCTTAAAAAAAAGTAGTGTTCCCTGAACCCTGGGGACCTGAGTTTGCTCTTTGTACTATTAGCACAGAACAGAAGAAAAAGCTGCTCCTGAAAATACCATGCAGAAAGAACCTGGACACGTGGACTGTACTCAGGCAACATTTCTATAGTGACCTCAGGAGGCTCCAATCTACAAGATCACATCTATAAGACTACTCACCGAACCTCAGAACTAATTGATGGATTTATGTGAAGGTCAATAACAGATTACCACTCCACTATTATCTCAGTAACAGACAACATTATTCAGATTAATTCTGAAATAATATAATATGTGTTCAAAACATAGATGAACAATCATTTCAGATAAAAAAGCTATCACTTCCTTTACTACAGATTTTTTCCCACTAACACCATGTCCACCAATTATTTCCTCCCATCTTTGACCATGGCATCACTTCTCTTGTGCTCTTTAAATGTCTATCACAGGGTATGAATAAGGACACTAAAATACTTTCATCAGAATATTCACACTCTACAGAAATAAGCCTGTTTTCTCATGGACATTTCCACTTCCATCCTGGCAAAGATCAATGAGCCCTTATTTGAGACTCTGCCCCAAATTCATCTCTTTAGAAAGCATACTAGGTCAAGAATCCCTTTGTGGATAAAGAGACTTTGCTTCAGGGAGACACACAGCTCTGAGGGGAGATCTTCACGATATGCATTAAGGGGCAGGATGAAGAATGTCTAAGCCTCTGATCAAGAGACACACTCTGCTGAATTGTCTGGGAGAGCCACATCTTCCTCCTTTCCTGTATGATATGGTCCAAAAGGTAGCCCGTTCCAACTCCTCAACAGATAAACAGAAGCAGAAGGAGATGCTTACTCAGTGCAATGTTCATAGCTCTCAGGAAAATCCTCACTTTATATGGCTAGATCTTCTACACCAATGCAGGTGAGCATAGATTCAGGACACCTGAATTGTCATTGACTTATTCTTCTCTCCACCATGCTGTAATCAGGATGACACTCCATGCTGGGTTATTCAGGTATTGAAGCAAAATCATCTGAGAAAACATCAGAGGATATTTCCAAAGGAATGATCAACAAAAGATGTTATTTTTCTGTCTAATGTTCCTCATCATTGAGCCCATATCCAAGGCATTTGGCCAGGGAGAGTTTGAATGACACACCAGGAACTTGGTCAAATTTTGAATTACCTCCCCTTAGATGCCTGAACCCCAGTCCTACAAGACATCCAGCACATGGTCTGTCCCCTCGTTATTTTCAAAATGATTCCTCTTTTGCAAAGGAGATACACCATCTCCTCTGGAATTCTCAAGGATATCTAATATCTTCCATGGACCCCTTCAATTGTTAGCTAGATTTCCAGTTATAGTGAATGTGTAAGTACACATAACATTAAATATCTGTGCAAGAATTTATTTGACTTCTGGTTAAAATGGGGCTTGGGGCACCTGGGGAGCTCAGTGAGTTAAGTATCTGCCTTCAGCTCATGTTATGATCCTGGATCCTGAGACCATGTCCTCCATCAGGTTCCCTGTTCAGCAGGGTGTCTGCTTCTCCCTCTACACCACCCCCCTTCTCTCTCATGTTCTCTAACTCTCAAATAAATAAATAAAATCTTTTAAAAATGAAATGGGGCTTTAGTTCAAGAAGACTTGATTGGGGGGGGGGTGGCTCAGTGGGTGGCTCAGTGGGTTAAAGCCTCTGCCTTCAGCTCAGTTCGTAATCCCAAGGTCCTGGCATCGAGCCCTGCATTGGGCTCTCTGCTCAGCAGGGAGCCTACTTCCCTTCATCTCTCTCTGCCTGCCTCTCTGCCTACTTGTGATCTCTGTTAAATAAATAAATAAAACCTAAAATAAAAAAAGAAGACTTGATAAGGCATCACTTTCATTTCACCAGTTTTAGCCTGGCAACTCATGTCTCATGCATGTGTGTCCTCATTCCTGTGTGAACCAGAATGTTGGCCACTGTATCAAATAGATCAATCTTTGTCATAATGTTGATGCATGTGATTTTTCCCCCCACAATTCTTGTTCTACTTATCTTCTTTTGTGTCCAAATACAGTAAATAACTTTGTGCTGTAATTTTCTAATGTGGGAAGATGGCCCTTATGCCACTGTTTGGAGCACCAATGGGTGTGGATGCCTTTTCTTGGAGACTCAGTAGAATGACCTGAGTCACAGCCCTATAAGGCAGACTAGAGACTATGGTGCCTACATGGTGTCAGTCCCTGATGAGACAGTAAATAGAAACAGGGGAACAAAGTTTTGGACTTTCCTTTTGGTCTGATGTAAGATGTACTTCCTTACTGTATGGTAACACGGTCAAATTTTTAAAGTGAATATCCTACATGTTTATGAGGGCAGGGAGCCATCAATGTCCCTTCTATGTTTCTGCTTCTGAGGTGGTGCAAGTTCCTTTTCAGGTAGAAGTTACAATTTTTGTGATTTATGCAGTGTATAGAAAACCAGTTGCTACATGTTGAGTAAACAAGATCATTGCAAATAGGATATTTCTGGAAATCCCATTGTCCTATCAACTGTTTTTTGTTTGTTTGTTTGTTTTTGGTGACTAATGTGTAGGAATATTTGCATGCATTTATTGAATAATGAAACTTTTCCTTTTCTATTTTTTAAATTAAAAAAAGCACATTTCCATCTAATTTTGTAAAAGATGACAGATAGTTTTTAATAGAAAATATTTGAATGTTTTCATGCCATCATTGTGATACCACCCCACAGCATTTATTGTCAATGCAACCCCACAATCAGTATCTCCCAATTTTCCATATGGTTTCCTACAGAATTTCTGGTTGCAGTGTCACAGTTTATCCCAGAATTTCTTATAGGTATTTTATTTTTTAAAAAAAATATGTTTAGACAAGAGGCAGCTGCTTCAGCATGGAATGAAAGGTAAGTAAGTAGGAATTGATTATTGCATATTTTTAATTCACTTTCATTGGTTTAACTGGTTATTCATTATATATATTCATTATGTATATACTAATTAGCTCTTTTGCCTCCCCATTGGTGGCATCTGTGTTTCTTTCAGCTATTTCTTGTCTGAATGTGTGGGCACAAATACCCAGGGTATTTTTTAAAAATTTAAATTGAATTAATTAACATAAAGTGTATTACAGCAACCCTCAGTTTGCACTTTAAGTGAAATTTGGTGAACCTCTAACATGGAATGAGGACACCGAGTTTACTCCTGGTACTAATAGAACATGGAACAGAGGTCGAGGTGGATCTTAATAAAGATCAGATATTTGCCCTTTTCAGGAAATACCTGGATATCTACTGTGTTCCTAGTGGACCTCTTCATGGTCCCCTAAGATGGACCCCAGGAGATTCAGAAGTCACACTTCTGGTGCCTAACCCAGGCACACATGCCCTGCCTGACAAATTTCACAGAAGGCATTGGCTTATTACTTTTTTTTGTATCATCTCAAATTATAAACATTATTATCTAAAATTACATAAAAGTAATGCAGTGCATAGATATTTAAAACATGCAAACAATGGTCACAAATCTAACACTGTCACTTCCCCCTGAACATACTTGTTCTTCTCTTCCCTCTATGCCGGAGGTCAATTGTTAATTTCTCCCAACGTTAGCCCAGATGTCTCCTCTCCTGTGCTGTTGGAGATTTGGAGATATCTGGCATGAGGTAAGAACAATGACACTAAAAATTTTCATCAGATCATTCACATATAGATATATTAGTCTACCTCCTGAGGGAACATTTCTATTTCACTAGGGACCCATTAACCTTAATTAGTCTTTTCACAACACCCATCTAGTTCTTTAAAACCACACTAGGTCAAGCGTCTCTGGGGATGAAAGAGACTTTCCCTCAAGAAGGTACATACTCTGAGGTAAGGAAGTCTCATTATACAGGGGATAGGACAAAGAACATGCCATATTCCTTGTGACAGATTATCTTGATTAGAGCTCCCCTGACATAGTGCCCTGAAGACAATCCTGACCCCAGTCCCTTTCCCCGAGAGCCTACAACCTTGGAGTTCACCTCCTGCTTTCCATCAGGTTGTTCTCGATCCTATGGAGTACCTCCTCCTTTGTGCAATATCTTTTGTTTTAATATTTAAGGTGCCAGTTGGTCTTCCCTTCATCCCATTTTTCTTATACAACCACCCTGCTCAAGAGATTTTACTTTGCATCCAAAGTATCCTCAGCTCTGACCCCAGAGCTACATTAGGGTCACTGACAGTAAAGAGAACTTTTTGGTACAGGTGGTATGATCTGTAGGGGAGCGTCTAGGCACCTGGTGGACAGGAAACACATTCCATTTTGGAGGGGGCTCAGAAAAAGGGGAAGGAGCACAGGATGGATTTGGAGGGCTACAGAACCTGATATTGACCTGGGAGGGCAAGGAAACTGGAGTAGAGAAACACAGGAGAGATTTCTTGCCCCCACTGAACTGTTTTTCCTGTAGCTTGGATTACCCCATGCAAGGCCATCATGGGCTAATGAGGAACTGCATTTAGGGAAGGTCATGACTGTAGTTTCCCCTGGTCTGAGGAACATCCAAGAGTTGCTTCCCTCTGAGAACCTTCTATGGGAAACAAAGCTTCAAATCTGTCATGTTAGGTCCAGGCAGTGGAACACTGAATGGAAGATAGGAAACTCACCATGGGTTTGATGTTACTTCAAAGGCCAGCATCTTCCCCAATCTGCCCTCTGTGGTTCAGTTTCCTAGGGACTCAAATAGCTACTATCTGCAGACTCTCTAGCTTCTAATGGCATTCAGTGGGAGAAAAGTTGGTGTCTGCATACTAAGATCTACATGAAACCCAAACAGAGTAATGTTACTTTTAATTTGGAAATTTAAGTCAGTTTGAGCCATAAGGAGTATAAAAAAAGAGAAAAGGGGGAATGGGATAATTTAAAAAGCTTTTTTTTTTTTTTGCATAGTTTTTTTTTCTTTTAATTTTCTTTTAATTTTTTATTTTTTATAAACATATATTTTTAGTCCCCAGGGGTACAGGTCTGTGAATCACCAGGTTTACACACTTCACAGCACTCACCATAATGTCCATAATGTCCATAATCCCACCTCCTTCTCCCAAACCCCCTCCCCCCAGCAACCCTCAGTTAGTTTTGTGAGATTAAGAGTCACTTATGGTTTGTCTCCCTCCCATTCGCATCTTGTTTCATTTATTCTTCTCCTACATACTTAAGCCCCCATTTTGCATCACCACTTCCTCATATCAGGGAGATCATATCATAGTTGTCTTTCTCTGCTTGACTTATTTCGCTAAGCATGATGCGCTCTAGTTCCATCCATGTTGTCACAATGGCAAGATTTCATTTCTTTTGATGGCTGCATAGTATTCCATTGTGTATATATACCACATCCTCTTTATCCCTTCATCTGTTGATGGACATCTAGGTTCTTTCCATAGTTTGGCTATTGTGGACATTGCTGCTATAAACATTCGGGTGCACGTGCCCCTTTGGATCACTACGTTTGTATCTTTAGGGTAAATACCCAATAGTGCAATTGCTGGGTCATAGGGCAGTTCTATTTTCAACATTTTGAGGAACCTCCATGCTGTTTTCCAGAGTGGCTGCACCAGCTTGCATTCCCACCAACAGTGTAGGAGGGTTCCCCTTTCTCCGCATCCTCGCCAGCATCTGTCATTTCCTGACTTGTTGATTTTAGCCATTCTGACTGGTGTGAGGTGATATCTCATTGTGGTTTTGATTTGTATTTCCCTGATGCCGAGTGATATGGAGCACTTTTTCATGTGTCTGTTGGCCATCTGGATATCTTCTTTGCAGAAATTTCTGTTCATGTCCTTTGCCCATTTATTGATTGGATTATTTGTTCTTTGGGTGTTGAGTTTGCTAAGTTCTTTATAGATTCTGGATACTAGTCCTTTATCTGATATGTCGTTTGCAAATATCTTCTCCCATTCTGTCAGTTGTCTTTTGATTTTGTTAACTGTTTCCTTTGCTGTGCAAAAGCTTTTGATCTTGATGAAATCCCAATAGTTCATTTTTGCCCTTGCTTCCCTTGCCTTTGGCGTTGTTCCTAGGAAGATGTTGCTGCGGCTGAGGTCGAAGAGGTTGCTGCCTGTGTTCTTCTCAAGGATTTTGATGGATTCCTTTCGCACATTGAGGTCCTTCATCCATTTTGAGTCTATTTTTGTGTATGGTGTAAGGAAATGGTCCAATTTCATTTTTCTGCATGTGGCTGTCCAGTTTCCCCAGCACCATTTATTGAAGAGGCTGTCTTTTTTCCATTGGACATTTTTTCCTGCTTTTTCGAAGATTAGTTGACCATAGAGTTGAGGGTCTATTTCTGGGCTCTCTATTCTGTTCCATTGATCTATGTGTCTGTTTTTGTGCCAATACCATGCTGTCTTGATGATGACAGCTTTGTAATAGAGCTTGAAGTCCGGAATTGTGATGCCACCAACGTTGGCTTTCTTTTTCAATATCCCTTTGGCTATTCGAGGTCTTTTCTGGTTCCATATAAATTTTAGCATTATTTGTTCCATTTCTTTGAAAAAGATGGATGGTACTTTGATAGGAATTTCATTAAATGTGTAGATTGCTTTAGGTAGCATAGACATTTTCACAATATTTATTCTTCCAATCCAGGAGCATGGAACATTTTTCCATTTCTTTGTGTCTTCCTCAATTTCTTTCATGAGTACTTTATAGTTTTCTGAGTATAGATTCTGTGCCTCTTTGGTTAGGTTTATTCCTAGGTATCTTATGGTTTTGGGTGCAATTGTAAATGGGATTGACTCCTTAATATCTCTTTCTTCTGTGTTGCTGTTGGTGTAGAGAAATGCAACTGATTTCTGTGCATTGATTTTATATCCTGACACTTTACTGAATTCCTGTATAAGTTCTAGCAGTTTGGGAGTCGAGTCTTTTGGGTTTTCCACATATAGTATCATATCATCTGCGAAGAGTGATAATTTGACTTCTTCTTTGCCGATTTGGATGCCTTTAATTTCCTTTTGTTGTCTGATTGCTGAGGCTAGGACCTCTAGTAGGATGTTGAATAGCAGTGGTAATAATGGACATCCCTGCCGTGTTCCTGACCTTAGCGGAAAAGCTTTCAGTTTTTCTCCATTGAGAATGATATTTGCGGTGGGTTTTTCATAGATGGCTTTGATGATATTGAGGTATGTGCCCTCTATTCCTACACTTTGAAGAGTTTTGATCAGGAAGCGATGCTGTACTTTGTCAAATGCTTTTTCAGCATCTATTGAGAGTATCATATGGTTCTTGTCCTTTCTTTTATTGATGTGTTGTATCACATTGACTGATTTGCGGATGTTGAACCAACCTTGCATGCCTGGAATGAATCCCACTTGGTCGTGGTGAATAATCTTTTTAATGTACTGTTGAATCCTATTGGCTAGTATTTTGTTGAGTATTTTCGCAATGTGTTCATCAAGGTTATTGGTCTATAGCTCTCTTTTTTGGTGGGATCCTTGTCTGGTTTTGGGATCAAGGTGATGCTGGCCGCATAAAATGAGTTTGGTAGTTTTCCTTCCATTTCTATTTTTTGGAACAGTTTCAGGAGAATAGGAATTAGTTCTTCTTTAAATGTTTGGTAGAATTCCCCCGGGAAGCCGTCTGGCCCTGGGCTTTTGTTTGTTTGGAGATTTTTAATGACTGTTTCAATCTCCTTACTGGTTGTGGGTCTGTTCAGGCTTTCTATTTCTTCCTGGTTCAGTTATGGTAGTTTATATGTTTCTAGGAATGCATCCATTTCTTCCAGATTGTCACATTTATTGCTGTAGAGTTGCTCATAGTATGTTCTTATAATAGTTTGTATTTCTTTGGTGTTAGTTGTGATCTCTCCTCTTTCATTCATGATATTATTTATTTGGGTCCTTTCTCTTTTCTTTTTGATAAGTCTGGCCAGGGGTTTATCAATTTTATTAATTCTTTCAAAGAACCAGCTCCTACTTTCGTTGATTTGTTCTATTGTTTTTTTGGTTTCTATTTCATTGATTTCTGCTCTGATCTTTATGATTTCTTTTCTCCTGCTGGGCTTAGGGTTTCTTTCTTGTTCTTCCTCCAGCTCCTTTAGGTGTAGGGTTAGATTGTGTACCTAAGACCTTTCTTGTTTCTTGAGAAAGGCTTGTATCGCTATATATTTTCCTCTCAGGACTGCCTTTGTTGTGTCCCACAGATTCTGAACCGTTGTATTTTCATTATCATTTGTTTCCATGATTTTTTTCAATTCTTCTTTAATTTCCCGGTTGACCCATTCATTCTTTAGAAGGATGCTGTTTAGTCTCCATGTATTTGGGTTCTTTTCAAACTTCCTTTTGTGGTTGAGTTCTAGCTTCAGAGCATTGTGGTCTGAAAATATGCAGGGAATGATCCCAATCTTTTGATACCAGTTGAGTCCTGATTTAGGACCGAGGATGTGATCTATTCTGGAGAATGTTCCATGTGCACTAGAGAAGAATGTGTATTCTGTTGCTTCGGGATGAAATGTTCTGAATATATCTGTGATGTCCATCTGGTCCAGTGTGTCATTTAAGGCCTTTATTTCCTTGCTGATCTTTTGCTTGGATGATCTGTCCATTTCAGTGAGGGGAGTGTTAAAGTCCCCTACTATTATTGTATTATTGTTGATGTGTTTCTTTGATTTTCTTATTAATTGGTTTATATAGTTGGCTGCTCCCACGTTGGGGGCATAGATATTTAAAATTGTTAAATCTTCTTGTTGGACAGACCCTTTGAGTATGATATAGTGTCCTTCCTCATCTCTTATTATAGTCTTTGGCTTAAAATCTAATTGATCTGATATAAGGATTGCCACTCCTGCTTTCTTCTGATGTCCATTAGCATGGTAAATTTTTTTCCACCCCCTCACTTTAAATCTGGAGGTGTCCTTGGGTTTAAATGAGTTTCTTGGAGGCAACATATAGATGGGTTTTGTTTTTTATCCATTCTGATACCCTGTGTCTTTTGATTGGGGCATTTAGCCCATTAACATTCAGGGTAACTATTGAGAGATATGAATTTAGTGCCATTGTATTGCCTGTAAGGTTCCTGTATATTGTCTCTGTTCCTTTCTGATCTACTACTTTTAGGCTCTCTCTTTGCTTAGAGGACCCCTTTCAATATTTTCTGTAGAGCTGGTTTGGTGTTTGCAAATTCTTTCAGTTTTCGTTTGTCCTGGAAGCTATTAATCTCTTCTTCGATTTTCAATGATAGCCTAGCTGGATATAGTTTCTTGGCTGCATGCTTTTCTCGTTTAGTGCTCTGAATATATCATGTCAGCTCTTTCTGGCCTGTCAGGTCTCTTTGGACAAGTCTGTTGCCAATCTAATATTTTTACCATTGTATGTTACAGACTTCTTTTCCCGGGCTGCTTTCAGGATTTTCTCTTTGTCACTAAGACTTATACATTTTACTATTAGGTGAGGGGGTGTGGGCCTATTCTTATTGATTTTGAGGGGGGTTCTCTGCACCTCTTGGATTTTGATGCTTGTTCCTTTTGCCATATTGGGGAAATTCTCTCCAATATACCTTCTCCTCCCCTCTCTCTTTCTTCTTCTTCTGGAATCCCAATTATTCTAATGTTATTTCACCTTATGGTGTCACTTATCCCTCGAATTCTCCCCTCATGGTCCAGTAGCTGTTTGTCCCTCTTTTGCTCAGCTTCTTTATTCTCTGTCATTTGGTCTTCTATATCGCTAATTCTTTCTTCTGCCTCATTTATCCTAGCAGTGAAAGCCCCCATTTTTTAATTGTACCTCATTAATAGCTTTTTTGATTTCAACTTGGTTAGATTTTAGTTCTTATATTTCTCCAGAAAGGGCTTTTATATCTCCCGAGAGGGTTTCTCTAATATCTTCCATGCCTTTTTCAAGCCGGCTAGAACCTTGAGAATCGTATTCTGAACTCTAGATCTGACACATTACCAATGTCTGTATTGATTAGGTCCCTAGCCTTGGTACTGCCTCTTGTTCTTTTTTTTTTTTTTTTTTTTTTTTTTTTGTGGTGAATTTTTCCACCTTGTCATTTTGTCCAGATAAGAGAATATGAACGAACAAGTAACGTACTAAAAGGGTGACAACAACCCCAGGAAAATATGTCATGATTTCCTTGACAGTGGGATCAATGGGGTCTACGAGGAGTCTTGCAAACTTCTATTTTGGTGTCCTCAAGTAGTAAGCAAGAAACAGTCGGTCATTCAAGTCTAGTTGACAGTGGACAGAGGTGTTCCAAGTCTTTTCTTTGTCTGTAGATGGAGGTGGAAATATTTCGATGGAATGTTCCCATATCCTGAAACACCCATGAAAAAAACTGGAAAGAGCCATGTGTAAGTTTTCTGTACGATGCAAATCCTGTGTTTCTGAACAAGAAAATGTGGGAAGGGGGGTTCCTGTGGGAATGGGGAGTAAGGGGTTGGAGACTGGGAACTAATGAGGCAGAATGATCACATCAGTTCTGGAGTTGGACTGAGTTCAAATCTTAGCTCTGTTTCTTCACTAGCTAAGGAACGTTTAGCAAGTTTCCTGTGCTCTTCTCCACCCAGGAGGCTGGTCCCAGCACTGCACAAAGACTTGACTCCTCAACACAGGGTCTGAAAGTGCTCAAAATCGGCATCTTCTTTCTTTACACACTTTGGCGACTGTGGCCATTGCTGCTATGAACATTGGGGTACAAATGGCCCTTCATTATGAAGCTTATCATAATTAAACAAGGGTACATAAAATAAATATTTATAGTTTTAGAAAGAATAATAAATGGAAACCACATGTACTTACTCAAAGAAGATACATCTTTAAAAAAATAAGAACAATCAGCTATCTATCAAATCTGCAATTACCTAGTATATTGAGCATGACATTAATCATTCCTTTTATTTTCTATACATTCTTTTTACCTTTGATTGCATCTCCAAACTTTTGTGAATTTGAAACAGTGAGTAGAAACAGCTGGGAAATGAAAGAAATTTATCTATTTGGTGAGAACACAAGAGACATTAAGCTTAAGAGAGCCTCAGCATCAGTGTTCATTGAACATCCTGAGAGTTAACACAGCACCTACTGAAGAGGACAGACAAGGTTCTGGAAAAAGGATAGAGACCTCTAGAATTGGGCATCTGGTCTTTCTCTAGGTGAGCAAGTTACTAAATATCTAGCAGGAATATAGTCTAAGGTTAGGATTCTATTCTGTTATCTGGCTCATCATATTCTCCTAGAGGAGTCCCTGAACACTTTTCTGGAGGGAAAGAGGAGTACTCTTTTTTTTTTTTTTTTTAAGATTTTATTTATTTATTTGACAGACAGAAATCGTAAGTAGGCAGAGAGGCAGGCAGAGAGAGAGAGAGGAGGAAGCAAGCTCCCCGCTGAGCAGAGAGCCCGATGCGGGGCTCGATCCCAGGACCCTGGGATCACTACCCAAGCCGAAGGCAGCAGCTTAACCACTGAGCCACCCAGGCACCCCGGAAAGAGGAGTACTCTTGACTGACCATGACATTGGCTCTTTCTCTTATAACCAAACATAGCTCAGACTGGAAAGTGCTGAAAAGGTATCCTAACTAGAAACACACAAGCATTTCAAGCTGATATCAGTGTTGCCAGCCCCTTAGTGATGTCACTTTCCTTATGGTTGAGTTTTTTGGTTTCTTGAGGAAGATCGTGAAAAGGGGATGGTCACCTGAGGAAGACTGTTTCAGATTTCATTATCTATGTAAGATCCATGCTTTCGTCCTAATAGCACATTGGATTCCCCCGATCCAGGCAGGGGTGATTAATGCTCTACTGAGATAAATAGGCTTGGGGAGGGACTGGTAGAACATGGACTATTGTGCTTGTGGCAGTAGGGAAAGGGGATCTGCGGACTTACCAAGCTATACAATAACTTACATTCATTCTAATTTTTGCTTTCATCACCACCATCATTTTGATACTCATGACAGTTGAGAAACTTGAGGGAACAAATTTACATGGTTGAACTTACATTCATTCTAATTTTTGCTTTCATCACCACCATCATTTTGATACTCATGACAGTTGAGAAACTTGAGGGAACAAATTTACATGGTTGATGGTTACTACAAAATTAATGGTTACTCAAGTCAAACAGTTGCCTGGAAAAGGGTCCACACAACCAAGAATGTGAGAAAATGTGCCTTGACCTGATTTTCTTCATGTTTATTGACCTTGGGCTTTGTTCAACATCTGGAAGCAAATGTTTCTTTCTATTTCTCTTTGTCTTCTCCTTTAGGATCCCCTATTCTATACATCTTGGGGCTCCTGAAAGATTCCACAGTTCCCTGATAGTTTTGGATCTCTATTTTTTTCCCTGTACATATTAGATTTCACACTTTTCTTTGCTGTGACCTGAGGTCATTAATCTTTTTATTTCCAATCTATACTCTGTCTCATATAATGTACTTTTTATATGTGCTTTATTATGTCTTCTATTTCTTGGCTGAGATGTATTATCTCTCCAGCAATTTTCAAAGAATTTCTTCATTTTGGGGTCAATTTTTAAGGAACTGGTTTAAAGTCTTTGTGAGAAAATTTAAATTATCTTTCATACTGGCTTAAGTATCTCTCAGTTTCTTTTTCATGCCAGTGGAGGTTTTCCTTTTGTCATACATTGAATAATTTTGACACTTGTCCTGAATCTATCCAGTGTTATGCTATGAAACTGTGATTACTGGGTAACTCCCAAGTATAATTTTTGTTTTAGGAGATACCCCAGGCTCCTAGTTTCAAAGAGCCTCCTGTGGAATGTTATTTGGTGTCAGGCAGTTTTAAAAAATCTTTGTTCTGATATTTTCATCTGCCCTAAGTAGAAGCTACATAGAGAGATTCATAGGGTCACATCTTGGATGTCAGTGGATGTCCCTTCCTCAGTTCTGTCCCCCCACATCTTTCCAACCTCCATAGTATCAGACACTGCACAAGTGCAACTAAGAGATGACCAAGAGCTCATCATCAATTTACAGCATTGCATTACCAGGCTTCTCTCCCTCTAGTATTTCATTAGTATCTACAGTTCTCTGGATCTTCCTTGTGGTCTTCTGGACAGAAACTGGGTGATTGGCTTCTCTTCACTGCTGAGTAATTCTCTGGACAGTGCTTATCTCTGGACCATGTTCCATGAGGACATAAAGGATTTTTTTCTGGGCCAAAATCCTAAAGTGAGAAAAACAAGTTCTCAAAGCCACCACTGTTGTTTCTCTCACTGCAGAAGCATTTCCTTTGGGAAGGGGCATAGAGAAGGAGACAAATAAAATATAAAAGAAAAGAAAATGGATATTCGATCTTGCTCTGAGTGTTAGAAATCAACTTTCTCATGTGTCAAGCCAGACAATGGAGTATTCCTGGATCTGTTTGTTCCAAGCTGGTGCTTGATCCTGGTTCCCAGTTGCTTTGAGGACAGGTTGCAAGAGTATGAAAGAAAAATAAGAAAATCATAATTGTTTTCACTTTACTTGCAATGTCAGTGTCATTCCCAATCTGTCTTGTAGGATTTTGTTCTAGGGACTCAAGCCACTTCTACATGCATTCTTTCCAGGTTTACAGCAACATTCATTGGGGGGAAAATAGTAACTGCTTACTATATCTTAAGTTGAACCTGAACCTGATAATAGTACTTCCAATTTGGCAATATTACATGTTTAAACAGGCATTAGAGAAAAGGGAAAAATGAAAAAGAATTTTAGGGGTGCCTGGGTGGCTCAGTGTGTTAAATTCTGGGCCTTTGGCTCAGGTCATGATCTCAGGGTCCTGGGTTGGAGTCCGGCATCTGGCTCTCTACTCAGCAGGAAACCTGCTTTCTCCTCTCTCTCTCTGCCTGCCTCTCTGCCTACTTTTTGTTTTTTTTAATTTTTTAAAAATTATTTTCAGCATAACAGTATTCATTGTTTTTGCACCACACCCAGTGTTCCATGCAATCCGTGCCCTCTCTAATACCCACCACCTGGTTCTCCCAACCTCCCACCCCCCGCTCCTTCAAACCCCTGAGATTGTTTTTCAGAGTCCATAGTCTCTCATGGTTCGCCTCCCCTTCCAATTTTCCTCAACTCCCTTCTCCTCTCTAACTCCCCTTGTCCTCCATGTTACTTGTTATGCTCCACAAATAAGTGAAACCATATGATAATTGACTCTCTCTGCTTGACTTATTTCACTCAGCATAATCTCTTCCAGTCCTCTGTCTGTCAAATAAATAAATAAAATCTTAAAAAAAATTTTTAAAATTTCCACAGGAAATAAATAGGATAGTGCTTCTGTTCTTTCAGTATTGCAAGGTCAAAGAGAAGAGTTTTATGGCGACTAGTGGCTGAGTGATGGCAAAAAACTGAGTAGAAATACAGGTGTCTACTGCCAGACAAACAGGTCAAAGATAAAATGGAATGGAAGGTGGATAATATAAAGTTTATAACAAATAATCCCCTGGGCACCAAGCTATATCCCATTATCAAATAATACACATCCCTATTCTGGTTCATCTCTCCCTAGATCATGTACCATGGACAGTGCAACAGTCTTCTTCATTTCTTGGCTTGAGATCTCAAGTTGAATAAGGTTAAGTGGTTTGTTCAAGAGTGGAAGGTGCATAATGTCCTGGAGGTTGCCCCTTCTCCCCTTGTGAGGTTCACTTACACATTTTAGCCCTCCATGTGATGTGTGGGTAAGTAGCTGGGGTGACTGACATGTTGGTGGATTTCTGTGTTGCAGGTGCATCAGAACAAACAAGTATGGGCGGGGGCAGTGACAAACCTGCAGAGCCCACCACCAACCATCAACTCACACCAGATGTTTCAACTCAAGTCAATAGTGAAACTTCCCTAAGAGTAGAGAGATAGATCCTCAGAAGCTGGTGCTCAGCAGAAGGCACAGAAGGAAAGATCCCAGCACGGGCCAGCGGGAAAATCTCAGCGTGCGATTGCTGCTTGGAACCTCTCTGGCGGTCTGGAGCTGCACAGACAGCCACCACTGCCTTGGCTTTGGGTAAAAGCAAAAGATCCTGCGTCCCCAGACACCGCGACCTGGAACCTGCTCTGCCTGTGGCCAAGGGGGAACTTATTTGGGCTCTGCAGCCAGACTGAGGCTTCTCTCTGAGAGGGAGGTCAGGGTGCACTTTGTTTTCCTCTAAAACTACAAAAAGCATCAAAAGCGGTCAAGGTGAGAAAAAAAAAAAAAAAGTGAACAAACATAAAAACCATCAGAGAATAAAAGCCCGAAAAAAACCAGTTTCCTCAGAGCCCACCCCCCTGAGGTGGGGGGGACTTAACTCAGGGAACATCATTGACTGAAAACCCACGTGGCAGGCCCCTCCCCCAGAAAACAAACAAAGGGGGGGGGAGGACGACAAGAGAACAACCACCACTACTTCATAGGAAAACTTTTAGTTTTTACTCGTTCCCACTACTCTGGTTGATTTTTTTTTTAATATAGATAATTTTTTAAACCTATTTACCGTCATAGTGAACTGTCCAGTACATCAAATTCCATAATAACCTTCTAGCCTGAACTTTTTGATACATAAACCTATGTTTTTCTTTTGCATTTCTATTTTTTAATTACTTTTTAAAAAAATTTTAGTTTACTTTAGTCGAGTTTATTCCTTTTTATTTTTATTTTCTAATATTCATATAGAGTTAAACTTCAAAGTAATCCCCTTTCCCCAATCAATACTACCCCTATAGGTAAAGCAATTTTTAATCCCCCTTTATCTTAGGAAAGTGGAGTCACTTAACAAAGATATCAAGATACATCCAGGAAGAATCAAAACAACCTTCCTTGGGTGCCTGGGTGGCTCAGTGGGTTAGGCCGCTGCCTTTGGCTCAGGTCATGATCTCAGGGTCCTGGGATCGAGTCCCGCATCGGGCTCTCTGCTCAGCAGGGAGCC
>NC_081564.1:25528976-25535101 GCF_022355385.1 Mustela nigripes
TCCTGTTTTGTTAATTTTGGCCATTCTAACTGGTGTAAGGTGATATCTCAATGTGGTTTGAATTTGAATCTCCTTGAGGGCTAATGATGATGAACATTTTTTCATGACACTACATCATTCTTAAATGGACTATCCACCAAGATGATCTAACAATTGTAAATATCTATGCCCCCAATATGGGAGCAGCCAATTACATAAGAAAACTGTTAATCAAGATAAAGAGTCATATTGGTATGAATACACTAATAGTAGGAGATCTTATCACGCCTCTCTCAGAAATAGATCATCGAAGCAGAAAATCAAGAAAGAAACGAGAGCAATATACATTTAAATAATTTTGTGAAAAGATGAGAGTCTGATATTTGTAAAATGTGTATAAGATTTATATATGGCATTATGTTAGTTTCTTGTGAAGAGAAGATACTTTTAATGGAGATGTTTGAAACATTTTAGGTGTCTCAATGATCAACAAGTGTTTTTCTATACAATGTAATCAGAGAATTAACACCTCAGGGCACTTTTCATTCATGGGATTATAGAATTTCTGCTTTAAGTGCCAGTAATTTTCCATGGCATCATTTCTGGGTTTTTTTTCTATCTTTATTTGTTTTTACCTATGTGTTTGTATACTTTTCCTATATTAAAATTTGTGTAAGGATCATCTTTAATTTTGATTGCAAAATAAGATTCTGGGTATTGATTTCTGTGCATTATTAAACTTATTTGCTTAATTTTTATTGGAACTTAATGATATTGTATACATGTGGTCATGTATTGCATAATGTCACATCTTAGTGTGTAAGCACAAAATTCCAGGAGAACTTAAAATGAAACAGTGACTCCTCCATCACTGGGGATAGGGAGCTGCATTTGTTCCTGGTACTAATGGAACACAAACCAGAAGCAACTGTTTCATTGTAAAGTTCAGGCTCTACTTTTAAGAAATGCCTGAGATCCAGAAAGTTCTCAGGAGACCTCTCCACAGTCATCACAAATGACAAGGATCCAATCTGCTGGGTAATAAGACATGCTCAGATGTGCAGCTGATTGATTTATGAGAAAAGTTACCATATTATATATACATGTTACCATATTGTTATTATATAAAAGAATAGACATTATTATATTTGAAGTTATGTCCAAGATTATAATACATGCTAATTTAAAACAATCAGGAATGACTGTGATTGTGTCAAAAGAAAAACTACCACTTCCAAGAATGACCCTTTTCCTTCTGTTCCAATCCCTGAGGCCACCAGGTAGCTTGTCCAACTCTTGGCCAGGATGTCTTCTCCCTTGTGCACTTAGAAATATGTATTACCAGGTGGTGGGTATTATAGTGGGCACAGATTGCATGGAGCACTGGGTGTGGTGAAAAAATAATGAATACTGTTTTTCTGAAAATAATTAAATTGAAAAAATTGAAAAAATAAAAAAAAAAAAGAAATATGTATTACAGGGGTGCCTGGGTGGCTCAGTGGGTTAAGCTTCTGCATTCAGCTCAGTTTGTGATCCCAGGGTTCTGGGATCAAGTCCTGCATTAGGCTCTCTGTTCAGCAGGGAACCTGCTCCCCACACCCCACCTGCCCCTCTGCCTACTTGTGATTTCTGTCTGTCAAATAAATAAATAAAATTTTAAAAAAATATGTATTAAAGACATGTGAGTAGTGGCATGTAAGTAGTTCCTTAGTACATTCACACTGCATAGAATTCCTAGTCTCTTCCCAAGGGACACTTCTTTTCTGGCATGGACCTTCAACCTTGACTGGGATTTCCCCTTTCAAACATCTTCTTTAAAAAGCATAATATGTAAGGCATCTGTCTCTGGTTGGAGAGGAATTTGCCTCAGGAATGTGCACAGCTCTGAGGTAAATTAGTCTCTGTGAAAAGATTAAAACTAGGGCAACCTCTGCCCCATATAATAGACAGAGAGCTGCACTCTGATGAGAGGTTTTTGGAGTTGAGTCCCTTAGAATAATCTATCAGATCCACAAATTCTGGAAAACCAAATCTTTTTTTTTTTTTTTTTTTTTTTTTAGGTTGTTCTCAATGTTGACTGAGCAATCTAAACTTCATGCAAGAGTTTTGGTATCCGCATCATGACAACCAAATCCTTTTTCAACCTGTGCCATTGTTCTCATCCAGGCTTCCTTCACGGGTTGGTTTTATTTAACCTCTAACTTGACCTTGGCCCTGAGCCCAGAACTGTCACACTAACACAAACCCTGTGATAGAACTATGCAGGGACCAACTACCTGTTCCTGAGGGGAAGGTCTGAGACACCTGATGTGGTAGGTGACACATTCCATTTTTGAGGAAGATGGAGACAAAGACAAATGTGTTTGGGTGGATTTAAGGGTGATCTATGGACCTGGTACTCACTGGGAGGAGAAGAATGAAGGAGGAGAAGGAGCAGAGCAAGGATTCCAGATCTCACTCAGCTAACTTCTCAGGTGCTTGGGTTGTACCATATGTGACCACCATGGGGCAGCAAGGGCCTGGATTTGGTGTAGGTCATGAGTGTGATTTACCATGATCAAGTCCCAAGACATAATTCCGCCAACAAACACTCCCAGGCCTCAGTCTCAGAGCTCTGTGAGGAGGGGACCAAATGAAGCATGAGAACCCACCCTAAAGAAGAGTGGAAGGCTGTGAGGTATGTGAACAATTCCAGCTCTGTTTTTAGTTCCAAAAACATCCATAGGAAAGGATGAATCTCTCCTAATTCCAGCCCCTCTGGATCCTGTTCCCACTTTGATGTACACAGCACAAAAGTTAAGTACTGGGATTATTCATAACTATTCAGGGGCTCCCACAGGAGGGACATTCTAAGTCTGGCTCAATTTCCTGGGCACAAACATGAACTCTGTCCCAGAAAATCCATGTCCAAGTGTTTTAATCCTTCAGTCTAGTTCTACTGCACAGGGATGCAGAGCATTCTAGAATAGAGGTAAGATTAAAGAGAGTGAGGAGAGTTAAGCTCAGGAAGAATCTTTGCCTGGATGTTCCTCCACCTTCTGAGGTAGTTGGTGGGAATAAGAGAAATCTGGAGGACAAAGGCCCAGGATTGGGATCTCAGAGGCTGTGTACATGGGGCACCTCCACCATGGCCTATACTCTGGTCCTTCTCTACTTCTTACTAAAGGCACAGATGACCCCAAAATTCCTCTTTTATTTACCAATCCTTGATAATCAAGGATCCCTGATCACTTCTCTGGCTCCAAGTCTGGAAGTACAGTCTCCCTGGCTATCCCAGGACTCCAGGTTGTTGTGGAGTCATTGCTGCTCACATGCTGGTAGTAACACTTTTCACAGTGGTCCAACATTACTCAAAAGTGAGAGAAAAACTTGCCTTGTGCTCACAGACTCCCTTTTTGCTCAGAAGATGTTTCTCAACCCTGTGCAGAGGGGGCTTCATGCAGCATGGTCTTCAGAATTCAGTTTCCACTCATATCTTCTCTCCTTAATTGTCATAACATCCAGAGTCAACACTCCTTCAGGTGTTTTCCTTCGGTGTGATGATGACTTCCTCATTGCCTTTGTACTCTGATCCCAGATTGGCACTCTTCCCAACGTTTCAACTCACTAGTAAGGAAATGAGGAGACTCTCCCCAGTAACCTGGGCTCTTTCTAAAGAGGCCCCTTGTCTTCCAGAAAGGAAGAGATACCTTATGGGTTTGTCCCCCTCTCCTCAGGAAAGTCAAAGCAACTGTTTTTCCTGATGAGAAACCAATGTTTATCTGGAGTTCTAGGTGCCATGGGTTGCCTAATTATATAAAAATAAATTGATTAAATTATTTATAAATAGATAAATGAATTGTTTGAACAACTGAATAAAGTGAGGCTTAGACATTAACTCTAGTTGTGATCAACTCTAGTCATGTTGCCCATAAGTTTCACTTCTGGAAGTTTTTAGCAATGGAAGTGCCATGTCCTCACAAAAACCTCATTCCCATGTGGGGAATCAGGAAAGATGGTCAATGTGATAGTTAACTTTTTGTGTCAACCTAACTGGGTCTCACAGTGCCCATATGAGACATTATTTCTGGGAGAGATTGTAAACGTGTTCCTGGCTGTGATTAGAATTTGGATTGGTATATTCAACACAGTAGATGGCAATCTGTAAGTTGTGTGTGCATGACCCAATCCATGAGTGCCTGAGTAGAAAAAAAGTCAAAGGATGGAGGAATTCAATTCCTTTGTCCCATCTCTGGTTGAGCTGGAATCTTGTCTCACCTTCTCCTACCCTTCCATTGGAATTCACATCATTAGACTCCCTGGTCCTAAGGCCTTTGGACCCTGAGGGAATTACACTACTGACTTTCTGGGGTCTGTAGTTTGCAGATGGCAGCTCATGAAATTCCCTGCCTCAATAATCATGTGATCTAATCTGCATATTTATATAAAATATTATATGTATAAAATAAATTGAATATATTTATAAATAGATTTATAAATTTCATGTATTGCATTAAAATATGATATATTTTAATTTATATGAATCATTTTGTATACTTACATACAATCTATATTTCATATAATGCACATACATTATAATTTTGTATAAAACATACAATTTATGTATAAAATATAATATATATTTATATACAATTCATATAAGTGTAAATGTAACACATACATACACACACACACACACGTATACATACATGTAATACATATTAGTTCTGTTTCTGGGGAGAACCCTGAATAATATAGTCACCCACTTCAGTGTTCAATCTTTCCATAATGTCCCATAATGTTCATCATCAATTATTTTCAAAAATCTCTTCACCACCTACCTTGTTCCTTTCTCTAGTAAACAGCACCTTCCTGCTTGAGTAATTGAGGCCAGAACTGTGTCATACATGGAACCCCTCAGCAGCTGGGTCCCAGTGTAGTGGAAAGGGGGTCTGTGCTACTGAACACAGAATAGTCCTGAGTTGCAGCTCCCTGTCTATGGGAGGCTGGTCAGAGGCTGCACCTGCTGTAGGCTTGTGTGTCTTCATGGAGACAACCATGTTGGCAGAAAGACCACTGTCTGGTTGGGCTCTAGGGCCTCTGGTGTAAGATGTGCTCCCTGACTGTCATGACATCAGTGAGACCTTTACAAAAAATCCTCCTGCATGTGCATAGGAGGGAAGGGAGCCCCCATTGCCACTTCAACTGTGTTTCCTTTTAGATGGGGCCAAAATTTCCTTCTGAGAAATAAGTTGTTATTTTCATAATAGGGAGAATTACCAGGAAAATCACAAGCTGGATGTCGAGTTAACATGATTACTCTAATGTGAAATTTTTGGAGCTTCCATAATCCTTCTGTCTTGTGTCTCAAGCTGTATGAACAGCCTCCTGTTTCTTCTCAAATACTTAAACTGGTCAATGTGGTCAATTTTCATACATATATGAAAATCTTTTTTTTAGAAAATAGACATCTTTGATAGAACAATATGAAATATTTTGGAGTTTCTAAAATTTTTTTGATTGAACATTTTCTTTTATCTATTTTTTTTATCACATTAGTCACCATATAGTACTTCATCAGTTTTTGATGTAGTGGTTCATGATCCATTGTTCAAATATAACACCCAGTGCTCACTGCAATATATGACCCTCCTTAATATTTTAGAAGTTCCTAAAGTCAGTATATCTATCCATGCTTTTATTATTCTACATGGTGATGGAATCAGCACATGACTGTGTTTAGAATTCATGTGACCATTTATTTCTCTGAGTCAGGTGCTATACATGTTTTCTAGATATTTTCTCTCTTTCTTTCTGTCTCTTGTAACTTGTGATTCTGTAAGGAATTTCTCTATTTCTTGTATCCTAAAATAAAAGAACCCAGGTATTGATTTTTATAATTTTTAATTTTTTTACATGCTTTACCTTTATTGTTTATTCAACAGATTATATACAAGTGTTAATTTCACCTCCTTTTCTGGCAGTCAAGCTTAGTATTTCTATGTCATGTGTAATTGTGTGAACACAATATTCCCCAGAATTTTTTTTTTTTTTTTTTTTTTTTTTTTTTTTTTTTTTTTTTTTTTTTTAATTTTTAATTTTTTATAAACATATATTTTTATCCCCAGGGGTACAGGTCTGTGAATCACCAGGTTTACACTCTTCAC
>NC_081564.1:25538101-25598442 GCF_022355385.1 Mustela nigripes
TCGGAAAAGCTTTCAGTTTTTCTCCATTGAGAATGATATTTGCGGTGGGTTTTTCATAGATGGCTTTGATGATATTGAGGTATGTGCCCTCTATCCCTACACTTTGAGAGTTTTGATCAGGAAGGGATGCTGTACTTTGTCAAATGCTTTTTCAGCATCTATTGAGAGTATCATATGGTTCTTGTTCTTACTTTTATTGATGTGTTGTATCACATTGACTGATTTGCGGATGTTGAACCAACCTTGCAGCCCTGGAATAAATCCCACTTGGTCGTGGTGAATATTCCCCAGAATTTTAAATGAAACCTTTACTCCTCTATTATGGGGGGTCCTGTGGGTGATCCTAGTACTCACTCACAGAAGATGGAACACATTCAAGGAAACTCCTCATGAAGATCAGTGGTTGGTTTCATGCAGGAAGCATCTGAATACCTGGATTGTTCAGAGGAATTTTCTCCACAGTGATCCCAAGGGACAAACTCCAAACTAAAGGGTCACCAATATAATTTCAGTAGCTTTAGTGACTGATTTAAGAAAGGTAATCATGTAGCTACCATGTTGTTTCTACCTAAAAAACAGAAATCCTACCTAAACAAATGTCCAAAAAATTCATTAGCTGAATGTTTAAAACACACACACACACACACACACACACACACACAAAATTGAGTCACAAATAATTCTTTTTCCCCCAAACGCTTTCCTTTCCCTCACCCCAGTGGCCATCAGTCTACTTATCCCATGATGTATACCATGACTATATTGTTGAGAAAGATTTGGGATCAGCTGTCATGTGGTATAAACAGTGATAGAAAAAGAATGTCATCAAGGCATCTCTAGTCCATAGAACTCCTAGAAAGGAGCTGTCAGTCCTGATTGGTATTTCTCTAATCCCACCTCCTTCTAGAAGAGCATATTAGGTCAAGCATCTCACTGTGCATGAAGAGACTTTGCTTTAGGAAAGCACACATAGTAGGTCAGCTCACAAAGTGAACACAAAGAGGCTGACTAAGAACATCCTATGCCCCTGTGGCACACAGAATTGCCCTGGTGAGAAGTCCCTGGAGCTAGGATCCTGAGGCCTTACTCAACTCCAGTTCCCCTCTCCCAGAGTCTCAGAACCTGGAATCCTTTCTCTTGATTTCAATGAGGTATTCCTTCACACTACTCAGCTCTCTCTTTCTAACATTACTCTTGTTTTTGATTTATTTTGAAAATTCAACCATTTTTCTTAATGTCCCTCTTTTTTTTTAAATATTTTTTATTTTATTTATTTGACAGAGAGAGATTACAAGTAGGCAGAGAGAGAGAGAGAGAGGAGGAAGCAGGCTCCCTGCTGAGCAGAGAACCCAATGCGGGACTCGATCCCAGGACACTGAGATCATGACCTGAGCCAAAGGCAGAGGCTTAACCCACTGAGCCACCCAGGTGCCCTCTTAATGTCCCTCTTATGTCATCCTTTTGAATAGACTGGGTTGTATTAATTTAATTTGTGATGTTTCCTCATCCCTGAACCACACCCACCTCACATATTCTATCCCTGTGACAGGGCTTTCCTGGTAGGAGCAACGTGACTCTGGGAGGGAGCATGTGGGCAACTCAATTTGGCAGGTGCCATAACTCATTGTGAAGGAAGTAAAACACAAATGGAAAGGATCTTGACTTGCATTAGAAGGGATCAGGGGGATCAGGACTGATCTGGAAGGGTTTGAATGAAGGACAGGAAGAGGAGAAAAGCATGGGTTCCCAGCTCTCTCTCAGCTAGCTGCCTTTGAAGCCTGTTGTTTGGCATTTATAATCTGGGGTCCCTACGGCAGTGAGGGCATGAATCTTGGAAAGGCAATTTTAGTTTTTCTCCTATCCTGTATGCACTTCCAACACCTGCTCTGGAGCCATTCTAAGTGGGACACAAGGGAAGGGGGGCCAATATCTGTTGTGTTCCAATAATTTCTTTACTCAAAGTGCCAGTATCCTCTCCTAACCTCAAACCACTTAAGAGCAGGGCACAGAGTGATGCTTGAGGACCAGGGAACTGAGGGGCACCAAGATGGAGTTAAGGGACAATGAGAGGCTCAGCTCTGCTTGCCTTCCTAGAAAAGGAGTAATTGCGTCTCTCCTAATCTCAGCCAGCCTGGAGAACTCTCCTTACCCTCCACCCACATAGTAATGTGGTCCTGGAATTCCTCTGACATCCACACCAAGACTTCCCCAGGGGAAGGTAAGCATATTCCAATCAGCTTTGAATTCCTAGACTCTGTTATGGGTTCAATCTGTAATGATTCAGAAAATCCATGTCAAAGCATTTTAATGTCTGGGTGGCTAAGCTCTGATGCCCAGGGATGCAGAAGTATCTAGAATAGAGATTCAGGTCAGAGTGGTTGAGGAGAGGCAGGTCAGGAAGCACATTTGCATGGAGGCCCATCCCTTGTCTAAGGCAGGAGGAGTATGTAAGAGAGTTATGGAGGAGCCAGGCCCAGGGTTGAGGTCTCAGAAGGCAGTGCTCTTGGGGTATCTCCACTATGGCCTGGACTCTGGTCCTCATCACCCTCCTCATTCAGAGCACAGGTGAGGACTTCAGGAAAGGGAGCCCAGGGACATCTGGGCTGATCCTGTCTCTCTTCCTCAACATCACCTGGGTCCCCAGCACTAACTCACTAGACTATGTTCTTTCTGTTTTCAGGGTGCCGGGCCCAGTCCACCCTGACTCAGCCTCCCTCATTATCAGGGACTCTGGGAAGTACTGTCACTATCTCCTGTACTGGAAGCAGCAGTAACATTGGGAGTAATCCTTATATCTCCTGGTATCAGCAGACCTCAGGCACTTCCCCCAAGCTCCTGATTTATCGTGTAAGTTCTCGGCCATCAGGGATACCTGATCGTTTCTCTGGTTTGAAGACTGGAAACACGGCCATCCTGACTATCTCAGGGATCCAGGCTGAAGATGAGGGGGATTATTACTGCACCTCAATTACTTCTAGTGATGATTTCCACAGTGGTGCAAGTTCATGAGGAAGTGAGACCAAAACCAGCCCTCTGATCACAGGCACCCTCCTTGCTTTGAAGATGCTCACCCAACATGAGGACATCTAGAAGTTCATTTCCATGGGGGCCCCTCTCCTCTGGGGCAGGTCGAGTGGTTTCCTCAGAATATTCACACTCCCTAGAATTCCTTAATAGTCTGTTTCTTGAGGGGGCATTTGTCTTCTGGTAGGTACCAATTATCTCTGATCAGTTTCCACTTAAAACCAATTACTGTAGAAAGCACACTAACTAGGTCAGGGCCTCTCTCTGTGGATGGAAAGTAATTTATCTCAGGAAAATACACAGCTCTGAGGTAAGTTAGTCTCAGCATAGAGAAGATAAGGAGAAGAATGGCCTCTGCCCCATGTAACGGACCAAGAAATGCACTTTGTTGTAAGGTCCTGGAGCTGGGCTCTTTAGAGCAATCCTGACATCAGTTCCTTCTACCATATCCACAAACCCTGAAAAACTCTACTCCTTTCTATTTAGACTGTTCTCCATGCTAACTGACTGTTTTCTCTCTTGCTTTTCTCTCCCATATTTTTTGTTTCAACATTGTAAGAATAGAATTTTTTTTCTCCCTGTGCCGTTCTCATCCAAGCTTCCTTCAGAGCCTTGTTTTATTTGACTTCTAACATTTCCTCAGGACTGAGCCAAGAACAGCTACACTAACACAAACCCTGTGACATGGCTGTCCAGGGACAAGCTACCTGGTGTATCAGGTAACCCATCCCTTTCCTGAGAAAGATAGAGACAAAAACAAACATTTTTGGATGGATTTGAGAGTGATCTAGGGACCTGGTACTCACGGGGAGGGGAAGAAGGAGGGAAGATATGGAGCAGAGCAGGGATTCCAGCTTTCACTCAGGGCCTTCTTGGATGCTTTGGTTGCAACAAATGTGGCCACAAGAGAGAGCAAGGGCCTGAATTTGAGGAAGGTCATGGCTGCAATACACCTTCGCTGGTATGAAATCCCAGAGCTGATTCCTCCTGAGTCATGCAAAGGAGGACCATGTGTGAGGAATGATCCACAACTTTTGTGCCCCAGTAGGTACTTTCCTTGAAAGACCAATAGACACCCCAGGCCTCAGCTTCAGAGTCCTTCAAGAAAGGAGACAGAGAAACTTGAAGGCTAATTCTAGTTAGGAGGATAGGAAGAAGAGAGGTAATGTGAACCATCCCCTGCTCTGTTTTTGGTGCCTACAAAGGAGTGAATTTCTCTCAATTCCAGCCCCTCTGCAACCTGTCCCCACCCACAATCCACACAGCACAGTGAGAAAGTACTCCGATTATTCTTCAACTATATGGAGACTCCCAGGATAGGAACTAAGAGACAATCCAAGTCTGGCTCCATTTCCTGGGTACAAACATGAGCTCTGTCCTAGAAAATTCATATGGAAGTGTTTAATGCTTCGTTTGAGTTCTGTGCCTTCAGAAGCATAAGTATCTAGAATGAAGAGTTAGATCAGAGGGGGTGAGGAGTGGGAGGTACAGGAAGCATATTTGCATGATGTCCTTCATCCTCTGAAGCAGGTAATGGGGCTATGAGAAGTCTGGAGGAGCCAAGAAAATGTTTGTGGTCTCATCAGGCTGTGCTTTGGGGGCATCTCCATCACAGGCTTCACTTTGGTCCTCCTCACATTACTCAAGGCATTGGTGAGACTTTCATAGAAGGGTCACAGGAATATCTAGCCTGATCATTTGTCTTCTTTCCTCAGTTTTTTTTTAAGGCTCTAGCACTGATCTCAACAGGGTATGTTCTTTCTTTTTTAAGGGTCTCAAGACCAGTCTGCTTGAATGGCTGCCTGATACTGTGGGATGGACACTTGCCATTTCCTGTACTGAAGGAGTAATATTAGGCATTTTAATGCTGTCTTCTGGTACCAGGAGCACTCAACATGGCCTTCATACTCTTGATTTACTATGCACATTCTCAGGCCTCAGGAATCCCTGCTCACTTCTCTGGCTCCAGGTCTGGAATACAGCTTTGCTCACCATCTCTGAGCTCCAAGCTGATCATGAGTCTGGTTATCACTGTTGCTCATATGCTCCTGGTGACACATCCATAGTGTTCCCTGTTCATTTGGATGTGAAACCAAAACATGCCCTGTGTTCACAGGCTTCCCCATTTCTCTGAAGATGCTCCCCAACCCTGTGCACAGGGGGTTCATGTAGCATGGTTTTGAGAATTCAGGTGTCACTGTTCTATCTCTCTCTCTCTCAAGTTAAAGTGAGAGGAAACACACTCCACCTAATTGGGAAATGATAAAGCCTATTTGTTTCTGTTACATGGTGTTAGAGAATGACTCTTTTCAACTGCAATGGCAGGTACTGGGGATTATGAGACCCCTCAATGTACTTCCTACAATTTATTTACTGATTTTTGTGCTTTTGTTTTATTTCCATTTTTTATTTAAATTCAATTACTTAATATATATTGTATTATTCTTTCAGAGGTAAAGTTCAGTGATTTACCAGTCTTATATAACACCCAGTGCTCATTACATCACTTGTCCTCCTTATTGTCTATCACTCAGTTACCCCAACCCTTCACACTTTTCCTCTGCAGCAACCCTCAGTTTTTTTTCCTATGTTTGAGTGTCTCTTATGGTTTGTCTCTGTGTCTAGTTTTGTCTTCTTTTATTTTTTCCTCTCTTCCCCTATGTTCCCGTTTTTTTTTTTTTTCTTCAATTCCACATGTCACTCAGTCATATGATAATGGTCTTTCTCTGCCTGAGGTATTTCATTTAGTAACCCTCTAGTTCTATCTATGATGTTGCACATGTTAAGATTTCATTTTTTGATGGCTGAGTAGTATTCATTGTGTATATATACCACTACTTCTTTACCCATTAGTCTCTCAATGGACATTTTGAATCATAATTTTAAATGACTCTGTTTCAAACATAATGCAATCTAACAAGAATAAGTTTTCCAGAATTGACGTTCTTATTTAACCCAGTTAACTACTTGACTTCTTTCTGTTTTTGTTTTTGGCTTTTTAAAAAATATTTTATTTGTTTATTTATTTTGATAGTGAGAGGCACAGTGAGAGATGGAACACAAGCAAGGGGAGTGGAAAAGGGAGAAGCAGGATTCCCATGGATCAGGGAGCCTGACATGGGACTCAATCCCACCACCCCATGATCATGACCTGAGCCAAAGGCAGACATTTAACAACAGAGCCACCCAGGTGCTCCATGTTTTTGGCATGGTTTCATTATTTTTTTATTAAGATATTTTTATATATCATACTATTTACCCATTTAAACCAATGGCTTTAGTATATTCTCCAAATTGAGGCAACACTACCACTAACACATTGCTATTGTCCTCAAAATATACTCTATATCCACTGGCATTCAACTCTAAATTCCCATCAATTCTCCCAGCCCTTGTCAATCACTGATCTACTTTCTGTCCTTAAGTTTTGCCTAGTCTTCACATTTCATATAAATGGAGTCGCAAAATATGGCATCTTTGAGGTTGAATTCTTTCACTTGGAATAATATTTTCAAGATTCATTCATGTTGTAGCATGTATTAATATTTAGTTACTTTTACTCCCACATATATCCTATTGTAATGATAAATCACATTTAAGAAGTGAAATGTAAGACATTTTTTAGTCATTTCCACTTTGTCCTAGTACACATGGCACACTCCTTGGGGAACCATTCTTCTGTATGTCAGTGACTGAAGCAATACTACCAGAGAATAAATCTGAAGACATACATGAGGGAATGGGGATAAAAGGAAGTTGTATTTTCCCAAGTCCCATCACCTTTGACACCATTTTCAAGGATCCTAACAAGAGAGAATACGACTTGAGGCTCTATGATAGATAGAACATTCCCACACTACAGATCAATGAACCCCTGTTCTGGAAGCAGCCTTGTATGTGGACTGTCTTCCAAATAGGGTGAGGTCTTTTCAAAGTGGGTCTTGTTCCACAAAGAAGAGCCATATGTTTGTGGATGTCTTCATTTTACAGGGGTCCCCAACATGTTTTATTTCCTTGTAGTAAACCCAATTTCTGGATGAAATACAGGTGATTAAAAAAAATGAAAAGAAACCCACTAACAGCCCATACACATAAATAATGGCCAAGGAATCTTTGTTCATTGAATGAATCTGAGCACAGTCCTAAGAACCTAGGGTGGGACCATATCTCTTCTAAGTTCATCATAACTTTCCATGTTTACACCAGAACTCCTGCCAATGATCTCACTCACTGGTAAATCGGGATGAATGTTAAGTTTAGCATAGATCTTAGTCTCTCCCATCATGCTCTATGGACCTTTTCCACACCTCTTTCCATTTCTTCTTTCTTTCCCTGAGAAATATTTAGTATCTTCTTTCTTTTAAGAATCTGGCCTGGAGGACAAGATGGCGGGGAAGTAGGAGGAGGTGCCATTTCAACTTCTACCCTAAAGTGAGCTGATTACCTACCAAAGAACTCTAATCACCCATGAAAACAGCCTGAGATTAGAATTATACACTTTTGGATCTCTATGGGGGTAGAAAACGCCAGTGGGCAGGTAAAGCAGAATGGGAACATCGGATTGATAGGAAGATGAACAAAAGAGGGAGGGAGTCACCAGATGTGACCCATTGGAAAGTAATACCCCAATACAAGAGTGCCTTACGATTGGGGACCAGCATTAATTTGGAGTCTGGAAGAGCAAAGTGTTGTGAGGGGAAATTGTGGGAATCAGGGCAGTTCCCTAACAGGGGCTTAAGTCCCCAGACCCAGGACATCCACCTCTGGTGCTGAGCCAGAGAGTGTGGCAAAGAAGCAAGGCCTTGATCACTGAGCTGCCAGTGTACCTGAGAACATCTGGGTGGCAGCTCCTGTGAGGGGCAGGGAGCCTCACCAAGGGTAGAACCACAGCCTTTTGCACTCTCCACACATGTGCCATGCTACCAGAGTCTGAGTTACACCCCACACATCCCCTCCCCCCCAGGGAGGTGCGTGCAGGCGCCAGCCAGCACTCTCTCAGACCCAGATAGTCTGAGCACACCCAGCCTGGGCCAGTGGGAAAATCTCAGTGTACTGTCACTGGTTGGAACCACTTTGGTGGTCTGGCGCTGCCCAGAGAGCCTTGGCTATCATGGTTTTGGGTACAAAAGGGAGTTCCTGTGACCCCAGAGACCATGACTGGGAATGTGCTCTTCCAGTGGCTGAGGGGGGATTTATGTGCTCTGGAGGACCCAGAGGGGAACAGACTGAGGCTTCTGTCTGAGAGGGAGGACTGGGTGCAGTTTGCTTTCCTCTAAACCTCCAAAAGCCATAAAAGCTGCCAAGGCAAGAGAAAACAAACAAACAAACAAAAAACCTCCAGAAAACAAAAGCCTGAAAAACCGGTTTCCACAGAGCCCACCACCTTGATGGGGGCAGGAGGACTTAACTCAGGGAACACTATCTGAAAAACCACAGGCAGTCATCTCCCCCAGAAAACCAACCAAAAAAAAAAAAAAAAAAAAAAAAAAGAAGAAGAAGAGATCAACCACCACTACTTCATAGATACAACTTTTATTTTTAATTCATTCCCACTATTCTCGTTCATTTTTTTAGACATAATTTTTTAACCTATTCACCATCACGTTGAGATGTCCAGTAAATCAAATTCCATAATAACCTTTTAGCCTGAACTTGTAAAAAAATTTAATTTCTTTTCAGTGTAACAGAATTCATTGTTTATGCACCACACCCAGTGCTCCATGCAATACGTGCCCTCCATTAACCTGAACTTTTTGATACATATACCTGTTTTCCTTTTGCTTTTCTATTTTTTAATTTTTTTAAAATTTTATTTTATTTTAGTTTAGTTTATTCTTTTTTCTTTTTTATTTTTTAGTATTCATATAGAGTTAGACTTCAAGGTAATCCCCTTTCCCCAATCAATGCTACCCCTATAGGTAAACTAGTTTTTAATTCCCCTTTATCTTGGGAAAGTTGAGTCCTTTAAAAAAAGATATCAAGATACATCCAGGAAGAATCAAAATAACCTTCCTCACCCACGCTGATTTATAACCACTTTCCCATCTTTTTCTTCTACCAGTGTTTCTGTGTATTTGTTCTTGTCCTGGTAGTATATAAATCTTATACTTGGGATTACATTTGATGAGGTTTTTTGTTTGTTTGTTTGTTTTTATATATTCATTTTTTTCCTTGTCATCTACTTTTATCAGTATTTTTGTTTGTTTTTGTTTGTATACTTCATAAATTTTACATTTGTGCCCCTTTGGGCAGGACCTTCTCTTCTATTTTATCTTTCTTTTTTTTGCCTGTCTCTCTCTCTCTCTCTTTTTTTTTTTCTTTCTTTTGGGTTTGGACTCTTGAGTGCTCAGAAGTGTTCCAGAGTGCACCTTGCCTACACCACGGTTGTTATATTCAGCTACATCCCTTCAGCCTCTCTCACCAAAATGACTAGGATGAGGGAAGCCCAACAGAAGAAAAAATCAGAGGCTGGGCCTTCTGCAACAGAGCTAATAGCTATGAACATAGACAATATATTGGAAAGGGAATTCAGACTAACAATAATCCAGGCAATATCTACGTTGGAGAAAGCCATGGATGACAAAATGGAATTGATTAGAACAGAACTGAAAGCCACCAGGGATGATATTCACAATGTTCTCAATGAGTTCCAATCTAATCTAGATTCTTAAATGCTAGGGTAACTGAAACAGAAGATAGAATTAGTGATCTGGAGGGCAAACAGAGAAAAAGGATCAGTAGGAAGACTGGAACAAACAGCTTAGAAGCCACGAAAACAGAATTAGGGAAATAAATGATGCCATGAAATGTTCCAACGTCAGAATTATTGGAATTCCTGAAGGGGAGGAGAAAGAAAGAAGACTAGAAGATATAGTTGAAAAAATTCTCCATGAGAATTTTCCCAATCTCGTGTTGGAACCAACGTTCGTGTACTAGATGCAGAAAGGTCTTTCCACAAGGTATAGAATCTAGAAAGACGTCAAGATACCAGATAGGTAGAATGATGAATCATAATTGTAGACAGGAGTTCTTGACAGGCACTAGGACAAAGAAATCCCTATGTACAGAGGTAAGACCATAATAATAATGTCAGACCTGTCCACAGAAACTTGGCAAGCCAGAAAAGGCTGGCAATATGTATTCAGGGAACTAAATGAGAAGAACATGTAGCCAAGAACACTGTATACAGCAAGACTGACCTTTAAAATGGATGGAGAGATAAAGAGTTTCCAAGACTGGCAAGGTTTAAAAGAGTATGTGACCACCAAGCCGACACTGCAGAAAATGTTAAGGGCGGTTCTATAAAAGAGGAAAAATCCTAAGAATATCATGGGCTTATAAAATGACACAGGGTTGCAGATTGGATAAAATGACAGAACCCATCCATATGTGTCTACAAGAGACCCATTTCGAACATAAGGATACACCCAGATTGAAAGTGAAGGGATGGAGAAGCATCTTTCATGCCAATGGGCCTCAAAACAATGCTGGGGTAGCTATTCTCATATCAGATAAATAAGATTTTAAACTAAAGACTGTAGTCAGTGATACAGAAGGACACTACATAATTCTTAAAGGGACTACCCACCAAGGTGATCTAACAATTGTAAATATTTATGCTCCCAATATGGGAGAAACCAATTACATAAGAAACCTATTATCAAGATAAAGAGTCATAGTGATATGAATACATTAATAGTAGTAAATCTTAACATGCCACTCTCAGTAATAGATCATCCAAGCTGAAAATCAATAAACAAGAGCATTGAATGACACACTGGACCAGATGGACCTCATAGATACACACAGAACATTCCACCCTAAAAAAACAGAATACTCATTCTTCTCAAGGGCACATAGAACCTTCACAAATCAGGGCTCAACTAATACCGAAAGACTGAGATTATTCCCTGCATATTCTCAGATCACAATGCTTTGAAACTGGAGCTCAATCACAAGGAAATGTTCAGAAGGAACTCAAACACCTGGAAGCTAAAGACCTCCTTGCTTAAGAGTGCTTGGATCAACCAGGAGATCAAAGAAGAACTTAAACAATTCATGGAAACCAATGAGAATGAAGACACTTCAGTCCAGAACCTATGGGATAAAGCAAAGGAGGTCCTAAGGAGGAAATACATAGCTATCCAAGCCTCCCTCAAAAAAGCTGAAAAATTCAGAATGCACCAGCTGTCTCTACACCTAAAGAACTGGAGAATCAACAACAAATTAAGCTAACTCCACACACAAGAAGGGAAATAATCAAGATTAGAGCAAAGATCAATGAGATAGAATCTAGAGGGGCACCTGGGTGGCTCAGTGGGTCAGCCTCTGTCTTCATCTCAGGTCATGATTTCAGGGTCCTGGAATCGAGTCCTGCATCAGGCTCTCTGCTTGGGAGGGAGTGTGTTTCCTCCTCTCTCTCTCTTCCTGCCTCTCTGCCTACTTGTGATCTCTATCTGTCAAATAAATAAATAAAATCTTAAAAGATAAACATGTTATTAAAAAAAAAGTTAGAATTTAGAGATACAGTAGAAAACATCAATGAAACTAGAAGCTAGTTTTATGAAAGAATCAATAAGATCAATAAACCATTGGCCAAACTAATGCAAAGGAAAAGAGGGAAGGCACAAATTAACAAAATTATGAATGTGAAGTAAGAGACCACAACTAACACCAAGGAAATAGAAACAATCATCAGAAGTTATGATCAATGGTTATATGCCAATTGGTTAAGCAACCAAGATGAAAGGGATGCATTCCTGAAAAATTATAAACTTCCAAAATTGAACCAGGAAGAAATTGACAACCTGAATAGACCGATATCTAGTAATGAGATTGAAGCAGTGATCAAAAACCTCCCAAAAAACAAGAGCCCAGTACCTGACAGATACCCTGGGGAATTCTACCAAATCTTCAAAGAAGAAATAATACCTATTCTGCTGAAGCTGTTTCAAAAAATTGAAGCAGAAGGATAACTTCCAGACTCTTTTCAGGAAGCCAGTATTACCCTGATCCCCAAACCAGGCAAAGATGCTACCAAAAAGGAGAATTTCAGACCAATATCACAGATGAATATCAATGCTAAGATTCTCAACAAGATCCCAGCAAACAGGATCCAAGAGCACACTAAAAAGATTATCCACCAGGGCGCCTGGGTGGCTCAGTGGATTAAGCCGCTGCCTTCGGCTCAGGTCATGATCTCAGGGTCCTGGGATGGAGTCCCACATCGGGCTCTCTGCTCAGCAGGGAGCCTGCTTCCCTTTCTCTCTCTCTCTCTCTGGCTGCCTCTCTGTCTACTTGTGATTTCTCTCTGTCAAATAAATAAATAAATAAATCTAAAAAAAAAAAAAAAAAAGATTATCCACCATGACCAGGTGGGATTTATCCTTGGGCTCAACATTCGCAAATCAATCAATGTGAAAGAACAATTCAATAAGAGAAGAGAGAAGAACCACATGGTCCTCTCAATCGATGCAGAAAAAGCATTTGACAAAATCCAGCATCAGTTCCTGATTAAAACACTTCAAAGTATAGGGAAAGAGGGAACATTCCTGACCTTCACTGTGCTATAGTAAATGGAATAGATTCTCTAATTTCCCTCTCTGTATTTTCATTGTTAGTGTATAAAAAAGCCACTGATTCCATTTACTATAGCACCAAGAACCATAAGATACCTGGGAATAAACCTAACCAAAGAGGTAAAGGATCTGTACTCCAGGAATTACAGAACACTCATAAAAGAAATTGAAGAAGACACAAAAAGATGGAAGACCATTCGATGCTCTTGGATTGGAAGAATAAACATTGTTAAAATGTCCGTACTGCCTAGAGCAATCTATACTTTTAATGCCATCCCTATCAAAATTCCACCGGTATTTTTCAAAGAGCTGGAGCAAATAATCCAAAAATTTGTATGGAATCAGAAGAGACCCCGAATCTCTAAGGAAATGTTGAAAAACAAATATAAAACTGGGGTCATCATATTACCGGATTTCAAGCTTTACTACAAAGCTGTGATCACCAAGACAGCATGGTACTGGCATAAAAACAGACACATAGACCAGTGGAACAGAGTAGAAAGCCCAGATATGAACCCTCAGCTCTATGGTCAAATAATCTTTGACAAAGCAGGAAAAAATATACAGTGGAAAGAAGACAGTCTCTTCAATAAATGGTGCTGGGAAAATTGGACAGCTATATGTAGAAGAATGAAACTCGACCATTCTCTTACATCTTACACAAAGATAAACTTGAAATGGATAAAGGACCTCAATGTAAGACAAGAATCCCTCAGAATCCTAGAGGAGAACATAGGCAGTAACCTCTTTGATTTCAGCCACAGCAACTTCTTTCAAAATATGTCTCCAAAGACAAAGGAAATAAAAGTGAAAATAAACTTTTGGGATTTCATCAAGATCAAAAACTTCTTTACAGCAAAGGAAACAGTCAACAGAACAAAGAAGCAACCCACAGAATGGGAGAAGATATTTGCAAATGACAGTAGAGACAAAAGGCTGATATCCAGGATCTATAAAGAACTTCTCGATCTCAACACACAAAAAACAGATAATCATATCAAAACAAGGCAGAAGACATGAACAGACACTTCTCCCATGAAGACATACAAATGGCAATCAGACACATGAAAAAATGTTGATCATCAAGAGCCATCAGGGAGGTTCAAATTAAAGCCATATTGAGATACCACCTGCCACCAGTTAAAATGGCCAAAATTAGCAAGACAGGAAACAACCTGTGTTGAAGAGTATGTGGAGAAAGAGGAAAACTCTTACATTGTTGGTAGCAAAGCAAGTTTGTGCAGCCACTTTGGAGAACAGTGTGGAGATTACTTAAGAAATTTAAAATAGAGGTTCCTTGTGACCCTGCAATTGCATTACTGGGAATTTAACCCAAAGATACTGATGTCGTGAGAAGAAGGGCCATCTGTACCCCAATGTTTATAGCAGCAATATCCATGGTCACCAAACTGTGGAAAGAACCAAGATGCCCTTCAACGGACAAATGGATAAGGAAGATGTGGTCCATATACACTATAGAGTATTATGTCTCCATCAGAAAGGACGAATACCCAACTTTTGTAGCAACATGGACAGGACTGGAAGAGATTTTGCTGAGTGAAATAAATCAAGCAGAGAGAGACAATTATCATATGGTTTCACTTATTTGTGGAGCATAACAAATAGCATGGAGGACATGGGGAGATAGAGAGGAGAGGGAGTTGGGGGAAATTGGAAGGGAGGTGAACCATGAGAGATTATGGACTCTAAAAAACAATCTGAGGGGTTTGAATTGGTGGGTGGGGGAGGTTGGGGTACCAGGTGGTGGGTATTATAGAGGGCATGGATTGCATGGAGCACTGGGTGTGGTGAAAAAATAATGAATACTGTTATGCAGAAAATAAATAAAAAATAAATTAAAAAAAAATTCTGCCGGCATTTTTCAAAGTGCTGGAACAAACAATCCTAAAATTTGTATAGAACCAGAAAAGACACTGAATTGCTAATGAAATGTTGAGAAAGAAGAAACAAATATGGAGGCACCAAGTTGCACCAAGATTTCAAGATTTATAACAAAGCTGTGATCACCAATACAGCATGGTACTGGCATAAAAACAGACACATTGACCAGTGGAAGAGACTAGAGATCCCAGATATGGACCCTCAAATCTATAGTCAAATCATCTTAGACAAAGCAGAAATAAATATACAGTGGTAAAAAGATAATCTCTTCAATAAATGGTGCTGGAGAATTTGGACAGCTAAGTATAGAAGAATGAAAATTGATCATTCGCTTACACCATACACAAAGATAAACTCAAAATGCATAAAATACCTCAGTGTGAGGCAGGAACCTATCAAAATCCTAGAGGAGAATATAGGCAGTGGCCTCTTTGACATTGACCACAGCAACTCCTTTCAAGACATTTCCTCAAAGACAAAGTAAACAAAAGTGAAAATGAACTTTTGGGACTTCATCAAGATGAAAAGCTTCTGCACAGCAAAGAAAACAGTCAACAAAACAAAGAGGCTACACACCGAATGGGAGAAGAGACTCACAAATGACAATATAGACAAAGGACTTATATCCCAGGCCTATAAAGAACTCCTCAACCCAAACTCAATGCCCCCAAAAAGATAATTATGTCAAAAAATGGGCAGGAAACATGAACAGACACTTCTCCAAAGAAGACACATAAATGGGTAACAGACACTGAAAAAATATTCATCATCATTAGCCATCAGGGAGATTCCAATTAAAATCACATTGAGATCCCACCTTACCCCTGTTAGAATGGCTAAAATTAACAAGAGAGTAAAGAATAAGTGTTGGAGAAGATGTGGAGGAAGGGGAATCCTCTTACCCTGTTGGTGGGAATGCAGGCTGGTGCAGACACTTTGGAAAACAATGTGAAGATTCCTTAAGAAATTAAAAATAGGGGGACAAGATGGTGGGGAAGTAGGAGGAGGTGCCTTTTCAACTTGCACCCCAAAGTGAGCTGATTACCTACCAAAGAACTCCAGTCACCCACGAAATCAGCCTGAGATCAGAATTATACACATCTGGATCTCTACAGGGGGAGAAGACAGGTAAAGCGCAGTGGGACAGGTAAAGCGGAGTGGGAACAGCCAACTGATATCTGAAGATAAACAAAAGGGGGAGGAAGCCACCAGAGACGACCAGTACGAGTGAGAGTGCCCTGCGTCTGGGGACCAGCACTAACTTGGAGACTGGTTGAAAGCACTCCAAAGTAGCAAAGGATCGGGGGTGGGGGGGGTATTGTGGGAATCTGATGGCTAGGGACAGGGGATTAAGTCCCCGGTCCCAGGACAGCCTCCCCTGGCGCTGAGGCAGAGAGGGTGCGGCAGAGAAACCAGCCCTTGGTCCCTAAGCCACCGGCACGCCTGAGAACACATGGGGTCTGTTCCCTGTGAGGAGATGGGAGCCACGCCCAGTGGCAGAACTCAAGAGCCCTGCTATAGAGCCTGAGATATTCCCCTGAGAGAGGTATAAAGTCCCAGCCGGTGCCCTCTGATACAAGCCATTGTTTCAGAGCCTGCACCAAACTCTCCCCCCAGAGAGGTGCACGAAAGCCCAGCCTGGTGCTCTTGGACCTGTGCCCCGTTCTCAGAGCCTGAGACCCGCGCGCGAACCTCAGCCTCCCCTAAAATTGGTGCACGCAAGCCAGGCGCTCTTAGACCCAGAAAAACCAGGCACTCCCAGCCCGGGCGGGAAAATCTCCGTGTGCGATTACTGCTTGGAACCTCTCTGGTGGTCTGGATCTGCCCAGACAGCCGCCACTGCCTTGGCCTTGGGTACAAGCAAAAGATCCTGCATCCCCAGGGACCGTGACCTGGAACCTGCTCTGCCAGCGGCCAAGGGCCAAGGGGGAATTATTTAGGCTCTGCAGCCAGACTGAGGCTTCTCTCTGAGAGGAGATCAGGGTGCGGTTTGTTTTCCTCTAAAACTACAAAAGCCATCAAAAGCAGTCAAAGTGAGAAAAAAAAAAGTGAACAAACATAAAAACCGCCAGAGAACAAAGCCTGAAAAACAAAACAAAACAAAACAAAACAAAACAAAAAAACAGTTTCCTCAGAGCCCACCCCCTTGAGGGGGGCAGGAGGACTTAACTCAGGGCACATCATTGATGGAAAACCCACGTGGCAGGCCCCTGCCCCAGAAAACAAACCAAGAAAAAAAAAAAAGAGAGAGAGAGAGAGAGAGAGAACAAAAAAAGGACTACAAGAAAACAACCACTACTTCACAGGAAAACTTTTATTTTTCATTCATTTCCACTATTCTGGTTCATTTTTTTTTTTCATATATAGGTAATTTTTTAACCTAAAAACCATCACAGTGCACTGTCCAGTACATCAAGTTCCATAATAACCTTCTAACCTGAACTTTTTGATACATACACCTATGTTTTTCTTTTGCATTTCTATGTTTTGAATTCCTTCTTTTTTTTTAAATTTTAGTTTAGTTTAGTCTAGTTTATTCCTTTTTATTTTATATTCTAATATTCATATAGAGTTAAACTTAAAAGTAATCCTCTTTCCACAATCAATACTACCCCTATAGGTAAACAGATTTTTAATACCCCTTTATCGTAGGTGAGTTGAGTCCTTTAACAAAGATATCAAGATACATCCAGGAAGAATCAAAGCAACCTTCCTTGCACACACTGAGAATTTATAGCCACTCTCCCATCTTTTTCTTCCACCACTGTTTCTGTGTTTTTGTGTTTGTCCTGATAGTATATAAATCTTACACTTGGGGTTCTTTTTGATGAGGTTCTTCCTTCATTTGCATATATATATATTTTTCTCTTGTCATATACTTTTATCAGTCTTTTTGTTTTTCTGTTTTGGTTTGTCTACTTTATAAATCTTACCTTGGGGCCCATTTGGGCTGAACCTTCTCTTTCATCTTCCCTTTCTTTCCTGTCTCTCTCTCTATCTCTTTTTTTTTTCTTTATTTTTTTCTTTTTCTTTTCTTTTGTCTCTCGTTTGGGTGGGGAATACTGATTGCTCAGAAATGTTCCAAGGTGCACCTTGATTGCACCATGGTCAATACATCCAGCTACATCTGTTCAGTCATCTCCCACCAAAATGACTAGAAGGAGGAATGCCCAACAGAAGAAAAATACAGAAGATGGACCTTCTGCAACAGAGATAATGGCTATCAACAAAGACAATATGTTAGAAAGAGAATTCAGGCTAAAAATTATCCAGGCAATATCTAGGTTGGAGAAAGCCATGGATGACCAAAGAGAATTGATTAGGGCCAGGGGAAATAGACCAGGCAGGATGTTCACAATATTAAGGCGGAGCTTAAAGTTACCAGGGATGAGCTTCACCATGCTCTCAATGAGTTCCAATCTAATTTAAACTCTCTCAAAGCTAGGGTAATTGGGACAGAAGATAGAATTAGTGATCTGGAGGACAAACAGAGAGAAAGGATCAGGAGGAAGCCAGGAACAAACAGCTTAGAATCCACGAAAACAGAATCAGGGAAATAAATGATGCCATGAAATGTTCCAATGTCAGAATTATTGGAATCCCTGAAGGGGAGGAGAAAGAAAGAAGTCTAGAAGATATAGTGGAATAAGCCCTTCAAGAAAATTTTCGCAATCTCGCGAATGGAACCACTGTTCATGTACTAGAGCCTGAATGGTCTCCACCCAAAATTATACATTCCAAAAAAAAAAAATCATGACACTTGATAGTCAAATTGAAGAATTATAATTGTAGGTATAATCTCTTGAATGGTGCTAGAGCAAAGCGGCTCCTTACTTACAGAGGAAAGTCCATCAGAATAACATCAGACTTGTCTACAGAGACCTGGCAAGCCAGAAAAGGCTGGCAAGATACATTGAGGGCACTAAATGAGAAGAACATTCAGCTAAGAATGCTTTATCCATCAAGACTGACATTCAAAATGGATGGAGAGATAAAGAGTTTCCAAGACCGGCAAGGCTTAAAACACTGTGCAACCACCAAGCCTACACTGCAGGAAATATTAAGGAGGGTTCTATAAAAGAGGAAAATCCTAAGAATAGCATTGAACAGAAATATAGAAACAATCTACAGAAAGAAAGACTTCAAAGGTAACTCGATGTCAATAAAAACATATCTATCAATAATCACTTTCAATGTGAATGGCCTAAATGCGCCCATAAAACAGCACAGGGTTGCAGATTGGATAAAATGACAGGATCCATCCATATGCTGTCTACAAGAGACATATTTTGAACGTAAAGGTACACCCAGACTCAAAGTGAAGGGATGGAGAAGCATTTTTCATGCCAATGGGCCTCAAAAGAAGGCTGGGGTAGCGATTCTCATATCAGATAAATTAGATTTTAAACTAAAGACTGTAGTCAGAGATACAGAAGGAAACTACATAATCCTTAAAGGGTATTCACCAAGATGATCTAACAATTGTAAATATCTATGCCCCAATATGGGAGCAGCCAATTACTTAAGAAAACTGTTAATCAAGATAAAGAATCATATTGATATGAATACACTAATCGTAGGAGATCTTAACATGCCTCTCTCAGAAATAGACAGATCATCGAAGCAGAAAATCAATAAGGAAACAAGAACACTGAATGACACATTGGACCAGATGGACCTCATAGATATATACAGAACATTCCACCCTAAAACAACAGAATACTCATTCTTCTCAAGTGCACATGGGACCTTCTCCAGAATAGACCACATACTGGTTCACAAATCAGGACTCAACCGATATCAAAAGACTGAGATTATTCCCTGCATGTTCTCAAATCACAATGCTTTGAAACGGGAGCTCAATCACAAGGAAAAGTTCAGAAGGAACTCAAACACCTGGAAGCTAAAGGCCACCTTGCTTAAGAATGCTTGGATCAACCAGGAGATCAAAGAAGAACTTAAACAATTCATGGAAACCAATGAGAATGAAGACACTTCGGTACAAAACCTATTGGATACAGGAAAGACGGTCCTAAGGGGGAAATGCATAGCCATCCAACCCTCCCTCAAAAAAATTGAAAAATCCAGAACACAGCAGCTGTCTCTACACCTTAAAGAACTGGAGAATCAACAACAAATCAACTCCACACATAAGAAGGGAAATCATCAAGATTAGAGCAAAGAGATCAATGAGGCAGAAACCAAAGGTACAATAGAACGTATCAATGAAATTAGAAGTTGGTTTTTTGAAAGAATCAATAAGATCGATAAGTCACTGGCCACACTAATCCAAAAGAAAAGAGAAAAAGCCCAAATTCATAAAATTATGAATGAAAAGGGAGAGATCACAACTAACACCAAGGAAGTGGAAACAATCAACAAAAGTTATTATCAACAGTTATATGCCAATAAGCTTAGCAACCTTGATGAAACGGATGCATTCCTGGAAAACAATAAACTCCAAAAACTGAACCAGGAAGAAATCGACAACCTGAATAGACTGATATCTAATAACGGGATTGAAGCAGTGATCAAAAACCTCCCAAAAAACAAGAGCCCAGAACCTGACGGATTCCCTGGGGAATTCTACCAAACTTTCAAAGAAGAAATAACACCTATTCTCCTGGAGCTCTTTCCAAAAATTGAAGCAGAAGGAAAACTTCCAGACTCTTTCTATGAAGCCAGCATTACTCTGATCCCCAAACCAGGCAAAGACCCTACCAAAAGGAGAATTTCAGACCAATATCACTGATGAATATGGATGCTAAGATTCTCAACAAGATACTAGCCAACAGGATCCAACAGCACATTAAAAAGATTATCCACCATGACCAGGTGGGATTCATCCCTGGGCTACAAGGATGGTTCAACATTCGCAAATCAATCAATGTGATACAACAAATTAATATGAGAATAGAGAAGAACAACATGGTCCTCCAATTGATGCAGAAAAAGCATTTGACAAAATCCAGCATCCGTTCCTGATTAAAACGCTTCAAAGTATAGGGATAGAGGGAACATTCCTGAACTTTATCAAATCTATCTATGAACGTCCCACAGCAAATATCATCCTCAATGGAAAAAAGCTTGCAGCCTTCCCGTTGAGATCAGGAACAAGACAAGGATGTCCACTTTCACCACTCTTGTTCAACATAGTATTAGAAGTCCTAGCAACAGCAATCAGACAAAAAAGAGAAATAAAAGGTATTCACATTGGCAATGAAGAAGTCAAACTCTCTCTCTTCGCAGATGACATGATTTTTTATATGGAAAACCCAAAAGACTCCAACCCCAAACTACTAGAACTCATACAGCAATTCAGCAACGTGGCAGGATACAAAGTCAATGTGCAGAAATCAGTGGCTTTCTTATACACTAACAATGAAAATACAGAAAGAGAAATTAAAGAATTGATTCCATTTACTATAGCACCAAGAACCATAGGATACCTGGGAATAAACCTAAGCAAAGAGGCAAAGGATCTGTACTTGAGGAACTACAGAACACTCATGAAGGAAATCGAAGAAGGCACAAAAAGATGGAAGACCATTCCATGCTCTTGGATAGGAAAAATAAACATTGTTAAAATGTCTATACTGCCTAGAGCAATCTATACTTTTAATGCCATTCCGATAAAAACTCCACCAGTATTCTTCAAAGAGCTGGAAAAAATAATCCAGAAATTTGTATGGAATCAGAAGAGACCACGAATCGCTAAGGAAATGTTGAAAAACAAAAACAAAACTGGGGGCATCATGTTACCTGATTTCAAGCTTTATTACAAAGCTGTGGTCACCAAGACAGCATGGTACTGGCATAAAAACAGACACATAGACCAGTGGAACAGAGTAGAGAGCCCAGATATGGACCCTCAACTCTATGGTCAATTTATCTTCGACAAAACAGGAAAAAATATACAGTGGGAAAAAGACAGTCTCTTTAATAAATGGTGCTGGGAAAACTGGACAGCTATATGTAGAAGAATGCAACTCGACCATTCTCTTATACCGTACACAAATATAAACTCAAAATGGATAAAAGACCTCAATGTGAGACAGGAATTCATCAGAATCCTGGAGGAGAACATAGGCAGTAATCTCTTCAATATCAGTCACAGCAACTTCTTTCAAGATATGTCTCCAAAGGCAAAGGAAACAAAAGTGAAAATAAACTTTTGGGACTTCATCAAAATCAAAAGCTTCTGCTCAGCAAAGGAAACAGTCAAGAAAACAAAGAGGCAACCCACGGAATGGGAGAAGATATTTGCAAATGACAGTACAGACAAAAGGTTAATATCTAGGATCTCTAATGAACTCCTCAAACTCAACACACAAAAGACAGACAATCATAAAAAAATGGGTAGAAGATATGAACAGAGACTTCTCCAATGAAGACATACAAATGGCTATCAGACACATAAAAAAATGTTCATCATCACTAGCCCTCAGAGAGATCCAAATTAAAACCACATTGAGATATCACCTTACACCAGTTAGAATGGCCAAAATGAACATGACAGGAAATAACAGGTGTTCGAGGGGATGTGGAGAAAGTTGAACCCTCTTCCACTGTTGGTGGGAATGCAAGTTGGTGCCGCCTCTTTGGAGAACAGTGTGGTGATTCCTCAAGAAATTAAAAATAGAACTTCCCTATGACCCTGCCATTGCACTCCTGCGTATTTACCCCAAAGATACAGATGTAGTGAAAAGAAGGGCCATCTGTACCCCAATGTTTATAGCAACAATGGCCATGATCGCCAAACTATAGAAAGAATCAAGATGCCCTTCAACGGACGAATGGATAAGGACAATATGGTTCATATACACTATGGAGTATTATGCCTCCATCAGAAACGATAAATACCCAACTTTTCTAGCAACATGGATGGCACTGGAAAAGATTATGCTGAGTGAGATAAGTCAAGCAGAAAGAGTCAATTATCATATGGTTTCACTTATTTGTGGAGCATAACAAACGGCATGGAGGACATGGGGAGTTTGAGAGGAGAAGGGAGTTGGGGTAAATTAGAAGGGGAGGTGAATCATGAGAGACTATGGACTCCGAAAAACAATCTGAGGGGTTTGAACTGGCGGGAGTGTAGGAGGTTGTGGTGCCAGGTGGTGGGTATTATAAAGGGCACGGATTGCATGGAGCACTGGGTGTGGTGAAAAAATAATGAATACTGTTATGCTGAAAATAAATAAATTTAATTTAAAAAAAAGAAAAGCTATTCTGCTAACCAACAATGAATTGATATATGAACTTCAAAAAAAAAAAAAAAAGGAAATTAAAAATAGTGCTACCCTATCACCCTACAATTGCACTACTGGGTATTTACTCCAAAGATACAAATGTAGTGAAAAGAAGGGTCATCTGTAACTCAATGTTTATACCAGCAATAGCTACAACTGCCAAATCATGGAATGAGCTAAGATTTTTTTTTATTTAAAATAAAATAAAATAATTCGTTGGGGCTGAGGCACTCGGGAAGAGGTGAAATGAATGGATAAAGAAGATATGGTCCGTATATAAAATGGAATATTATGCCTCTATCAGAAAGGATAAATACCCAACTTTTGTATCAACATGGATGGGTCTAAAGGAGATTATGCTGAGTGAAATAAGTCAAGCAGAGAAAATCAATTATTTAAGCTTTAACTTATTTGTGGAGTATAAGGAATAACATGGAGGATATTAGGAGAAAGAAAGGGAAAGTGAATTGCAGTAATCAGAGGGGGAGATAAACCATGAGAGCCTGTAGACTCTGAGAAACAAACAGTGTTTTGGAAGGGAGGGGTCTGGGGGATGGGTGAGCTTGGTGATAGGTATTAGGAGGGCATGTATTGCATGCAGCACTGCATGTGGTGCATAAAAAATGAATCTTGGAACACTGAAAAAATAAAATAAAAAAAAAGAAAAATGGAAAACTGTTGCTTTTGATAGAGATGCTATGAAATATTTCAGATGTTCCTACAGTCAAAATATCCACCAGTGTTTTTCTGGTCAATGCAATTAGGGAATCAGTACATCACAGCAAGTACATTCATATGTCTGTAGCACTTTTGAGGTAAGTGCTATTCATTTTCCACTGCATTTGTACCTGAGATTTTATTTTTTTTTATTTTTTTCTCAAGTTCTGTAATTATAAAACCACCTATTTCATTCAACCTGAGTGATAAGAATCTAGGGATTGGTTCTTGTGTATTTTTTGTTTATTAACATATGTTGTATTATTTGTTTCAGGGGTATAGTTCTGTGAATTTCTGTGAATCATCCATCTTACACAATTCCCAGCAGTCACCATAACACATATCCTCCCCAGTGTCCATAACCCAGCCACCCTCTCCCTCATCCCACCCTCAGCAACCCTGAGTTTGTTTCTTGAGATTAAGAATCTCATATGGTTTGTATCCCTCCCTAGTCCCATCTTATTAAATTTTTCCCTCCTTTCCCCCCACTACCACCTGTACTGCCTCTCACATTTCTCATACCAGAGAGATCATATAATAATTGTGTTTCTCTGATTGACTTATTTAGCTTAGCATAATATCATCTACTTCCATCCACGTCATTGCAAAAGACAAGATTTCGTGGGTTTTTTTGTTTGTTTGTTTTTTATGGCTGAATAGGATGCCATTGTATATATATACCACATCTTCTTTATCCTTTTATCTGTTGATGGACATCCAGGTTCTTTCCACAGTTTGGCTATTGTGGACATTACTGCTCTAAATGTTCAGGTGCCTGTTCCCCCCTGGATTAATACATTTGTATCTTTAGGGTCGTGTGATTGCTGGGTCATAGGGTAGCTCTATTTTCAACTTTTTGATGAACCTCCATACTGTTTTCCAGAGTGGATGTACCAGCTTGTGTTTCTATTAACAACCCCTTTCTCCACATCCTTGACAACTGTCATTTCCCGACTGGTTAATTTTACCATTATGACTGTTGTGAGGTGGTATCTCACTATTTCTATTTCCCTGATGCTGAGTCATGTTGAGTACTTTTTCATGAGTCTGTTGACCATTTTGATATCTTCTTTGCAGAAATCTCTGTTCATGCCTTCTGCCCATTTCTTGATTGGATTATTTGTTCTTTGGGTGTTGAGTTTGATAAGCTTTTTAAATAGATTTTAGATACTAGCCCCTTACCTGATATGTTATTTGCAAATATCTTTTCCTATTCTGTCAGCTGTCTCTTAGTTTTGTTGACTGTTTTGCTATGCAAAAGCTTTTTATCTTAATGAAGTCCCAATAGTTCATTTTTACCCTTGCTTCCCTTGACTTTGGTGATGTTTCTAGGAAGAACTTCCTGCAGCTGAGGTCAAAAGGGTTGTTGCCTGTGTTCTCCTCAAGAACTTTAATAGATTCCTATCTCACATAGGATCTTTAATTCCTATCTCAAATGGATCTTTAATCCATTTGAGCATATTTTTGTGTGTGGTGTATAGAAATGGTCAGTTTCATTAATCTGCATATGACTGCCCAATTTTCCCTACACCATTTGGACAGTCCTGTGAGACTGTCTTTTTTCAATTGGATATTCTTTCCTGTTGTGTCAAATTAGTTGATCATATAGTTGAGGGCCCACTTATGGGCTCTCTTATGGCTCCATTGATATATGTGTCTGTTTTTGTACCAGTACAATAATGTCTTGATGATTATAGCTTTGTAATATGGATTGATATCTGGAATTGTGATGCTGCCAGCTTGGTTTTCTTTTTCAAAACTCCTTTAGATATTTGGGATCTTTTTTTTTGGTTCCATATAAATTTTAGAATTATTTGTTCCATTTCTTTAAAAATGATAGTGTTTTTGATAGGGAGTGCATTAAATGTGTAGATTACTTTAGGTTTCACAATATTTTTGTCTTCCAATCCATGAGCATGGAATATTTTTCCATTTCTTTGTGTCTTCCTCAATTACTTTCATGAGTACTTTATAGTTTTCTGAGTACAGATTCTTTGTCTCTGTGGTTAGGTTTATTCCTAGGTATCTTATGGTTTAGGGTGCAATTGAAAATGGCATCAACTCCTTAATTTCTTTTTCTTCTGTCTTGTTGTTGGTGTATAGAAATGCAACTGATTTCTGTGGATTGATTTTTATATCCTGACATTCATGTATGACTTCTAGCAGTTTTGGAGTGGAGTCTTTGGGGTTTGCTACAGAAAGTATCATATCATCTGCAAAGAGTGAAAGCCTGACTTCTTTGCCATTCAGATGCCTTTTATTTCTTTTTGTTGTCTGATTACTGAGACCAGGACTTATAGTACTATGATGAATAGTGATGGTGATAGTGGACATCCCTTGCTGTGTTCTTGACCTTAGGGGACTTAGGGGAAAAGATATCAGTTTTTCCCCATTATGAATGGTATTCACTGTGGGTTTTTCATAGATGGCTTTTATGATATTGAGGTATGTACCCTCTATCCCTACACTATGAAGAGTTTTGATCATGAAAGGATGCTGTACCATGTCAAATGCTTTTTCAGCATCTACTGAGAATATCATATGGTTCTTGTTCTTTCTTTTACTAATGTATTATATCACACTGATTGACTTGTGGATGTTGAACCAATCTTGCAGCCCAGGAATATATCCTGCTTGGACGTGGTGAATAATCCTTTTAATGTACTGTTGGATGCTATTGGCTAGTATTTTGTTGAGAGTTTTTGCATCCATGTTCATCAGGGATCAAATATACAGGTCTGTAATTCTCCTTTTTGATGGGGTCTTCGTCTGGTTTGGGGATCAAGATAATGCTGGCCTCATTAAATGGGTTTGGAAGTTTTTCTTTCATTTCTATTTTTTGGAACAGTTTCAGGAGAATAGGTAGTAATTCTTTTTTTAAGTGTTTGGTAGAATTCCCCTGGGAAGCAGTCTGGCCCAAAACTCTGGTATGTTGGACTATTTTTGATTATTGCTTCAATCCCCTTACTGGTTATATATATGTTCAGGTTTTCTATTTCTCTCTGGTTCAGTTTTGGTAGCTTATCTGTCTCTAGGAATGCATCAGTTTCTTCCAGATTGTCATATTCACTGGAATATAGTTGCTCATAATGTTCTTATAACTATTTCTTTGGTGTTGGTTGTGATCTCCCCTCTTTCATTCATGATTTTATTAATGTGGGTGTTTCTCTGAATGCAAGCTGGTGTAACCCACTCTGGAAAACAGTATGGAGGTTCCTCAAAATGTTGAAAATACAGCTACCCTAGGTCCCAGCAATTGAATTACTAGGTATTTAACCTAAAGATACAATTTTAGTGATATGAAAGGGTACATGCACCCCAATATTTATAGCAGTAATGTCCACAATAGCCAAACTATGGTAAGAGCCTAGATGTCCATCAAGAGATGAATGGATAAGGAAATGTTATATATAGATATAGATATAGATATATAGATATAGTTATAGATATCATATAGATATGATATATATGATATATAGAGATATATATCTTGATATATAGAGATATATATCTTGATATATATCTCTATACTATATTATATATATACATATATATGTGTATATATATATTATGCAACCATCAAAAATCAGAAAACTTGCCATTTGCAATCACGTGGATGGAACTAGAGGGTATTATGTTAAGCAAAATAAGCTAATCAGAAAAAGACAATTGTCATAAGATCTCACTGATATGAGGAATTTGAGAAACAAGACAGAGGGTCATAGGGGAAGGGAGGGGGAAATGAAACAAAATGAAACCAGAGAGTGAGACAAACCATAAGAGACTCTTAATCTCAGGAAACCAATTGAGGCTTGCTGGAGGGGAGGGGGATGGGAGGGATAACATGGATAGTTGATGGACACTGGGGAGGTTGTATACTATGGTGAGTGCTGTGAATGGTGTTAAGACTGATGAATCACAGTCCTGTGCCCATGAAACAAATACTACATTATATGTTGATTTAAAAAATAAAAATATTTTTTAAAGATGAGGAAATATACAATTTTGATGGAAATAATTTGAGATGTTGGAAGTCTCTGTGGTCAATATGTCCGTCTGTGTTTTTATTATTCTACTTGGTGATGGATTCCACATGTGAGTGCATTTACCATTCATCTGTCCATTGATTTTCTGGGTCAGGTGCCATACTTTTTTTTTTTTATATATTTTCTCCCGTTTCTTCCTTTTAATTTGAGATATTGTAACAAAACTCTATATTTCTTCTATCCTAAGTGATAAAGCCTAATTATTTATTTTTATTATTTTAAAAATTTTAACTGCTTTAGCTTTATTGTGCATTCATCATATTATATACATGTTAATATTGCCTCCTTTGTACCAGTAAAGCTTATTATTTATATGTCTTGTAAAATTGTGTGAGCACAATATTCCAGCAGAATTTTTTATGAAACCCTTATCCTCTATTATGGGGGGCCCTCAAGGTGCTCCTAGAACTCACAGAAGATGCAGCACAACTCCTAATGAAGATCGGTGGTTGGTTTCTTGCAGGAAGCATCTGGATACCTGAACTGTTCACAGGAAGCCCTATGCTGCAATCCCAAGGGACAGGGATCCAAACTAATGAGCTATGAATCTAGTTTCAGATGCTTTACTTATTGATTTATCACTAGATCATCATATAATTACCAGGTTATCATTATCCAAAAAATAGACATCTTTACCTAAAGATATGTCTAAATAGGCCAGTAATTGAATGTTTAAAACATACAAACCATAAAATACAATCCCAAACTATGCTTTTTCCCCAAACCACTATTCAATTCCTCCACCCCAGTGGCCACCACCAGCCCCAGTAGCTCATCCCATGATCTGGCCCAAGAACGCATTGTACAGAACCTCTTGGAGTCACCTGTCATGTGGTTTGAACAGTGGCATGAAAAGAGTGTCATCAGAGCCTCTCTAGTCCATAGAACTCTTGAAAAAGATCTGTCAGCACTGACCAGTTTTTCTCCAACCCAATTCCTTCTAGAAAAACACCCTAGGTCAGGCATTTTTCTGTCCATGAAGAGAATTTGCCTTTGGAAACCAGACAGCTGTGAGCTCAGATCACAAAGTGTGCACAAAGAGGCAGAGAGAGAGCATCCTGCATCGCCTGTGGCACACAGACTTGCCAGGTGAGAAGTCCCTGGAGCTGGTCCCTGAGGACAATCTTTACTCCACTCCCCTTCTCCCAGAGGCTCAGAACCTGAATATCTCTCTTGATTTCTTTTTCTTTTTTCCTGTAAATTTTTTAAAATTTATTTTTTATTTTCAGCATAACAGTATTCATTATTTTTGCACCACACCCATGTGCTCCATGCAATCCGTGCCCTCTATAATACCCACCACCTGGTACCACAACCTCTCACCCCCCGCCCCTTCAAAACCCTCAGATTGTTTTTCAGAGTCCATAGTCTCTCATGGTTCACCTCCCCTTCCAATTTCCCTCAAATCCCTTCTCCTCTCCATCTCCCCTTGTCCTCCATGTTACTTGTTATGCTCCACAAATAAGTGAAACCATATGATAATTGACTCTCCCTGCTTGACTTATTTCACTCAACATAATCTCTTCCAGTGCCATCCATGTTGCTACAAAAGTTGGGTATTCATCCTTTCTGATGGAGGCATAATACTCCATAGTGTATATGGACCACATCTTCCTTATCCATTCGTCCGTTGAAGGGCATCTTGGTTCTTTCCACAGTTTGGCGACTGTGGCCATTGCTGCTATAAACATTGGGGTACAGATGGCCCTTCTTTTCACTACATCTGTATCTTTGGGGTAAATACCCAGGAGTACAATGGCAGGGTCATAGGGAAGTTCTATTTTTAATTTCTCGAGGAATCTCCACATTGTTTTCCAAAGAGGCTGCACCAACGTGCATTCCCACCAACAGTGGGAAAGAGGGTTCCCCTTTCTCCACATCCTCTTCAACACATGCTGTTTCCTGTCTTGCTAATTTTGGCAATTCTAACTGGTGTAAGGTAATATCCCAATGTAGTTTTAATTTGAATCTCCCTGACGGCTAGTGATGATGAACATTTTTTTATGTGTCTGATAGCCATTTGTATGTCTTTATTGGAGAAGTGTCTGTCCATATCTTCTACCAATTTTTTGATATGATTATCTGTTTTGTGTGTGTTGAGTTTGAGGAGTTCTTTATAGATCCTGGATATCAACCTTTTGTTTGTACTGTCATTTGCAAATATCTTCTCCCATTCTGTGGGTTTGCCTCTTTGTTTTCTTGACTGTTTCCTTTGCTGAGCAGAAGCTTTTGATTTTGCTGAGCAGAAGCTTTTGATTTTGATGAAGTCCCAAAACTTTATTTTCGCTTTTGTATCCTTTGCCTTTGGAGACATATCTTGAAAGAAGTTGCTGTGGCTGATATCGAAGAGATTACTGCCTATGTTGTCCTCTAGGATTTTGATGGATTCCTGTCTCACATTGAGGTATTTTATCCATTTTGAGGTTATCTTTGTGTACGGTGTAAGAGAATGGTCCAGTTTCATTCTTCTACATATAGCTGCCCAGTTTTCCCAGCACCATTTATTGAAGAGACTGTCTTTTTTCCACTGTACATTTTTTCCTGTTTTGTCGAAGATTAATTGACCATAGAGTTGAGGGTCAATATCTGGGCTCTCTATTCTGTTCCACTGGTATATGTGTCTGTGTTAATGCCAGTACCATGCTGTCTTGGTGATCACAGCTTTGTAGTAAAGCATGAAATCAGGTAACATGATGCCCCAGTTTTATTTTTGTTTTTCAACATTTCCTTAGTGATTCGGGGTCTCTTCTGATTCCATACAAATTTCTGGATTATTTGCTCCAGCTCTTTGAAGAATACTGGTGGACTTTTGATCGGAATAGCATTAAGAGTATAGATTGCTCTAGGCAGTATAGACATTTTAACAATGTTTATTCTTCCAATCCAAGAGCATGGAATGGTCTTCCATCTATTTGTGTCTTCTTCAATTTCTTTCCTGAGTGTTCTGTAGTTCCTTGAGTACAGATTCTTTACCGCTTTGGTCAGGTTTATTCCCAGGTATCTTATGGTTCTTGGTGCTATAGTAAATGGAATCGATTCTCTAATTTCCTTTTTTGTGTTTTCATTATTAGTGTATAAGAAAGCCACTGATTTCTGTACATTGACTTTGTATCCTGCCACGTTGCTGAATTGCTGTATGAGTTCTAGTAGTTTGGGGGTGGAGTCTTTTGGGTTTTCCATATAAAGAATCATGTCATCTGCAAATAGAGAGAGTTTGACTTCTTCATTACCAATTTGGATACCTTTTACTTCCCTTTGTTGTCTGATTGCTGTTGCTAGGGCTTCTAATACTATGTTGAACAAGAGGGGTGAAAGTGGACATCCTTGTCGTGTTCCTGATCTCAACGGGAAGGTTGCAAGCTTTTTTCCATTGAGGATGATATTTACTGTGGGACGTTCATAGATAGATTTGATAAAGTTCAGGAATGTTCCGTCTATCCCTATGCTTTGAAGCGTTTTAATCAGGAACGGATGCTGGATTTTGTCAAATGCTTTTTCTGCATCCATTGAGAGGACCATGTTGTTCTTCTCTATTCTCATATTAATTTGTTCTATCACATTGATAGATTTGTGAATGTTGAACCATCCTTGTAGCCCAAGGAAAGATCCCACGTGGTCATGGTGGATAATCTGTTGACTCTGCTGTTGGATCCTGTTTGCTAAGATCTTGTTGAGAATATTAGCATCCATCTTCATCAGTAATATTGGTCTCTAATTCTCTTTTTTGGTAGGGTCTTTGCCTGTTTTGGGGATCAGGGTAATGCAGACTTCATAGAAAGAGTCTGGAAGTTTTCCTTATGCTTCAATTTTTGGAAAGAGCTCCAGGAGAATAGGTGTTATTTCTTCTTTGAAAGTTTGGTAGAATTCCCCAGGGAATCTGTCAGGTTCTGGGCTCTTGTTTTTTGGGAGGTTTTTGATCACTGCTTCAATCCCGTTATTAGATATCAGTCTATTCAGGTTGTCGATTTCTTCCTGGTTCAGTTTTTGGAGTTTATTGTTTTCCAGGAATGCATCCGTTTCATCAAGGTTGCTAAGCTTATTGGCATATAACTGTTGATAATAACTTCTGTTGATTGTTTCCACTTCCTTGGTGTTAGTTGTGATCTCTCCCTTTTCATTCATAATTTTATGAATTTGGGCCTTCTCTCTTTTCTTTTGGATTAGTTTGGCCAATGGTTTATTGATCTTATTGATTCTTTAAAAAACCAACTTCTACTTTTATTGATACATTCTACTGTAACTCTGGTTTCTACCTCATGGATTTCAGCTCAAATCTTGATTATTTCCCTTTGTAATGTGTGGAGTTGGTTTGATATGTTGTTGATTCTCCAGTTCTTTAAGGTGTAGAGACAGCTGCTGTGTTCTGGATTTTCCAATTTTTTTTTTTTTTTTTTTTTTTTTGAGGGATGCTTGGATGGCTATGTATTTCCCACTTAGGACCACCTTTGTTGTATCCCATAGGTTTTGGACCGAAGTGTCTTCATTCCCATTAGTTTCCAAGAATTGTTTAAGTTCTTCTTTGATCTCCTGGTTGATCCAAGCATTCTTAAGCAAGGTGGTCTTTAGCTTGCAGGTGTTTGAGTTCCTTCTGAACTTTTCCTTGTGATTGAGCTCCAGTTTCAAAGCATTGTGATCTGACAATATTCAGGGAATAATCTCAGTCTTTTGGTATCTATTGAGTCCTGATTTGTGACCCAGTATGTGGTCTATTATGGAGAACGTCCCATGTGCACTTGAGAAGAATGAGTATTCTGTTGTTTTAGGGTGGAATGTTCTGTATATATCTATGAGGTCCATCTGGTCCAATGTGTCATTCAGTGTTCTTGTTTCCTTATTGATTTTCTGCTTCGATGATCTGTCTATTTCTGAGAGAGGCGTGTTAAGATCTCCTACGATTAGTGTATTCATATCAATATGACTCTTTATCTTGATTAACAGTTTTCTTAAGTAATTGGCTGCTCCCATATTGGGGGCATAGATGTTTAAAATTGTTAGATCATCTTGGTGGATAGTCCCTTTAAGGATTATGTAGTGTCCTTCTGTATCTCTGACTACAGTCTTTAGTTTAAAATCTAATTCACCTGATATGAGAATCGCTACCCCAGCCTTCTTTTGAGGCCCTTTGGCATGAAAGATGCTTCTCCATCCCTTCCCTTTCAGTCTGGGTGTATCCTTAGGTTCAAAATGGGTCTCTAGTAGATAACATATGGATCTGTCCTGTCATTTTATCCAATCTGCAACCCTGTGCCGTTTAATGGGCGCATTTAGGCCATTCCCATTGAGAGTGATTATTGATAGATACGTTTTTATTGACATCGAGTTATCTTTGAATTCTTTCCTTATGTAGATTGTCTGTGTATTTCTGTTCAATGCTATTTTTAGGATTTTTCCTCTTTTATAGAACCCCCCTTAATACTTCCTGCAGTGTCGGCTTAGTGGTTGCATAGTGTTTTAAGCCTTGCCGGTCTTGGAAACTCTTTATATCTCCATCCATTTTGAATGTCAGTCTTGCTGCTTAAAGTATTCTTGGCTGCATGTTCTTCTCATTTAGTGCCCTGAATATATCTTGCCAGCTTTTTCTGGCTTACCAGGTCTCTGTGGATAGGTCTGATGTTATTCTGATGGGCTTCCCTCTGTAAGTAAGGAGCCTCTTTGCCCTGGCAGGTTTCAAGGGATTATACCTACAATTATGATTCCTCAGTTTGACTAGAAGGTGTCATGATGTTGTTTTAGAATGTATAACCTTGGGTGCAGACCGTTCAGCCTCTAGTACATGAACGCTGGTTCCATTCGTGAGATTGGGAACATTTTCATGAAGGGCTTGTTCCACTAAATGTTCTAGAATTCTTTCTTTCTCCTCCCCTTCAGGGATTCCAAATAATTCTGACGTTGGAATGCTTCATGGCATCATTTTTTTCCCATGATTCTGTTTTCTTGGTTTCTAAGCTGTTTGTTCCTGGCTTCATCCTGATCTTTTTTCTCTATCTGTTTGTCCTCCAGATCACTAATTCTATCTTCTGTCTCAGTTACCCTAGCTTTGAGAGAGTTTAGATTAGATTGGAACTCATTGAGAGCATTGTGAACCTCAGCCCTGGTAGCTTTAAGCTCCACCCTAACATTGTGAACATCCTGTCTGGTCGCTTTCAGTTCGGCCATAATCAATTTTGTTTGGTCATCCATGGCTTTCTCTAATCTAGCTATTGCCTGGATGATTGTTAGCCTGAATTCTCTTTCCGACATATTGTCTATGTTGATATCCGTTAGCTCTGTTGCAGAAGGTCCATCCTCTGTATTTTTCTTCTGTTGGGCATTCCTCCTCCTGGTCATTTTGGTGGGAGATGACTGAACAGATGTACCTGGATATATCAACCGTGGTGCAGTCAAGGTGCACCCTGGAACACTTCTGAGCAATCAGAATTTCCCACCCAAACGAGAGACAAAAGAAAAGAAAAAGAAAAAAAAAGAGTGAGAGAGACAGGAAAGAAAGGGATGTTGAAAGTGAAGGTTCAGCCTAGATGTGCCCCAAGGTAAGATTTATGAAGTAGACAAACAAAAACAGACAAACAAAAAGACTTAATCAAGTATATGAAAAGAGAAAAAAAATATATATGCAAATAAAGGAAGAATCTCATCAAAAAGAGCTCCAAGTGTAAGATTTATATGCTATCAGTACAAACACAAAAACACAGAAACACTGGTGGAAGAAGAAGATGGGAGAGTGGTTATTTATTCTCAGTGTGTGCAAGGAAGGTTGTTTTGATTCTTCCCGGATGTATCTTGATATCTTTGTTAAAGGACTCAACTTTCCTAAGATAAAGGGGATTAAAAATTGGTTTACCTATAGGGGTAGTATTGATTGGGGAAAGGGGATTACTTTGAAGTTTAACTCTATATGAATATTAGAGGATAAAACTAAAAAGGAATAAACTAGACTAAACTAAACTAAAATTTAAAAAAAGAATTCAAAAAATAGAAATGTAAAAGAAAATCATAGGTGTATGTATCAAAAAGTTCAGGTTAGAAGGTTATTATGGAACTTGATGTACTGTAAAGCTCGCTGTGATGGTAAATGGGTTAAAAAAATTACCTATGTGTAAAAAAAAAAAATGAACCAGAATAGTGGGAACTAGTGAAAAATAAAAGTTTTCCTATGAAGTAGTGGTTCTCTTGTAGTCCTTTTTTCTCTCTCTCTCTCTCTTTTTTTTTTTTCTTTCTTGGTTTGTTTTCTGGGGGACGGGCCTGCCATGTGGGTTGTCAGTCAGTGATGTTTCCTGAGTTAAGTCCTCCTGCCCCCATCAAGGGGGTGGGCTCTGAGGAAACTGGTTTGGTTTTTGTAGTTTTAGAGGAAAACAAACCACACTCTGATCTCCTTCACAGAGAGAAGCCTCAGTCTGGATGCAGAGCCTAAATAAGTTCCCCCTTTGCTGCTGTTAGAGCAGGTTCCAAGTTGCAGACCCTGGGGACTCAGGATCTTTTGTTTGTACCCAAAGCCAAGGCAGTGGCAGCTGTCTGGGAGCTCCTGACCACTAGAGAGGTTCCAAGCAGCAATTGCACACTGAGATTTTCCCGCTGGCCCAGGCTGGGAGTGCCTGGTCTTGCTGGGTCTAAGAGTGCCCGGCTTGCGCACACCTCTTTCTGGGGCTGCTATGGGTCCTGCGCAGGTCTCAGGCACTGAGAACGGGGCGCAGGTCCGAAAACACCAGGCTGGGCTTTTGTGCACCTCTGTCAAGGGAGAGTTTGGGGCGTGCCGCATAGGCTTTGAATCAATGGTGCAGGTCAAAGAGCCTGGCCGGGCCTTTGTAACTCTTTCAGGGGAGTATGAGGGACTTTCGCGCGTATCTCAGGCTTTGTAGCAGGGCTCACGCATTCTGCGGACTGGTGTGGCTCCCATCCCCTCATAGGAGCTAGAACCCATGCATTCTTGGGCACGCTGGCGGCTTAGGGACCAAGACCTGGTTTCTCCACTGCACTCACTCTGCCTCAGTGCCGGGGAGGCTGTCCTGGGACCGGGTACTTAAGCCCCTGTCCCTAGCCGCCCCAATTCCCACAATTTCCCCCCTGGATCCTTTGCTCTTTTGGAGTGCTTTCAACCAGTCTCCAAGTTAATGCTGGTCCCCAGACGTAGGGCACTCTCACTCGTATTGGGGTATTACTTTCTGCCTCTGGTGGCTCCCTCCCCCTTTTGTTTATCTTCTGATATCAGTCGCTGTTCCCACTCTGCTTTACCTGCCCACTGGCGTCTTCTGCCCCCATAGAGATCCAGACGTGTATAATTCTGATCTCAGGCTGATTTCATGGGTGAACGGAGTTTTTAGGTAGGTAATCAACTCACTTTGCAGTATAGGCTGAAAAGGCACCTCCTCCTACTTCCACGCCATCTTTTCAAATCCTATAGATAATTTTTTAACCTATTTACCATCACAGTGAGCTGTCCAGTACATCAAATTCCATAATAACATAACCTGAACTTTTTGATACATACACCTGTGTTTTTCTTTTGCTTTCTATTTTTAAAATTTTACTTTCTAAATTTTAGTTTAGCTTAGTCTAGTTTATTCATTTTTTTTATTTTTATGTTCTAATATTCATATAGAGTTAAACTTCAAGGTAATCCCCTTTCCCCAATTGATGCTACCCTATAGGTAAACCAATTTATAATCCCCCTTTATCTTAGAAAAGTTGAGTACTTTAATAAAGATATCAAGATACATCCAGGAAGAACGAAAACAACATTATTTGCCCACAGGGAGAATTTATAACCACTCTCCCATCTTTTTCTTCCACCAGTGTTTCTGTATTTTTGTGTTTGTCCTGATAGTATATAACTCTTATACTTGGGGTTCTTTTTAATGAGGTTCTTCCTTTATTTGCCTATATATTTTTTTCTCTTGTCATAAACTTTTATCAGTCTTTTTGTTTGTCTGCTTTTGTTTGTATACTTCATCAGTCTTAGCTTGGGGCCCATTTGGGCTGAACCTTCTCTTTTATCTTCCCCTTTCTTTCCTGTCTCTCTCTATCTCTCTTTTCTTTTTTCTTTTTCTTTTTCTTTTTCTTTTACTTTCCTTTTATCTCTCCTTTGGGTGGGGAACCCTGATTGCTCAGAAGCATTCCAAGGTGAACCTTGACTGCACCATGGTCGATACATCCAGCTACATCTGTTCAGTCGTAACTCAACAAAATGATTAGGAGGAGAAATGCCCAACAAAAAAAAAATACAGAGGACGGGCCTTCTGCAACAGAACTAAAGGGTATCAACAAAGGCAATATGTTGGAAAGATAATTCAGGCTAACAATTATCCAGGCAATAGCTAGGTTAGAGAAAGCCATGGATAACCAAATGGAATTGATTAGGGCAGAACTGAACGCGACCAGGGATGATGGTCACAATGTTAGGGCAAAAGTGAAAGCTACTAGAGATGAAGAGCACAATGCTCTCAATGAGTTCCAATTGAATCGAAATTCTCTCAAAGCTAGGGTAACTGAGACAGAAGATAGAATTAGTGATCTGGAGGACAAGCAGATAGAAAGGATCAGGTGGAAGCCTGGAATAAGCAGCTTAGAAGCCACATAAACAGAATCAGGGAAATAAATAATGCCATGAAATGTTCCAACGTCAGAATTAATGGAATCCCTGAAGGGGAGGAGAAAGAAAGAAGTCTAGAAGATATCATGGAACAAGTTCTTCATGAAAATTTTCCCAATCTTGTGAATAGAACCAGTGTTCATGTACTAGAGGCTGAACGATCTCCACCTAAGATTATACATTCCAAAAATACATCAAGGCACATTATAGTCAAATTGAGGAATCATAACTGTAGATAAAATCTCAAAGCTGCTAGGACAAAGAAGCTCCTTACTTACAGAGAAAAGCCCATCAGAGTAACATCAGACCTGTCCTCAGAAACCTGGCAAGCCAGACAGGGCTGGCAAGACATATTAAGGGAACTAAATGAGAAGAACATGCAGCCAAGAATACTTTATCCAACAACACTGACATTCAAAGTGGATGGAGGGATAAAGAGTTTCCAAGACTGTCAAGGCTTAAAAGACTATGCAACCACCAAGCCGACATACAGGAAATATTAAGGGGGGTTCTATAAAAAAGAAAAAATCCTAAGAATAACATTGAACGGAAATATAGAGACCATCTACAGAAAGTAAGACTTCAAAGGTAACACGATGCCAATAAAAACGTATCTATCAATAATCGCTCTCAATGGGAATGGCCTATGCACCCATAAAATGGCACAGGGCTGCAGATTGGATAAAACGACAGGACCCATCCATATGTTCTCTACTAGAGACCGATTTTGAACCTAAAGATACACTCAGACTGAAAGGGAAGGGATGGGGAAGCATCTTTTATGCCAATGGGCCTCAAAAGAAGGCTGGGGTAGCGATTCTCATATCAGATGAATTAGATTTTAAACCAAAGACTATAGACAGAGATACAGAAGGACACTACATCATTCTTAAAGGGACTATCCACCAAGATGATCTAACTATTGTAAACATCTATGCCCCCAATATGGGAGCAGGCAATTTCTTAAGAAAACTGTTAATCAAGATAAAGAGTCATATTATATGAATACACAAATATTAGGACATCTTAACACACCTCTCTCAGAAATAGATCATCGAAGCAGAAAATTAATAAAGAAACAAGAGCATTGAATGACACATTCGACAAAATGGACCTCATAGATATATACAGAACATTCCACCCTAAAACAACAGAATACTCATTCTTCTCAAGTGCACATGGAACCTTCTCCAGAATAGACCACATACTGGGTCACAAATCAGGACTCAACCAATACCAATCCCTGCATATTGTCAGATCACAATGCTTTGAAACTGGAGCTCAATCACAAGGAAAAGTTTGGAAGGAACTCAAACACCTGGAAACGAAAGAGACCCTTGCTTAAGAGTGCCTGGATCAACCAGGAAATCAAAGAAGAACTTAAACAATTCATGGAAACCAATGAGAATGAAGACACTTTGGTCCAAAACCTATAGAATACTGCAAAGGCAGTCCTAAGTGGGGAAAGACATAGCTATCCAAGCATCCCTTAAAAAAACTGAAAAATCAAGAACACACCAGCTGTCTGAACACCTTAAAGAACTGGAAAATCAAGAAAAAATCAAATTACCTCCACATATAAGAAGGGAAATAATCAAGTTTAGAGCAGAGATCAATGAGGTAGAAACCAGAGATACAGTAGAATGTATCAATGAAACTAGAAGTTAGTTTTTTGAAAGAATCAATAAGATCAATAAACCATTGGCCACACTAATCCAAAAGAAAAGAGAGAAAGCCCAAATAAAAGTATGAATAAAAAGGGAGAGATCACAACTAACAGCAAGGAAGTAGAAACAATCATCAGAAGTTACCATCAACAGTTATATGCCAATAAACTAAGCAACCTAGATGAAATGAATGCATTCCTGGAAAACCATAAATTCCCAAAATTGAACCAGGAAGAAATTGAAAACCTGATTAGACCAATATATAGTAAGAAGATTAAAGCAGTGATCAAAAACCTCCCCCCCAAAAAAGAGCCCAGGACCTGACAGATACCCTGAGGAATTCTACCAAATTTTCAAAGAAGAAATAATACCTATTCTTCTGAAGCTCTTTCAAAAAATTGAAGCATAAGGAAAACTTCCAGACTCTTTCTATGAAGCCAGCATTACCCTGATCCCAAAACAGGCAAAGACCCTACCAAAAAGAATTTCAGACCAGTGTCACTGATGAATAAAGATGCAAAGATTCTCAAAAAGATCCTAGCAAACAAGATCCAACAGCACATTAAAAAGATTATTCACCATGACCAGGTGGGATTCATCTGTGGGCTACAAGGATGGTTCAACATTGGCAAATCAATCAATGTGATAGAACAAATTAATAAGAGAAGAGAGAGGAACCACATGGTCCTCTGAGTTGATGCAGAAACAGCATTTGACAAAATCCTGCATCCATTCCTGATTAAAATGCTTTAAAATAGAGGGATAGATGGAACATTCCTGAACTTCCTAAAATATATCTATGAAAGACCCACAGCAAATATCATCCTTAATGGGACAAAGCTTGAAGCCCTCCCATTGAGTTCAGGAATACGACAAGGATGCCCACTCTCACCACTCTTGTTCAAAAAGTCCTAGCAACAGCAATCAGACAAGAAAGAGAAATAAAAGGTATCCAAATTGGCCAAATGAAGAAGTCAAACTCTCTCTATTCACAGATGACATGATTCTTTATATAGAAAACCCAAAAGACTCCACCCCCAAACTTCTAGAACTCATACAGCAATTCAGCAACGTGGCAGGATATAAAGTCAAAGTACAGAAATCAGTGGATTTCTTTTACATTAAAAATGAAAATACAGAAAGGGAAATTAGAGAATTGATTCCATTTACCATAGCACTAAGAACCAACCATAAGATACCTGGGAATAAACCTAACCAAAGAGATAAAGGAATTGTACTCGAGGAACTACATAACACTCATGAAAGAAATTGAAGAAGACACAAAATGATGGAAGACCATTCCATGCTCTTGGATCAGAGGAAGAAACATTGTTAAAATGTCTATACTGCCTAGAGCAATCTATCCTTCTAATGTCATTCTGATCAAAATTCCACCAGTATTTTTCAAAGAGCTGGAGCTAATAATCCAAAAATTTGTATGGAATCAGAAGAGAACCCCAAATCTCTAAGGAAATGTTGAAGAACAAAAATAAAATGGGGGTCATCATGTTACCTGATTTCAAGCTTTACTACAAAGCTGTGATCACCAACACAGCATTGTACTGGCATAAAAACAGATGCATAGACCAATGGAACAGCGTAGAGAGCCCAGATATGGATCCTCAACTCTATGGTCAAATAATCTTCGACAAAGCAGGAAAAAATGTACAGTGGAAAAAAAGACAGTCTCTTCAATAAATGGTGCTGAGAAAACTGGACAGCTATATGTAGAAGAATGAAACTCGACCATTCTCTTATGCGGTACACAAAGAAAAACTCAAAATGGATAAAAGACCTCAACATGAGACAGGAATCCATCAGAGTCCTAGAGAAAATAGGCAGTAGCCTCTTTGATATCAGCCACAGCAACTTCTTTCAAGATATGTCTCCAAAGGCAAAGGAAATAAAAGTGAAGATGAACTTTTGGGACTTCATCAAGATCAAAAGCTTCTGTACAGCAAAGGAAACCATCAAGAAAATAAAGAGACATCCCACAGAATGGGAGAGGATATCTGCAAATAACAGTACAGACAAAAGGTTGATATCCAGGATGTATAAAGAACTCCTCAAACTCAACACACAGAAAACAGACAATAATATAAAAATATGGGCAGAAGATATGAAGAGGCACTTCTACAATGAAGACATACAAATGGCTATCAGACACATGAAAAAATATTCATCATCACTAGCCATCAGGGAGATTCAAATTAAAACCACATTGAGATACCACCTTACACCATTTAGAATGACCAAAATTAACAAGACAGGAAACAACACATGTTGGAGAGGATGTGGAGAAAGGGGAAACCTCTTCCACTGTTCGTGGGAATGTAAGTTGGTTCAGCCTCTTTGGATAACAGTGTGGAGATTCCTCAAGAAATTAAAAATAGAACTTCCCTATGACCCTGCAATTGCACTCCTGGGTATTTACCCCAAAGATACAGATGTCGTGAGAAGAAGGGCCATCTGTACCCCAATGTTTATAGCAACAATGGCTACGGTCTCCAAACTATGGAAAGAACCAAGATGCCCTTCAACGGACAAATGGATAAGGAAAATGTGGTCCATATACACTATGGAGTATTATACCTCCATCAGAAAGGATGAATACCCAACTTTTGTAGCAACATGGATGGGACTGGAAGAGATTATGCTGAGTGAAATAAGTGAAGCAGAGGGAGTCAATTATCATATGGTTTCACTTATTTGTGGAGCATAACAAATAGCATGGAGGACATGGGGAGTTAGAGAGGAGAAGAGAATTGGGGGAAATTAGAAGGGGAGGTGAATCATGAGAGACTATGGACTCTGAAAAACAATCTGAGGGGTTTGAAGCGGCAGGGGGTGGGAGGTTGGGGGAACCAGGTGGTGGGTATTATAGAGAGCACGGATTGCATGGAGCACTGGGTGTGGTGAAAAATAATGAATACCGTTATGCTGAAAATAAATAAAAAATAAAATAAAAATAAAAATCAATATTTTTTTTAAAAAGTTCAAGTTAAAAGGTTATTATGGAATTTGTTGTATTGAACCTCTCGTTGTGATGGTAAATAGGTTATTTATTTATTTATTTATTTATTTTCAATTTGGAAGAACAGATTAGTAGGAACGAATTAAAAATAAAAGTTTTTTATATGAAGTATACAGGTTTTAGGGCCATACTGGGCGCTTAATATCTTCTTTCCCCTTATATTGGGGTTTTGCACTTTAATGGGGTCCCTGGTGGCTGTCTTCTCATTTTTGTTTTTTGGGTTTTTGTTTTGTTTTGTTTTGTTTTGGCTGGCTTTCTTGGGTAGTTGTCTGCTGAGTTGTTTTTCAGGAAGTCTTGCTTGGGTTGGGTCCTCCTGCCCCCTATGAAGGGGCTGGGCTCTGAGGAAACCGTTTTTTTTTTTTTTTTTTTTCAGGCTTTTGTTCTCTCAAGGTTTGGTTTGTTTTGTTTTCCCTTGACTGGCTTTTGGTGGTTCTTGGTTCTTCCCAGGTTTAGAGAAAAGCTAAGTGCACCCAGGCCTCTGTCTCAGAGAGAAGCCTCAGTCCGTTACCCTCTGGGTGGTCCAGAGCACACAGACCCCCCCTCTGCCACCTGCCACAGGCAGAAGGAGGTGCCTGTGTGAAGTGGTCCCCAGACACTGGGGAGTCCCCAGACACTGTCTCAGGGGTCACAGGATCTACCACTTGTCTCTGTACCATGGTGCTACTAAGACCGTGAGTGATATTGGTCCAGATGATTAAGTTCTAGAACCTAGGTGAGGTTCGGTGGGCTGAGGTCCGGAGCCGATGACCAAGAAAGTGTTCTTGAGACATCTTTGGTGCAAAATGGTGGTTTATTAAAGCATGGGGACAGGACCAGTGGGCAGAAAGAGCTGCTTTTTTGGGTTGTGAGGTATGGCAGGTTATGTACCCTGTGGTTGGGGAAAGGTGAGGGAAAAGGGAGGTTTCAAGGGAGTTTTCATATGCTAAAGAGGGCCTATAAGGTTCAGGGATACTGGAGGTCTTATAGGTTGATCAATGTTGTCTTTTGGCAAGCCATTAACATCAAGATAGTTGGGAGCTTCCTAGTGGAATGTCACAATCCTGCTATCAAACATCTTTGTTAGTGAGATTTAGGTTTAGAAGAGATTTAACTTCATTTACATTTCCTTCTACCTCAGCCTCCTTCAGTTTTGTTTATGGAGGGGATGGTGGCATTAGGGCTTGAGGAATCTGAGTTATTTATTTCTGGAAATTGTGCTATTGATAAGGTAACTTCTTTGTTTGTAGATCTCTAGGACATTCATAAACCACGGGAGACTCCTGTCTTGCAGGATTGTGATCTCTGCAAGTTAACTATTTGTTTCTTGTTAATGGCAGTCAGGGGTGCCTGAGGAATGTCACATATATTACTGAGGGGAGGGGAGCGGGTGGAGAGGGGGTGCAAGGTGCCAGCTTTTGCTTTGTCCTCAGCCAGCCTCCTGCTCCCTCATCACAGGGAACCCATTTCCAGTGGCTGCCCTTGCCAGGCTGCTGTCTGGAAAATCCATAAAGCCAGAGAGATCCCAACCAGAGGCAGCATGCTGAGATTTCCATATTGGCCTGAGCTGGGAATGTTCAGACTCTTGGCCAGTCCTAGACATCAATGGCTAGCATGCACAAGGAGCTCATTCAGGGTAGGGTGTGGAGATGGCTCAGGCCCTGGTTGTGCAGCTCATGTGAAGAGTGCAAAAGGCTGTGGTCCTAGAGAAAGCTGACTGGCGACCACCCAGACTCTCTCATGCACTCTGGTGGCTCAGGGACCACAGCCTGGAGGCTTTGCCACACTCTCTCTGGCAAAAGTGGTCACCAGTGGTGGCCATCCTAGGTCTGTGGGCTTAAACCCAAGCCCATGACCCACCTGATTCCACCAGTTGCCCCTTATGATCTTTTGCTCTTTTTGAGTGCTGTTAACCAGACTCCAAGTTAATGCTGGTCCCCAATTGCTGGAAACTCTCATATTAGGATATTATTTTCCAGTGGGTCACTTCTGGTGACTCCCTCCCCCTTTTGTTTATCCTCAGATATTAGTCTGATCATTCAAACTCCACTGCTATAACTCACCACTGGCATCTTCTTCTCCCGTATAAATCCAGGAATATATAATCCTACATCTCAGGCTGATCTCATGGGTGTTCAGAGTGTTCTGGTAGATAATGAGCTCACTTTAGGGGACTAGTTGAAACTGCGTCTCCCACTTCACCATCTTGCCTCCCCTTCCTAATTTTCTAACATGTAAAACAGACAAGCAAACAAACAATGAACTACCTAAGAGCTGTATGGCCACTATCGCTGTAAGCCCCTGTTTCATGCACTCCCAAACCTACTATGATGGATGATCTCATCACTAGAGTGGATGGCTGAATTATCCTATTTCCGCCTCCAGCCGGAAAAGTCCCCGCCATTACAAGATGGCGCTTGGCTCACTGCCAGCAAAATATGCTGCAAGTAAACAACGAATGTCCTGGTGAAGCTCGCCTAAAGGAGGACATAGTCATTGGCTGTTTCAAATTTAATCAGCATAGTAACAGGACTCTCATTGGCTCTCCCCATTGCTTGGCCCCTTATTGGTCACCCTGCCACATGTAAGCTAAGGAAGTTGACGAAATAAACGGATGAAGCATTAACACCATATCAGGCTGATTGTCGTTCTTGCGGGCTGAGGGCGACAATTCTTGCCAAGCCCAGAGAGGAAGCCCAGGGCACAGACTAAACATTAGAGAAAGTTCTGGGGAACTTGAGTGCAGGTCTTGGAGTTAGGGCCCAAATTTAAATCTTCCACTAAATCTAATTGTTCTCTGCTCAGCAGGGAGCCACTCAACAAGACCACAAGGAAGGAAGTAGATTTACATGAGGACAACCCCTTCCTGAGCATATGAGAACTCCTGATGCTCCATCCCCAACTGTGAGTTCCAAGGTAAAGCCTGTGTTGTCTCAAACATGGCTTGGACTCCTTTCTTGCTCACCCTCCTCATTCTCTACACAGATGCTTCCCCCAACAGCTCAGCTGCCAGAGATACCAAGGATTAACTTGGCCTTGATCTTCATCTCAGAACAGAGGATATTATAGAGTATGAGTCCTTGAGAATGAGACCTTCATTCTCAGATACACCTCTCTTCTCTCTTGGGTTTTGAGGCAGCTTCCGAACTGACTCAGCCTCCTGTTGTGTATGTGGCCTTGGAACAGATGGCTAGTATTACCTGACAGGGAGACATATTTGGAAGCAGTTTGGCTAACTAGTATCAGCAGAAACCAGGACAGGACCTCATGCTGGTCACATACACTGACAGTGACCTGCCATTGGACATCCCTGACTGATTCTCTGGCTCCAATTTGGGGGATGTAGCCACCCTGACCATAAGTGGGGTCCATGCTGAGGATGAGGCTATTACTGTCAATCATATGACAGCAGTAATGATGCTCATTGTGGCAGGCAGAAGGGGAAGTGAGACACAAACACCATTCCCTTCTGTGTTGCACTTTCTTCCAGATTCAGGAGGACTATGGACAAAGCAGTGAATAGGTCTGGCCCAGATCTTTAGAAGTGAAGTCCCCAGAAACTCCCTCTCCACTTTTCTCTCCATGCAGGCTCTGCACGCGATGGATCAGAAGTACAGTTAGGACTGGCAGGACCAGGCTGTCCTGTTGTCTGTGCAGGTATGAGATCAAGAAAGAGGGCCTGAATAAAACAGACTGAGTGAGACATGCACCCAGTGGTAATTGGCCCTGGATGTCCATATGATAGCAAGGGAGCACTCATCAGCCCACATTTTATGCATTAATCTCCAGAAATCCCCAACTTATCTGAGCTCCTGAAACTCCAGGACCTTATGGCAGGCAGCCTTGTACTACCATGTACTACCTACCTAAATCTATTGGGAGCCACTCACAGCTCACTGCTTGGCCATCACTGGGAATCACTATTGTGGAGGACTGTCTTTCTCAAGGCTATGTCCCATCTCAGAATGTAGCTCAGGTATAATAACCGCCTGCAGTCAATATCCCGGTTTCCTGACTGGGATGCAGAATGATTTTGCAGACCATCCCAGCTGAGCCCTCATTCACAAGTACATTACAGGTTTTCTAAATCTTGCCTCTTACATTTACTTTTAAAGACATCACCTTGAAATATTTCCATATGCAACTGTCCATCACCAGATGTGATTCCAGTGAGACCAAAATGAAGAGAGAGAGAGAGAGAGAGAGAGAAGAGGGGGGGATATGTTTTGGGAAGAGTATAGAGTATCTGCACAGAAAGAGCACTCTGGAATTCTGCAGATATCCTTCAATGTATCTAACCACATGTGGAAACTTTCTGAGGTCAAGAAAAGAATCACCAAAGCATCTGAGAAACATTTTCAGAGCTCTTAGACAACACCATCTGAAAGATACTTGTTCTCACCTGTAAGGGTGCCAAAGCCCCTAAATCAAGGGCACTAGGTTGATTAGTAAGAAAAACTGCCTCAGTAGTGGGAAAAACTGAGCATAAAACTAAATGCTGCTCTGGTTCCAACTGAAACAATGTTAAAGCAAGCTGAAAAGGGGTCATATTCTTTCCAGCAACTTTACTGAGTCTAGAAGAAATGTCAAAAATAGAAATACAAAGATATTATGCACTAAGCAAGGAAACATTTACAATATCTGGCATTCTATCAAAATTTCCTATAGTTAGGAAAATATGAGTCAAAATAAGCAAGTAAGGGAGTGAGAGAGAAAGAAAGAAAGAGAAGAAGAAGGAAGGAAGGAAGGAAGGAGAGAAAGAAAGAAAGAGAGAGAGAAAGAAAGAAAGAAAGAAAGGGAGAGAAATGGAGGAAGGAAAGATCCAAACTGATTCTGAAATTGCATTGATGATAGAGTTTATAGGTGAAGATGCAAAATTCATCATTACAACTATATTCCATTTGTACATGTGAGCAGAGGAATCAATAATGTCTGACATAAAATTGCCCTTGCTGGACTGACGATATATTAAACACTGCAAAAGACAAGATTAGCAAATGTACAATATAGTAATAGAAAGTATAGACATATGAAAACACAGAGGATAAAACAAAGATTGAAGAACAAAAAACAGAAATAGTGTGTAATAGGAAAACTTCAAAGGCAATATTAGGTAAGTAATTTGAGTCTTTATGGCAGGAAAGATTTGGGGAAAGGAGGTGGAAAGACAAAATATTTGAAGAAGTATTGGCTGAAAATGTTCCATATTTGGTGAAAATTATAAACCCATAGGTCCATGAAGCCCCCAAAACTTCAAGTACATGAAATATGAAACACCCACACACATACATACACACACATATATATATACACACATATACAAATCTATATGTGTATATATACACATATATATACAAATATATATATCTATATAATATATATAATTATAATTGAATATATATAATCAGTAGAGTGAAAAAATCATTAGAATGATGCATAAATATATAAAATGTAGATGTGAAGGGGTGCCTGGGTGGCTCAGTGGGTTAATCCTCTGCCTTCAGCTCTGGTTGTGATCTCGGGGTCCTGGGATTGAGCTCTACATAGGGCTCTCTGCTCAGTGGGTAGCCTGCTTCCTCCTCTCTTTCTCTCTGCCTGCCTCTCTGACTGCTTGTGATCTCTGTCTCTCTCTCTGTCAAATAAATAAAATATATATTTTTTAAATGTAGATGTGAAAAAATAAGTCTCAAAAGCAACTTAACTCATAATTTGGAAAATAAAATTTATTTGAAATGGGAAAATGGTTTAAAAATGAAAAATATATCATTGTTTCAATATGAACTTAATATAAAAATATGACATATTTTCCCTTCTTTTTTATGTTCTGTCTTTGAAACCTGGTGGGTCCCCCAGAACTACAGTACATCTCTATTGGGACTACCCACATTTAGTGATCCACATGTATGCATGTGTAACTGTCTCTCAGAACAATGTATTACTTAAAATATAACCCATGAGAAATTATACTAGTTACCAAGCACGTTTAGATATAGCCTTAAGAAAAACATATACTGGCAACAGGCCTCTGGGGGAGAGGATGACATACATCCTTGAAGCCGAGGAGCTGGGGATGCCCCGCTCGCTCAGGTTGGAATGCTTCTTTTTTCTGTTATCTCCCCTTCCCCCTGAGAGCACCTGTGGCTAATTAGATGAGCCCTTTGAATGTGCTTGCTCAACTATAAACTTTATACTGCTTGACCAGATTCATTTTGCCTTCCCTCTTGTTTATCTACAAGGCATATGATTAATGTGTAGCCTTTGTTGATTACTCTCTATATCTAATAAATATGGGACTGAGGAGTTGTTCAGGGCAACAGTCTTTTCTACTGTTGTCTCCCGCTCCCTTTCTCTTGCAGCTGACTTGTTTGTGTTTCATTCTTCTCCTGTGTGTGTCAGGAAGCGGCATGCATGTCTTGTAGGGGTTGTGGATGGAGCAGGTTATATGCATAAGGTTTCATTAGGGTAACTGTCCCTAGTGTAGACTCTCAGCCAGTAGGCTATTTTTCACTGGGAAATACTGACTGCAGGACCATGAAGATCTGAACACTCTTCAGAACAGACCCCAGGAGAACATACACTGGAATAAAGAAGACTGTCATGACAGGAGGGGCCTGAGAGGCTTGGGATTAAGAGAGAGGGAGCATGGTGATGGGATGGGGTAGGGAGGCGATTGGAAGGTCAAGTTCTGGTATGTCTCCTGGATCAGAAACTTTACTCACTTGTCACTGTCTTTACTCACTTGTCACTGTCTTGACACAAGAGAAATGAAAAAAATAATTTAATCTCTCAATGTTAGAGCCATTAAAAAAAAATTAGATTCTTTCATTTAAAATTAAAATTTGAGCATAAGACTACTATTTTTATTGTCTCATTTGGTGGAGAAGGTACACACTCACCAAGGGTCTAGCACATACGGGGGTCTCAGAAGTAGTCTTTTTGTTAAACTAGCTATACACTTAGGGTGACATTCATCCTAGGGGGCCCAAGAGGTCACTGTGGGTCTTGATCTGGGACTCCAATAAGTCCAAATCCCCTGGGCTGTGCTCAAGTGCAAAGGGTATGACTGATGCTTCCTTTGAGGATAATTGTATTGTGTAAAATCAACTCTCTACTGTAGAAACCTATACCTGGTCCTTCTTCTGACCTCAGGAAATTATCAGCATGAGGACCTTGACCTCCGACCTCCGACAAGAGCTCACATAGGCACACTGAAGAATGGAAAAGAGATTTGCATCTCATGTCCCTCCTTCCTTTAGCTTCAAAAACAGATGATAAGACGAAGTTTGGAGAGTTCAGACCCAGCAGGACAGGCTTAGAACAGAGTTCTACAAAGCACACCCCCCCACACCATGGACCGGGTTCCCTTCTACTTCCTGCCCTTTATTTTCTCTACAGGTCAGGATTCTATCTCCTTGACATTTCCTTCAAGCACAGTACCCAGAAACCCCTGTCTAACGTCCAGTACATTCAGCATCATTCTTGTGTTTTGTGGTTCAGGTTTCTGTGCTCTGCCTGTGCTGATTCAGCCTCCATCTGCTTCTGCTTCCCTGGGAGCCTCAGTCAAGATCACCTGTACCCTGAGCAGGGAGCACAGCAATTTTGTGATTCAGTAGTATCAACAATGACCAAGGAAGGCTCCTCAGTATGTGATGAAGGTTAATAGTGATGGAAGCCACAGCAAGGGGGATGGGATCCCCGATTGCTTTTCAGGCTCCAGCTCTGGGGTTGACTGCTATTTAACCATCTCCAACACCCAATCTGATGATGAGGCTAAGTATTACTGAGGTGGAGGCTATCAAATTGATGTCAATATGGGTAAGCCAAGTAATACACACAAAGCTAAAACCTCCCACCCACCTCCTTCCCATGGGGACTCAGAGGGAGTGGCTGTCTTTCTGTCTCCAGGGCCCTGAGATCTTGATTCTTCTTGCACACTCTGTATTCCTATATCTATCCCAAGACACCAATACAGAAAGACAGGCGCAGTTTATAAGTTAGGCCATTTTGACAACAGAACATTCTCTTTCCTCTACCCTAATGCAGGGAAAGACCAGACCAACCCAGAGAGGAAAATGACCCTGAGAGAATAGCTGGTCTGAGATGACCTCATGAGACATCAGAACCTGTGCATTCATGGAGGGTCTCTGCTCATGGAATGGACAGAGATGTCTGGGTTCTGGAGGTTACCAAGGAGGTTGTTTCAGTGAATATCATCACTATAGTTTATCATAGAGTATTATGGGAGCCCTGGTAGTGTTGAATGTTCAAAAGGAAACATTTGGTCCCAAGGGAGGCAGGGCAGGGAGACTTAAATCCATGGTGGGAGCAGAGCTGGGATCTAGGAGGGAAAATGTGCAAGTTAGGATGTCTGTGGCAGGACCAACATGGGGATGGTTTGGGTCTCTCCATCCATTGTTGATTCTCTTCTTGTAGTAACAGGAACATGGACTTTCTGCTGCCTACAGGACTTTTCCAGGTTCTGCCCAGAACCATATCTACTGATTCAACATCAGGGCATGGTGAAGGAGGATCCTAGAAGTGATAAATATGTTGGCTCCCTGAGTAACAACCCTGTGAGTGGTCCACCTCAAATGTGTATGTTTAGAGGGTGGCAAGTATACTGGAAATATTTGATTTCCTGTGTAGTTTTTAAGTATCTAAAAAGCAAGCAACTTTCACACACACACACACACACACACACACACACACATACACACACACACCTTTGTGTTAACACTGAGCAGTCATATTGATCCAGGTAACCCTGGGTCCTGGGCACTGATGTGAGCAGAGTTGGGAGGGATTTTGACACTAGATCCGGGAAAGTCATGTTGGGTCCCCCTAGTGATAGAGTTCTGAGATGGAAAGTCCAGAAGCTACCCATAGCCTGAGCAACTCCCAAGTGTGTAGAGTAGAGAGGGTGGGCTTTTCTTCTGGAGAGGGAGTAGGCCGGGATACAGGAAGAGTGGAAGAAGGAGTGAACATGAAGTCTGTCCTGCAGTGACTTCTTTCAGCACTTAGCAGTCTGCAATCATAGGGGATCACAGGACCATCTTACTCACTACCATAAAGGATTGTTCTCTACCAAGGGTTTGCAGAGATTTTTCTACCCCAAAGCCCCTCCCACAGGTCCTTTTAGTAGGTATATTGCTCAATCATTTACATTGTATGAAAAGCAGTCAAAAGGATTGTATGGAAATAATATTGAAGCCCATACTGTGAATCAAGCTACCTCCAAGACCACCTGGGGGCACTCTGATGTTTATAACTTGGAAGAAAGTGACCCAGTAGCGTTGGATAGACAGACAGATGGACCAACTGTGGAAGCAATGACAGTGAATGGAAATGGGAGGCAGATACTGCCTCTCTGCCTAGTTGTGATTTCTCTCTGTCGAATAAATAAAATATTTAAAAAAATTAAAAAAGTAAAAGGAAATGGGAGGCAGATAAAGAGCATTCCATCTTGTGCTTGTGTGGTTACTAACCAATGAGGGGGTAACAATTATGAAGTGTTGGTTAAAAGGGGCCAAAGTATTCCATTAATCTCAGTTTCTCTTTGTCAAAGTTATAACAGGCTAGGGTCTATAAGAGACCATGGGTCAGCTGTTATCATGTGAAAGTGAGCAATTAATAGTGTAAACAATGAGTGTCACTTCCTAGATTATACATCAGTGGCTGTTGGCTTCACAGATTGCCAGGTGATCCTACGGCCAGGAACGAAAATTTTTTCTAAAGTTCTTGTGTAGCTTGTGATGTTAGCAGAGTCCTGAGAATGGAAATCCTTTAGCACTGTTGTCTCATTTGGGGAAGTTCTCGGGCCTGATGAGCAATTTAAAAGTTAACACTGGGAGCACCTGAAACAGGTGACAATATCTAGCCAGGAGAGATGGAGCCAATGCCACTAATAGTGTAACAAGAGAGACCAGGCAGGCTGAGCCACAAGTGAAGGTATGTTCAAGGAGATCTCCTCTCCCCACTGTCCCCCTCCTCATTCTTCCTTTCCCTTCTTTCCTCCCTTCCTTCCCCTCCCCCCATCCAGTTATGACTTGTTATAAATGCTCTCACTTTGGGCATCTTTCCCTGGAGATGTCTGGAATACTCTCCATTAGTCACATTCTACTCAATTCTTTACCCTATACTGTATGTTCCTTTTTCCTGTATTCTATCCACAAACTTTTCCTGTCCTAGAGAATGTGTGTTTGTACACTGATTTTCATTTCCTTAATGACTTTTGTTCCTGAGTATCTTTTTAGATGCTTATTTGTTATCTGTGTGTTTTGTTTGGTGATTAATATTCAGGCTTTTTTAGCTTTCAGGTTTCTGCGATTTTTCTCACACTTGTGTGTGTGTGTGTATGTGTGTGTGTGTATGTATTTAGCTTTTTTTTTTTTTTCATTTTTCTCCTTGTATATGACAACAGTCAAGATATAAAGATATAAAGCAGTTCCAACACCACAAGGATCCCTTATATTATCTTTATAATATCATCCATCTCCTCCCACCCAGGTCCCCCCCCCCCCCCCCCCCCCCCCCGCCAGTCCCTGGCATCTAGTCACTGATTTCCATTTAAAAGATTTTGTTTTCAGAAGTGTTATAGAGAATTAAAAAAAAAAAAAAAAAAGAAAGAAAGAAAGAATAAGAACTCCAAAGTATTGAACCATTGGAGACTGGCAATTTTCACTCATCATAATTCCCTGCAGATTCATCAAAATTGTTGTATGCACTAAGATTCCTTCCTTTTCATTATTAAGTAGCATTTCAGTATGGCTTGAGTATACCAAAGTGTGTTTAACCACCTACCTGTGGGAAAATGTCCAGATTGTTCTCTGTTTGGGAGCTATAATGCATAAGGGTGTTAAATTCTGTGCATAGGTTTTTTTTGTGAACATAAGTTTTCACTTTTCTGAAATAGATTCACAAGAGTGTGATTTCTGAGTTGCATGGTAATTGCTAGTTCTGCTTTTTGTGTGTGTTTTTTTTTTTTTTAAAGATTCTGTTTATTTATTTGATAGAGACAGAGAGAGAGAATGAGTGGTGGGGAATGGCAGAGGAAGAGAGAGGGAGAGCCTGATTTTGGGCTCAGTCCCAGGACCTGGAGATCATGACCTGAGCCAAAGGTGGATGCTTAACCCACTGAGCCATGCAGGTGTCCCTGCAAGATCAGTTTTTCAACAAGCTGTTAAAGATTTTTCCAGACTGATTATACCATTTCACATTCCCTTCAGGCATGCATGAATGAGTCTGTACCTTCATATCCTTGTCAGCATTTGGGGTTGTCATTATATTTTATCTTAACCATTCTGATAGGTGTGTCATGATGCCTTGTTGTGATTTTAATCTGCATGACTCTAATGGTTAATGAGGAATCTTTCATTTGTTATTTGCCATCTCTATATCCTCCTCTTTGATGAAATATTTGCTCTTTTGTCCATTTTGTAAATGGATTCTATTTGTTGTTGGTTTATTTACTGTTTAGTTTTGATAGTTCTTTATATACTCTATATTTCTGTGCATTGATTTTATATCCTGCCACATTGTTGAATTTCTGTATGAGTTCTAGCAATTTTGGGGTTCTAGCAATTTCCACATAAAGTATCATGTCAGCTGCAAAGAGTGAGAATTTGACCTCTTTACCAATTTGAATTCCTTTTGTTTCTTTTTGTTGTCTGATTGCTGAAGCTAGGTCTTCTAATACTATGTTGAACAATAGTGGTGAGAGTAGACATCCCTGTCGTTTTCCTGACCTTAAGAAAAAAAGCTCTGAGTGTTTTTCCCATTGAGTATGACATTCACTATGGCCTTTTCATATATTACTTTTATGATATTGAGGTATGCTCCCTCCATCCCTACATTGTGGAGAGTTTTAAACAAAGAACTATATTGTATTTTTTCAAATGTTTTTTCTGCATCATTTGAGAGGATCATATGGTTCTTGTCCTTTCTTTTAATTGTATAGTGTATCACATTGATTAATTTGTGAATGTTGAAAGACTTTGCAGCCCAGGAATAAATCGCAGATTGTTATAGTGAATAATCCTTTTAATGCACTGGTCCATCCTATTGGCTAATATTTTGGTAAGAATTTTGGCATCTGCATTCATCAGGGACATTTGTCTGTAATTCTTCTTAGGTGGGGCCTTCGTCTTGTCTGGGAATCAAGGCAATGCTGGACTCACAGAACAAGTTTGAACACTTTCCTTCCACTTCTATTTTTTGAAACAGCTTTAGAAGAATAGGCAGTAATTCTTCTTGATATGTTTTATAGAAGTCCCCTGGGAAGCCATCTGGCCCTGGACTCTTGTTTTGGGGAAGATTGTTGGTTACTACTTCCATTTCCTTGCTTGTTTTGAGTGTGTTCAGGTTTTCTATTTCTTCCTGTCATAGTTTTAGTAGTTAATATGTTTCTAGGAATACATCTGTTTCTTCCAGATTGCCTAATTTTTTGGCATATAGTTGTTCATAATATGTTCTTAAAATTGTATTTCCTTGGTGTTGTTCATGATCTCCCCTCTTTCATTCATGGTTTTATTTATTTAGGTCCTTTCTCTGTTCTTTTTGATAAAGATAACTTGTGTATTTGTGAGCTTTCTATTCCTTGTGATAGTGTTGTATTGCTATGTGCATCCCTCTTAAGACCACCTTTTCTACAACCAAATGTTTTGAACAGTTCTGTTTTCATTTTCATTTGCTTCCACAATTTTTTTTAAAACTCTTCTCTAATTTCCTTGTTGATCCATTCATTCTTTTGTGAGATGCTTGTTAACCTCCATGTATTTGAGTTCCTTCCAAATTTCCTCTAGTGATTGAGTCAAGTTTCAAAGCATTGTGATCTGAAAATATTCAGGGAATAATCCTAGTGCTTAGGTCCTGGTTGAGAAATGATTTGTGACCCAAAACATGATCTTTTTTTTTTCTAATTTTTTATTTTTTATAAACATATATTTTTATCCCCAGGGGTACAGGTCTGTGAATCACCAGGTTTACACACTTCACAGCACTCACCAAAGCACATACCCTCCCCAATGTCCATAATCCCACCCCCTTCTCCCAAACCCCTCCCTCCAGCAACCCTCAGTTTGTTTTGTGAGATTAAGAGTCACTTATGGTTTGTCTCCCTCCCAATCCCATCTTGTTTCATTGATTCTTCTCCTACCCACTTAAGCCCCCATGTTGCATGACCACTTCCTCATATCAGGGAGATCATATGATAGTTGTCTTTCTCCGCTTGACTTATTTCACTAAGCATGATAGGCTCTAGTTCCATCCATGTTGTCACAAATGGCAAGATTTCATTTCTTTTGATGGCTGCATAGTATTCCATTGTGTATATATACCACATCAACTATGGAATGTTTATAGCAGCAATGTCCACAATAGCCAAACTATAGAAAGAACCTAGATGTTCGTCAACAGATGAATGGACCAAAACATGATCTTATCATGAAAGTTCCATATGCCTTTGAGAAGAATGTGTATTCTGTTGCTTTAGAATGGAATTCTCTGTACATACATGGGAACTGTCAGATTCTCTCACACTCAGGCTTCGCTTGTCTTCCTGTGGCCCTGAGGATCCTCAGTCCACACTCTCCCATCTAGGATTTGGCCCTGCTTTGCCACCAGAATATTTTTTAGGCAGGGACTCCCTCACCAGAACCAACTTCTAAAAGTCCCAAATTTGCAATAGCTTTTATATCACTATTTGGTAGCAGGCTTACAGAGGTTCCATCCCCATGAGGCATGTTCATCCTCCATGGTTTATCTTCCCATATATCCCCTTTGATTGATTTTTATGCAACTCCTCCCTTGCAGAAAGTAGCCCCTCTTTGAGGTTGCAGCAATTTTTTAATTCAATCTCTAGTAGAAAATTCCAGGTGTTCAGAATGATTTGAGAGCTACCCAACTGAATTATTGGGACTAGATGAAATAAGGGTCCCCTACTCTTCTGCCATCTTCCATCCACTCTGACAGACTTTATTTTTAAGCCACTTTTTCCACATCACTATGGGGGCTAGGAACTGAACCAAGCTCCACTGACCAGAAGAGGACAATTAAGTCCCAGGTCCTATGTGGCTGAGTAGGACCTATGGAGATAAGCAGAAAAGTAAGATCTTCCATGATGACCTGAACCCCCACCCTGTGAAACTCAGTGAGCACACATTCCCCTGAGGTGGGGGTGCTCCCCAAATGCAGTTTCAGCTACAGCAGATCCAGGTGGGGCCCAGCCAGTCCAGTTGTATTGGTCCTCCAGACACATCTGAATACTTTCATCCTTGGTTCCCTGCTCCTCCAAGCACAGGTGAGAGGCCCACCAAGAGGCACAATGGAGGCACACTGTTCTGTTCTTCTTCCCACCCAGGGTCAATGAGGTCCACACTGCTCCCTCCCCTCAGGGTTGGGTCACTCATTCCTGAGACAGATTCCCTGTCTTCTCCAGCCTTCTCTCTCCTCTCCTTTATTATAGTCTCCATGCTTCGCATGATCTGAGGCTGACTCCCTCCATGTCTGTGACCCTGATCAGGCAGGATCCCTGCTCTGGGGATGAGTTCAGGCATGAAAATGCCACTTGGCAGCAGTAGAAGCCAACCCTGGTCCCCCAGCTGGTATATACACAGATATGAGTGACCATCCAAGACCGATTCTGAGGATGCAACACAGGGTCATGGCCCCACTGAGGAAGACCAGACTGAGGGCCAGGACTAGACTGACCATTGGTGTGACACTAACTATAGTAGTGGGAGTATGTGGCAGTGACTCGTATGACATGGAAGTGTCAGGGATGGGACACAAACTATCCTGCATGACCTGGATCTCACTCTCAACTACCCTTTGTGCAGCTGCTGATCAGGCCTAAGAGCAGGAGTCCTCCCTGGTCCTGGGATGCCTGGCCCCTGAAGGGTAGGGGTTCCAGCAGGTTCTCTGTCCTCCAATCTGTGTTTACCCTACTGAACAATGGCAGAGTGTGTGTGGGGTTATCTTCTGACTATGGGGACTGTAGTCAGTTATTACAGTGGATAATACAGATTTGGGATGTCAATGTACATCATGTGGGACCCATATTTAATCACGTATCACATATCAGGACGGAAGATGGCTGTCTCAGACAGCACAGTTCTCAGGAAATTTCTTTTCTCCTTGGGTTCAGGGATCCTGGCTGGGCCCCAGGGGCTCTGTATCTCTTCTGATTCCCAGATAAGGATCTCTAAATCCTCAAGGGCTGCCTGATGGTTCCTGAAGAAGAGACCAGGCCCCTGCTGTCCCAGGCCCATCCTTCCTTAGGTTTTATAGAAACTGTGGAGGGAGTGCAGACAGCATCAAGGTCCCACCTGGGGACTGTCTTCTGGTATCACTGTCTTCCCACTGACCCAAGTCACCTGCACCAAGCAGATCTGGCTCTTAGTTCAGGTCTGACCCACATGGATTCATTCCTACCCCTGTGTGACCTTGTTTGGTGGTCATGGCTGCATTAGAGCCCCTCTTGTAGCTCTGCAGGCAAAGAACTTTTCAAACCCATGAATGGATTTTCTTACATAAATGGAGTTTCTCTTCCTCATTCTGTGACTTGTGTTTTTAAAATTGATTATAGAGCAATTTTTTGAGGTCACAATGAGAGATAACAAATTAATTAAGAAGAAAGAACAGAAGCTTTCCCTATTTCTATTCTGACTTATGTCAGAAGGATACCTTCCTGGGAGGGAGAGACATGTATGAAAATCAACACAAAAGTATAAATTGCATACTTGGAATCTTTTGTCTAAAAGTAAAATTGAATCTTTCATCTAAAAATTACCTCTTGACCTGAATTAGAAGGGCAAACTTTGGTGAGAATCCCTGTGACAAAAAATAATATTTCCAGGGATTTTTCAGGTTAAATGATCATGAAAACGTCCTCCTAGATAATTAGTATCTGGAGATTCCCACCAGAAGCTTTCTCATCAGCAGGACAGTGAATGGGCCAGCACAACCATGGTCAGCAGGTATCACTGTGGCCAAGTGCAGCAACGCCCCCCACAGGCTGGAAGAACTGAGCGCAAGAAGCTGTCTCCTTCTGGACCTGGAATATTCTGGCTAATGTTGTTCCAGTTCCCCTCTCAGCCAGAGCAGCCTTCCTCATCTGGTGCAGTGGATGGCTGCTGTCTTGCACCTGTCAGTTTCTGCTCTTCTCTTTCCCTCTCCAGGAACCAGGGCCCTGCACTCCTCTCCTGGACTCCCTTCCCTGTGAGGTACACCAATCCCTTATATTTTTACTCAGGACAGACAATCTGTGGAGTGTTAGGGAAAGCAGTGACAGGTCATCTGCGTGGACCAAGAAAGGGGATAGGGCCAGGGGCACAAGTAGCACCCTGGTCTGCCTGTAGCTTTAGGTGGGTCATGGAGGAGGGGAGGATGATAGCCACTATCTTGAGTGCCTCACCCTGCAAGAGTACTAAGGAGATCAAAGAGAAATAGAAGTAGACATATATGTCAACTCTGTCCCCAACCCAGCAGCTTCCTCCTGGAAGCTCCTCTCGTACCCAGCAATGGCCAAGAAAAACCTCACTTATTGCCTGTAAGTTGGCTTTTACCACAACTGATATAACTCCCTGTGCCCAGAATGATTATCTTAGGAGAAAATTCCGTACTGACCCAGTACAGGGTAGAAATCCCAGGTCCCTCAGCTTTGTCCTGTTCTTTCAGAATCTCTATCCTCCCCACTCCACAAAAGGGCATGATTGGGCTCTACATGGATCTCTTCCTGACCTGAACAGTACCAGAGTTCCCTCTTCACTAGGGACTGTGTCTTGTTCATGCAGAATGCCCAAGATGGAATGGGTGCCAGACATAGCAACAATGTTCACAATAGCCAAACAGTGGAAGAAGCTGAGATGCCCATCAATAGGTGAATAGATAAATAAGTTGTGGTTCATACATACAATGGAATATTCTTCAGACATCAGAAAGGATGAATACCTACTATTTACATCAACAGGGATAGAAATGAAGGGGATTATGCTAAGTGAAATCAGTCAAGCAGAGAAAGACCATTATCATATGGATTCACTCATATGTGGAACATAAGGAATAGCACTGAGGAATATAGAGTAAGGGAGGGAAAGGTGAATGGGAAGAAATCAGGGAGAGAAAGACAAACCATGAGAGACTCTTGACTCCAGGAAGCAAACTGAGGGTTACAGAAGGAAGGGGGTGAGGGGATGGGGTAACCAGGTGATGGGTACTAAGGAGGATATGTTTTTGTGATGAGTTCTGTGTGTTACAAACAACTAATAAGTCGTTGAATATTACATCAAAAACAAGTGGTGTACTACATGTTGGGTAACTGAACATTATTTAAAAAATAATGTGTTTAGGGAACACACACACCCTGACCAAGGACAAGACTGACTATCACTGTTAGATGTGTGACAGCAGTGCTGATGCTCACAGTGGCACAGGCAGATGGGGAAGTGAGGCAAATATCCCTTCCTTGTCTGTGTCACACTCTCCTCCAGCCCCAGTAGGTCTGTGCATAGAGCAGGAAACAGATAAAACCCTGGTTCTCACATGTGTGGTCCCCAGGGTTTCCTCTCCCTTCAATCCTCCAAGTAGGCTCTGTGTAGGATGGTTCATGAGTACATTGAGGCCTGACAGAACAAGGTTCTCCTACTTGTCTATTTGGATATGAGTCATAGACAGAGGCCCTGAGTAGATGGAAAGACAGAAACTCTCTCAAAATTTCCATATTGTGGTCACTGGGCTACATTTTCACCCAACTGACCATGTTATGAACATAAAAATTGCCAACTTTGTTGAACTCCTGAAATCTTGGTCCATAGTGGCAGGGATTCTGAGTGGAGCAGACAAGTGCAGTGGACTCTGTGGGGCCACCTACATCCCCTCTTCTGAGATCACTCACCCACTCACCCCTGCAGGAGGCCCTCAGACTCACAGGGGAACTCTTCACAGAGAAGTGCTGTCTTCTTACAATCTTCTTCCCAAGGTTTCTGCACCTTTTCAGAGAGGTTCATTTGAATGATGGCCTCAATCCAAGATCCCATGGGCTTGCCCAGGTTCAGATATCTTGAAAGGTCCTAGCTTTAGAGCTCTTTGCAGGAAGAAGACCTCACCTGATGCCTCACATCTCCTTCTGCCTGGGCTGACCTCCCAACTCCTAGATTGCCTGCACATGCATTTCTCCTTCTCAGAGTCTGCTTCCAGAACCCAATCAAGGAAGACTCCATCCCCGCTAGGGACTTCATAGACATGAGGAGGCCACTGTGTCTCCACAAAGCTGGGATTTCTCAACCAATCACCAATGTGCTTATCCAATCCTTAGACACATCAGATTGATTTTTTTATTTTTATACAATGAAAGAAGGTCCACTAGGTGCTCTGGGTTCTGACAGATAGTTGGAGACTCACATCCTTCTTGATGTTGAATGGGGATGATGGGGCAGTTGCTGCTGCTGACACAGTGGTCAGAAGAAACACATGAGTCCTTCCTCACTTCTACCCCCATATCTCTCTTTACACCCAACCTACCCAGAAATATGGACAAACAACAATTATAGTGACAATTAATAAGACA
>NC_081564.1:25598842-25613511 GCF_022355385.1 Mustela nigripes
TGTCTTATTAATTGTCACTATAATTGTTGTTTGTCCATATTTCTGGGCCATTGAAGAGATAGCCCTTTTTGTTGTAAATCACTGGGACATTTGCAAACCAAGGGAGACTCCTGACTTGCAGGATTGTGATCTCTGCAAGTTAACTATTTGTTTTTCTTTAACATCTGATCCCTGTGGCGCCATCGCCTGGTGGTATATGATTAAGTTGTTTTTTAGGTTTTAGCTACTTTCTCTTATCTCAAGTTAGCTGCTCCGTGCTCCGTGCTCCATGTGGGCTGGTTAGGGACGCTCAGTAAAATGGCTTCCCGGCCTTCAGGATGGCCATTCTTATGCTAACCCACTCTTACCATGCAAGGTGCCTGCTTTTTCTTTGCCAAGATGGCTGTACTTATGTCAGCGCTAGACTTGAGGTGGGTACAGCCTTGTTTTTCTTGGCCTCCACACCTGGAGCTGGTTTCCAGGACTTGTTTTTAAGTCCCCTGGGGGAAGGGAAGCAGAGACAGTAAAATAGGTCCTTACAGAAACATGACCATTCTTTACACCATACAGAAAGATAAACTCAAAATGGATAAAAGATTTCAACATGAGGCAGGAATCTATCAAAATCCTAGAGAAGAACATAGGCAGTAACCTCTTTGATATCGGCCACAGCAACTTCTTTCAAGATACGTCTTCAAAGACAAAGGAAACAAAAGTGAAAATGAACTTTTGAAACTTCATCAAGATCAAAAGCTTCTGCACAGCAAAGGAAACAGTCAACAAAACAAACAGGCATCCCACAGAATGGGAGAAGATATTCACAAATGACACTACAAATGGCTGATATCCAAGATCTATAATGAACTCCTCAAACTCAACACTCAAAAAGCAGATAATCACATCAAAAAATGAACAGACACTTCTCCAAAGAAGACATACAAATGGGTAATAGACACGTGAAAAAAAAAGATCATCATCTTTAGCCATCAAGGAAAATCAAATCAAAACCACACTGAGATACCACCTGACACCAGTTAGAATGGCCAACATTCAACAACAAAGTGTGTTGGAGATAATGTGGAGAAAGGGGAACCCTAATACACTGTTGGTGAGAATGCAAGTTGGTGTAGCCACTTTGGAAATCAGTGTGAAGATTCCTTAAGAAATTAAAAATAGAGCTTCCCTATGACCCTGCAATTGCACTACTGGGTATTTACCCTAAAGATACCAATGTAGTGGAAAGAAAGGCCATCTGTACCCCAATGTTCATACCAGCAATGACCACAGTCGCCAAACTGGAAAGAGCAAAGATGTCCTTCAACAGATGAACGGATAAAGAAGATATGGTGCATATATACAATATGTTATGGAATATTATGCCTCCATCAAAAAGGCTGAATATTCAACTTTTGTATCAACATGGATGGGACTGGAGGAGAGAATACTGAGTGAAATAAGTCAAGCAAAGAGTCAATTATTATATGGTTTCACTTACTTGTGGAGCATAAAGAATAACATGGAGGACATTAGGAGAAGGAAAGGAAAAGGGAATAAATTGGAGGGGAACCATGAACCATGAGAGACTGTGGACTCTGAGAAACAAACTGAGGGTTTTAGAGGTGAAGAGCATGGGGGATTGGGTGAATCTGGTTGTGCATATTAAGGAGGGCACATATTGGATGGAACACTGTGTGTGATACATAAACAATGTATCTTGGAACACTGAAAAAATTAAATTAAATTAAAACTATCTCATGAACAATTACAAATATGCTCACCCTTTCCCCACAAGAGGATACAAAATGCATCTTTGTCTGCTAGTGATCTTTTTGTCCAAGCTGTTTTGATATCCTATTACTTCAATATTGAGATATAAAGTTAACTATTGTTAACACCTCTGATGTTAGGAGATAATGGGATAAAACACAATAACAAAACAGAAAAATATGATTAATACACATCCAAACATGTTCATGTCAACATAAAGAAGACACACTTGCTACTTTTATCCGGCTCATTTTTGCCCCTACAGTACAGTCAGTGTGGTGTCTATAATTACCTTCTTCACTGCTCACTGCTCACTCCATATTCCCCTTCCCTCAGCAAATACCTGAGCATGTCCTGATCCTCACCAGTTACGACCACCAAACTTCATTCTGGAAGATGGGTCCATTATTTGACTTGCTGCATTGGGTTGTGATGAATTGATGACTGTAATCACAGTCCCTGGGTATGTTAGAATATCTCCAAATTCCCTATATTCCATTTATCCCAATTATCCTGTAGACACACAGGTGTTCCATGAAGTCATCATGACACACCCAGGCAGGGCTCCAAGTTTGACTCCCTGCCAGGAGGAGGGAGAAGGACCCATGACACACTCTTCACAACCAGAGTAGGGCAGTCATACTCTCTCTGTCATGCCCTGGTCAGGCTCGGCTCAAAAGAGCCCAGGATCTGAATCCAGCACACCTGAACACTACTCCTGGACTCACTTCACTCTCCTCTGTCTTCTTAGGAAACTAGCATCACTGGGCACTCACTTTACTTGCTGTAAAATGGAGAAGTTTATACTGCTGTGAGAAACACTGTTTATCAAATTAATGTTATGAAATATTAAAGAGTTTAATTAATTAGGCAAACACAATGGGGTCTTAATGAGATATTCTTGGTGTTGGAATCTCCTGTCTGCCTCTGTGGGCACACAAGGAAAAGTTTTCAGCTGCTCTGTGATCTGCATCACATGCAATTGTATCCAAGTCCAAATTTGCAGATTCCCAATTGCACCAAACTATGGGCAGAGTAGTTTAAAATCCTCCCACAGAAATCTCCATGGATGTAAGTTGTAACAAAACTCATAATAGCAGTTATGAAGGGGCGGGGGGTGGGAGGTTGGGGGAGCCTGGTGGTGGGTATTATGGAGGGCACGTATTACATGGAGCACTGGGCGTGATGCATAAACAATGAATTCTGTTACACTGAAAAGAAATTAAATAAAAAAATGAAAAACAAACAAACAAACAAACAAAAAACTAATAGCGTAAAGATAGGAGTAAGAAGAGTAAAGTAAATGTTTGCCTGCTCAATTGAACTTAGCACCAGAAACCTGTTGTTCTGATGACCCAACTACACAGATAGGGATGCAGTAAGCATCGGTCCTATTCCTAAATACACAGGAACCTGGTGCCTGTGGGACATCACACAGGGTTGTGTGGACACTGACCCTTTTCAAACACACTACACTGTACCCTGCACTCCCCTTTTAATACAAGACAGTAGGCTAATCCAGGGCATTTTAATCGTGGGACAACTACAGGAATCTCACTTGTTCTGCCTCCTGCACGAGGTATATAACCTTCAGTGCTGGGCTGACTAGGTGGTAGGGGGGAGGGGGCAGCTACCCTTGGGAGTCTGGAAGCCATAATCTACTCCCTCTCTCTGGTGACATGTGCTCTGGGGTGACCTGCAGGAGGGAAGTTCCTGCTCTGCGTCCTCCTCCACCATCAGGGGGCATCAGAGCTACATGGGAACAGCAGGACAGAGGCTGAAGCTGCCCAGGGGGAGCCTCACAGGGACACCAGGCCTAGGGGGTCAGCAGGGATCTGGGTTTCAGTCCTCTGAAGGAAGCTGGTATGATCACTCTGGTCTCCAGCGGCTAAAGAGACCTTGCTCTGAAAATCAGACACACAGTGACACCCAGTACACTGAGGGGAGTCCTGACACAGTGAATGTATCACATGGGAAATGTAGCTCCCTGTTTTGTGTGCCAGTGTTCTGGGAACTGACTTGTTCGAGTTGATGTGTTGAGAACATCGTGATCACTCGCCTTCTGACTCTCTATCCCCATGTCCAGGCAGAGTCAGACCAAGGACTGCAGCTTCATTTCTTAGGAGGGTCTCAAGAAGTGGGACGGGGAGTACTCAGATCTTCTGGTCCCTGAAATGAGGATCCACATGCTCCTTGTGACTGTCTCCAGAGTGAAGTGGATTCTCACTACCTGAGGGAAAAGCTCTGGTGTCTGATGCCCTTGGTTCAGTGACAGGATCCAGCTCCTACAGGGACCTTGGCTCTGGCCACAAAGCTCACCCCATGTGGGAAGACATGACCCTGAGGACCCTGACAAGACAGGGAGCTTGGTGGTTTCTCATGAAATTTGTATGATTGTATCTAATATTGATGAAAATCTAAAATAAAAATTGTTGACAATGCCAGTTGCTCCCATGTTGCAGATTAGGGGATGTCACAGAAACAAAAACACTGGGTGACTATAGACTAGAAGTCCATAGTCTGCTATATTGCTTCTCCAACAGCAGGTGGTGGTTTTGCAAGTGGACTCCCACAAATGATGCCAAAGATTCTAATGAGAAAGTTCCACAATCTAATGACATGGGAAGCATGGGATCGCAATGCTTCTGGGGAAATAGAGGGGACACTACGCAGGAGGACAAGGAAGGTAATGAGGCCACAGGACCAACTTCCCTGTATCAAATATTGTCTGTATTCTCAGACGGCCCAGCCCAGCCCTAGGGCAAGGCTCCTGAAAGACCACAGAGGGAGCCAAGGACAGAATACTAGCAGAATGGACACAGGGAGTTGTCATGTGGTCTAATACCTGGAAAGTGCCTGTGATCCCAGACCCTGCAGACAAATGCTTGTGTTCTGACCTGAGGGCTGGCTGGAGGAAGCTGGGGTTCCTTTCTTCCTCCTCAGGCACATGTTATGACTTCACCACTGGTTTATCATGTAGAAGCCCAACAATGGAGAAATTTGCATAATTACTAAGAATCACAGTCCCAAGGGCCTGGAAAAGGCCGAAACGATGATGGAGATGAGACCGCATTATGACGTCCTCATCCTGCATGTGAGTGATGCCACATCCCTGAGAGGAATGATTAAAATAAAACCATTTCAACAACAAGTGAGAGCTAAAAAGGTGCATGACTCAGGACCTTCCAGAGGGTACAGATCCAATAAGACATGAATGTCATGTATGTGTGTGTGTAACTGTCTGTGATGTTTCAGAGAGACAGAGACAGTTGGAGAGAGGCACATTGTGAATCAGCTCAGGCAGTCCTGGGAGGCAGGTCTGGAAGCTGCAGGACAGAACAGAAGGCTGTGCATGGAAGTCAGGATGAGGTTGCAGACTTTCATCCAAGTTTATTCTGAAGGATTGAAATGATAAGAGGAGAAATAGAATAAAATTAAGGCATCCTGATCAAACCGCTAGACATGAAAATTGTAATGTCTCAGATCACAAACACAGGAGTTGAGATTTGAGGATCGTGAGGGAATCTGAAGACAGAGCACAGACACAGCAGAGTGAAAGGCACAGAATGACTTTAGAAGTGAACAAAGCAGCATTGAGTGTAAGACAACATTAGCAATGTCATGCACATGTGATTGTGAACCCAGGGAGTGAAGGTGGAGAGGGGACGATAAAAAAATATTTGAGAAGCATTTGCCAAAAATGTTCCAAATTTCATGAAAATTCAAAACCTACAAAGTCAAAATTCTTGAGGAACCCCAAGTACAAGAAATATGGCAGGGGGAACTAATACACCAACCTCCATCCATATCACATTGTTTAAAGCAGAGAAAAAGACGGATTGAAAAACAATCAGAGAGGAAAGACACTTTGTTCAGAGAAACAGTGATAAGGATTCATACTGATCTCTCATGAGCAGAAATGCACACAGGGGGCAGTGGATGAACATCTTCAAAATACTGAGGAAAAACAAATAAAAAGAAACCCTTATTTCTTTATTTAAGGAAAATATCCTTCAGTAATCGAGGCTAAATAAAAATTTTTCAGCTCTACCAAACTGACAGAACTGGTCATCAGCAGACTCAAAACACAGGAAATAATACTGGACTTCCCTTAGGCAAGAGGAAGTGATTAAAGAAAGAATCCAAACCTACAAACTGATTCTAAGAGTCAGAAATTACAACTACAGGGATAAATATGATGAATTTTTTGATGATTTACAACTCTTTGAAAAGTAAATTACTGTCTACAGCAAATCTAATCACAGCATATGTTGGAATTTATCACCTAGCTAATAGCAATGGGTATGAGATCCCTACCCAGACCTGAGAAGAGAGAGCAGAAAGTGGACTCTAATGTCTGATGCCCTCTGTGTGACATCACCTGAACATAGTCTGTGATGAGTCACAGATGACAGAATAGCAAGGAGTTACACCTAATGAGCCAAAACAGAGAAATACAGTGGATCATAGAATATGCTCCCTTAGCATAACAAATAGCCTGGAAGACAAGGGGAGATGGAGAGGAGAAGGGAGTTGAGGGAAATTGGAAGGGGGGGTGAACCATGAGAGACTATGGACTCTGAAAAACAATCTGAGGGTTTTGAAGGGGCGGGGGGGTGGGAGGTTGGGGGAACCAGGTGGTGGGTATTATAGAGGACACAGATTGCATGGAGTACTGGGTGTGGTGCAAAAACAATGAATACTGTTACGCTGAAAAGAAATTAAAAAAAAAAAGAATATGCTCTCTTACTCAAGAAGAATAGATAAATGGGAAAAGAGAAAGAATGATGGAACAATCGAAAATGAGCAGCAAGAAGAGATCTAATAAACTATGTTACTACTCACTGTCAGGAAATGGTGTAAACACCACAATTAAAAGGTAATATTGTCATATTGAGAGTAACTGTGGCACACAATTGTTAGAAACCTATAGTAAATAAAATGACATTAAGTGAATTTTAGACAATATTCCCACTCAATTATATTCCACAATTTGGGATATTTTTAAAAAGTCACAGGACAGACAAATAATCTAGTGTGATGAACTGAACTCTTACACATGGTCAGAATGGAATATTTCATGTCATGTGTATTTGAAACACTCACAAAAATGGAAGAAAAAGATCACAGGGCACCATTCATCAGAACAGCAACATCAATTCCCTCAACTCTCCCTGCCCCCATACCCATCCTGGCCAAGCTCTGCCAAAAGAGTCCAGGGTCTGAATCCAGCATACCCATACTCCACTCCTGGACTCACCCCACTCTCCTCTGGTTTCCTGGGAAGCTAGTCTCTTTGGGCATTCATTTTACTTGATTGAAATGAGGAGTTTCTACTGATGTAAGAAGCACTGTTTATCAAGTGAAATGTTACAAAATATTGAAGAGTTTCATTGATTAGGTAAATGTAGTGGGGTCTCTGTGTGTTACCCTTGGTGTTGGAGTCTCCTGTCTGCCTCTGTGTGAATCCAAGGGAAAATTTTCAGCTGCACTGTGACCTGCATCACATGCAATTGTACCCAAATATGAATTAGCAGTTTCCTAATTGCACCAAACCACAGACAGGGTAGCTTAAAATCTGACCACACCAATCTCCACGGGATGTGAGTGGTAATAAAACTAATAGCAATCAAAATAGCAGTAAGAAGAATAAAATAAAGGTTTGCCTGCTCAAATGAACTTAGCATCAGAAACATCACCTGTTGTTCTGTTGACCCAACTACATGGATAGAGATGCAGGAAGCATCCATCCTGATTCCTAAATACACAGGAACCCGGTGGCTGAGGGACATCACACAGGTTTGTCTGGACACTGACCCTTTCCAAATGCACTACACTATACCCTGCCCTCTCCTTTCTGAAACAGGACAGCGGGCTAGGCCAGAGCATTTCAACCCTGGGACAAGTACGGGAATCGCACCTGCCCTGTCTCCTGCACTGTGTATTTGACCTCCTGTGCTGGGCTGGGCAGGACGGGGGGCACCTGCCTGTGGGAGGCTGGAAACCATGGTCCACACCCTTTCTCAGGTGACAGGTGTTGTGGGGTGACCTGCTGGAGGGAAGTTCTCCTCCACCATCAGGGGGCAGCAGAGCCACATTAGGAGCTGCAGGACAGATGCTGGGACTGCCCAGGGGGAGACTCACAGGGACACCAGGCCTGGAGGTCAGCAGGTTGTCTGAGGCTCAGTCCTCAGAGACTGTGGAGATGATCCATCCTCACTGCTCAGGCTACAAGGACCATGTTCTGAGGGTCAGACACACAGTGTCACCCAGGACACTGATGGGCAGTAAGCACCTCACCTGGGCGATTCAGGTCCCCTCTCTGTCCACCAGTGTCCCCAGGGACTTGACTCCTCTGTGCTGGGCACATCCAGAAACACCTCAATGACTCACAATCTGCCTCTCCTTCCCAACCTCCACCCCATCTCAGACCTGGGGCTGCATCTCCTTTTTTCAAGAGCATCTCACGGGGCAGGAGGCAGAGCCCCTGGTCCCTAGAAGGAAGGTCTACAGCCTCCTTGTGAGGTTTTCTCCAGAATGACGTGATTCTAATGGCTCAGGCCCTCAAGCTCACACCATACGGGAACAGGTGATCATGTGAATCCTCATAAGACCACAAACCCCGAAGTTTGTTTCTCATGGTTTCAGGCCCTTTTCATATTTTCCATGAAACACTGATGGAAAAATTAAAAGGAAACAAATGGCTGACAATGCCAATTGCTGGACTGTTATGGGATGGGGGCTGTCAGAGAGACAACAGCACCATGTGTGAAAAGACTAGAAATCCTGATGAATCTCCAGCAGCAGGTGGTTGTTTAACAAGTAAACACCCACTTTTGTAAGAGATAAATGAACCTTGGAATGAGAGTTTCCCATTCTGAGGACATGCCAAGGATGGGATCACAGTGTATCTGGAAAATACAGAGGGGACCTGAAGCAGAAGGAGGAGGGTAAGGCAGCCACAGGACCACCTTTCCCCGAATCAGGTGTTGTCTGCATGTCCCAGAGGGACTAGGTCAGCCTCATGCCTAGGCTCCTGCAAGTCCCTGAGCCTGCTCCAGACAGACCACAGATGTAAGGGATCCTGGCAGGAGCCTTAGGTTATAGGATAGACTCCGTACTGCTTGGAAGACTTGAGGCAGGCCTCGGGGTGGGGAGGAGAAGCAGACACTCTAAGAGAGGAAAGCACTTGGCTGAGGCCCCTCCCCTAATGCTGTGATAACAGAGAATAAAACAACTGGAAGGAGCCCAGCCATGCTGCTTCTGTGGGGAAATCAGACTTCTTATGGGTCACTGCATTAGTTTGCTAGGGCTGAGAGAACAGAGCCCTACAAACTGAGGGGAAGGGGCTGACAGTAGAAATGTCTTGTCTCGCAGTTCTGGAGTTCAGTAGTCTGAGATCAAGACACCAGCAGATTGGTGGTTGTTTTGTAGGCTGTGAAGGAGAATTTGTTTCATGCCTCTCTCTTCCATATCCTGGTGGTTCTCTGGAAAACTTGAGCATTCCTGGGCTTGAAGATTCCTTCTCTAACTTCATATGGTGGTCTGCCTTGTCAGAATCTGTCTCCAAATTTTCCCTTTCATAAGGATACCAGTCCAATTGAATGAAAGCCCAGCCTACCCCAGCACAACCTCATCTTAATTTAACAAATTACATCTCCAATGATCTTATACTGAAATCAGGTCTCAGTGAGAGATACTGGAGGTGAGGGCTCAAATATATACATTTGGGAGCTGTGGGACCTAATTCAACCCACAAGTATCCCTGCCAAGGTTGGGCACTCCCTCCCCTTGGGGGATTCTGCAGGTTGCATGCATACCACAAAGCTCTCAGGGATCAGGTGGGGCATAACTAACAAACTCAGAAGAAGTCCTGACTGTCTCCTAAAGGACCCATCTGTATGTCTGGGCATCCAGGCTCCATCCTTGCCCTCTGATTATCACCACAGTGAACAAATGTCGGACATCTGGCCTCTATATCCTCCCATGTAGTCATAAGTGAGACAAGGATCATCATCATCAGGAGGTGTGGTACAGTGCCTGCTGCCTCCCTGATGGAGTTCTCCCAGGACACCGAGATGATCTGCTTCTCCTCCAGCTGCATGTGTAGGGCCTTCTGAGCCCATCTTAGCTTTGCTGTGGACATGGCATGTCTACAGCCTATTAAATCCCCATTGTGCTTCTCTGACTCCTAGAGGGATCAGTATGAGGAGCCTCAGTCTCACTGCCAGAGCCTCTCTTCTCTCAGTGCCACCACCCCAGTCCCAAGGCCCATCAGCCCTTCCCTGCCCACCTAGGCTTCTGTGCTAAACTCTGTGGTTAGGTCAGAGGACACACACTGACTGGCAACCTATGTAGTTCAGGTTTGCAGTTTCTGCAGAACTAGGTTCTTCTTTCCAAAACTAGGACATCACAGGTGGGACCAACTCTAGTGAGATGATGGGCATGACATGACACATATCACAGAGTCTGGACAAGCATAACGTAGTTCTGCTCTAATTCTGCTGGGACATCCCATGATGTCTCTGTTGGAGAACCAGGACCATGTACCTGGGCCCATGACCCAGTGAGCAGGACAGCAGCCTGAGAGTATGTGTCTGTTGTGGCTTGTGCAAGGGGTGGTGTCTCTGAGTGTGTGTGTGTGTGTGTGTGTGTGTGTGTGTGAAAGAGAGAGAGAGATTGATTTTAGTGTTGCCAGGAAATTTTTCCAGTTTTAAATATCCCAAACCCCAAATTTGTTTCCCTAATTTCCCTCCATCCTCTAAATTCCAATGACTTTTCTTTATATCAAGTTTAAGGATAAAGGACATTAAAAGGACCAGGAGGAGGAAAGATTTATATGTGCTTGCTACATATGAGGCATGATTGCAAGCACTTCACATTTATTAAATTGTTTAATCACAAATACTCTACAAAAAAAGAATTCTGATTATTACCTCAATTCACAGATTCAGAAGCTGAGGCATGTAGGATGTGTAATTTGCCTGAGGTTGAAGCTAGAAAGTGGCCAAACCAGCAGCAAAACAAGGTCTTCTGATCCCAGAATCCCTGGTCTTCACCACCAACCTACAGTCTCTTGTGTTTTCAGACTAAGACATGGCCTCTTCTTAATGCTCCAGAAACTTCTTTCTCCTTTTTTGAAAGCAAGTGACTGCAACTGGGACTTTGCCAAGCAGCCTGTCCAAAACAAATAGAATTCAAACCACATGCATAATTTAAATGTTTCTAGTATCCACATTATTAAAATGAGAAGAAACAAGCAGAACTTGTATTCATAATACATTTTGTTTAGTTCAATTACTTGAAAATACTATCATGTCAGTATGAATTAAATGTAAAAATATGATATATTGTTACCTTATCTTTTATGCTACATCTTTCAAATCTGGTAGGTTCTCCAGAACTACAGCACATCTCTACTGAGATGATCTATATTCAATGGTCCACATATATGCATGGCTTGTGGTAACCACACTGGACAGAACAGGTTAAATGCACGAGGTTTCCTTAGGGTAACTGTCTCTATCATATAGACTCTCAGACAGCAGGGTGGTTTTCCTTGGGAAACACTGATTGCAACACCATGAATATCTGAGCACTCTTCAGAACAGAGCCTGCAAGGATATAGATTGGAATAAAGGAGAGAGGGTGATGAACAGAGGGGCCCAATAGACTTGGGATGAGGGGACAGGAGCATGGTGAGGGGACGGGGCAGGGAAGGGATTGGATGGTAAGGTTCTGGGATGTCTCTTGGATTGAAAACTTGACTCACTCATCACTGTCTTGAGAAATAAGAAGTGAGAAAATCATGTAATCTCTCAATGTTAGATTCTTCATTTAAAAGACTGGAAGAAAACGGTGTCTTGAGCATAGAGCTACTCTTTTTATTGTGTCTTATTCAGTGGAACATGTACACATCCACCAAAGGTTTAGCACCTACTGAGGCCTCAGAAGTAGTCATTTTGTTAAACTAGCAATACATGTAGGGTGCCACTCATCCCAGGAAACCCAGAGGAACACTGTGGGTCTTGGTATGAGACCCCAGTAAGTCCAAATTCCCTGGGCTATGCTCAAGTGCAAAGGGTATGACTGATGCTTCCTTTGATGGTACTTGTGTATAATCAACTCTCCATCTTAGAAACCCACACCTGGTCCTTCTTCTGACCTGAGGAAATTACCAGTGTGAGGACCTTAACCTCAGAGCTCAGACAAGAGCTTACACAGACACACAGAAGGATGGAAAATGGATTTGCATCTGGTGCCCCTCCTTCCTTGAGCTGCAAAAACACAGGATAAGGTGGGAGTTTGGAGTTCAGTCCCAGCAGGACAGGTTCAGAGCAGAGGTCTTCGAAGTTTTCCTCCATCATGGGCTGGGTTCTATTCTACCTCCTGCTCTTTATTTTCTCTACAGGACAGGGTTCCACCTTCTTAACATTTCCTTCCAAGCACAGTACCCTGGGACTGTCCAGTGTCTGGTACATTCAGCATCATTCTTGTGTTTTGTGTTTCTAGGTTTTAGTGCTCTGCCTATGCTGACTCAGCCTCCATCTGCATCTGTCTCCCTGGGAGCCTTAGTCAACCTCACCTGCACCCTGAGCAGGGAGCACAGCAATTACTTTGTTCGCTGGTATCAACAGAAACCAGGGGATGCCCCTCAGTATGTGATGAAGGTTAATAATGACAGAAGCCACAGCAAGGGGTACAGGATCCCCAATTGCTTCTCAAGCTCCAGCTCTGGAGATGACTGCTATTTAACCAACTCCAACATCCAGTCTGAGGATGAGCCTGAGTGTTACTGCGGTGAGAGCCATACCATCGATGGTCAATCTGGTTAAGCCACAGTGATATGCACAAAGGGGAAGTGAGGTTAAAACCTCCCACCCTCTCTCTCCTCTTCCCCATGGGGACTCAGAGGGAGCTGCTGCATGCCCCTTTCCAGAGCCCTGAGACCTTTGACTCTCCCTGGAAACCCTGTCACCCTGTACCAAATCCCAAGACACCATTACAGAGAGACAGACACAGGGACTAACTAAGGTCATTTTGACAACAGAAAATTCCCTTTCCTTTACCATACTGATGGGAAAGACCAGACCAGCCCAGACAGGAAAATGACTCTGAGAGAGTAGCTGGTCTGAGATGACCCCATGATCCATCAGACCATGTGCATCCATGATGATCAGAAAACAGACAGATATCTCAGAGTTCTGGAGTTTACCAAGAGATTGGTTGAGTGAGTATCATCACTATAATTTCATCATGAAGCATAATAGGGCTCTTGCCACTGTAGAATGTTCAAAAGGAAATATTTGGTCCTCAAGGGAGGTATAGCAGGGAGTCTTAAGCCCATGGTAGGTTCAGAGCTGGGATCTAGTAGGAAAACAGAATGCATGTTAGATGTCTGTGGCAGCACCAGCATGGAGCATGGCTTGGGTTTCTCCATTGGTAGTCAATTATCAACTTGTGGTGCCAAGAATGAGTCCACATGCTGCCTACAGGACTTTTCCAGGTTCTGATCAGGAACACATCTACTGAAACAATAGTGGGGCATAGTGAAGGGGGTACACTAATATGATAAATATATTAACTCCCCTGAATCTCAGCCCTGTGAGTGATCCATCTCAAATGCATATGATGAGAGTGTGGCAAGCTTACTGGACATGTTGAGGTCCTCCATAGATTTTCTGGTATCTGAAAAGAAGCATCTTTCGTACATACCCACACTTTTGAGTTAACATTCAGCATCTGTATTAATCAAGGTAACCCTGGCCCTTGGGCATGGACCTGTGCAGGATTGGGAGGAATTATGATGCTGGATCCCAGAACTTCTGGCTGGCTCCCCTTAGTTAGTGACACAGCTCTGAAATGGAAAATCCAGGAGCTGCCCATAGCCTGGAAAACTCCCACGTGGGTAGGAGTAGAGAAGGTGGCTAGTCCTCTAGAGACAGAGCAGGCAGGAGTACGGGAGGAGCAGGAGGAGAGGTGAACAGCAGGTCTCAGACTTGCAGTAAATTCTTTCAAGTACATGCTGGGCTGAGTCACAGGGAATCAAAGGCCCATCCTACACACTCCAGTAAAGGATTGTTCTCTACCAAGGGTTTGCAAAGATTGTGTCCCAAAAGAGGACTCCCATAGGTCCCTCTAGTGAGGATTTTCCTCCACCATGAACATTGTAGGAAAAACAGTCCAGAGGATGGTAGGAAAATAATATCCAAACCCACATAATAAATCATGTCACCTCCAAGCCCACATGGAGCCTTCTGGTGTATAACTTGGGAGAAAGTAACCCAGTAGCATTGGACAGATGGACAAACTGTGGAAGCAATAACAACAGTGAGTGGAAAGAGGAGTCAGATAAAGAACATTCCCACTTGTGCTGAGATGGTAACCAACCCATGAGGGAGTGACAACTACAAAGTATTGGTTAAAAGTGGTCAAAGGATTCCATTAATGATAATTACTATCATTAATGAGTGATAATTAATAATTCCATTAGTGATAATTTGTCAAGTTTATAACAGGATCAGGGTCTCAGTAAGAGACCACTGGTCAGCTCTGGTCATGTGGAAGTAAGTAATGAAGAGTATGTGTCTCCTCCTGCATTGTTCCTCATCAATAGCTTTTGGCTTCACAGATTGCCAGGTGATTCTGAGTCCAGGAATGAAAATTTCTGTCAAAAGTTCTTTTTTTCCATTTCTTTGAAAAAGATGGATGGTACTTTGATAGGAATTGCATTAAATGTGTAGATTGCTTTAGGTAGCATAGACATTTTCACAATATTTATTCTTCCAATCCAGGAGCATGGAACAGTTTTCCATTTCTTTGTGTCTTCCTCAATTTCTTTCATGAATACTTTATAGTTTTCTGAGGATAGATTCGGTGCCTCTTTGGTTAGGTTTATTCCTAGGTATCTTATGGTTTTGGGT
>NC_081564.1:25613611-25649723 GCF_022355385.1 Mustela nigripes
CCACAGGTCTGTGAATCACCAGGTTTACACACTTCACAGCACTCACCAAAGCACATACCCTCCCCAATGTCCATAATCCCACCCCCCTTCTGTCAAAATTTCTTATGTGGCTTGTGGCCTTAGCAGAATCTCCAAGAGAGAAGTCCTTGAGTACCATTGTCTCATTTGGGGAATCTCCTGGGCCCAATGAGCAATTTATAATTTAACACAGGGAGCACCTGAAACAGGAGATTAGATCTAGCCAGGAGAGACAGAGGTGATGCCAGTAACAGTGTGAGGAGAGGCCAGGCAGGCTGAGCGGTGATTGAGTTATGTTCAAGGAGATCTCCTTTCCCCACAGCTCCCCTACTCATTCTGCATCTCCCTCCCTTCTTCCCTTCCTCCCCCTCACCCCACCCACTTCTCAGTACTTATCAATGTTCTCACTTTTAATATCTTTCCATGGAGATGTTAGGAATAAACCCCATTAGTCATACTCTACTCAATTCTTTAACTTGTAATGTGTGTTCGTTTTTCATGTATTCTATCATATATGGATGCATCGGTCTTGATTCTCTTACTGCCCAACAGTGTTCTCAGGCACTGACTCCTCATGCTGGGCATGTCCAAGGATGCCCTGACCACTCACCTTCAGCTCATCTTTCCCTCCTCCAGGCTGCAGTTCCTTGCTTGGGAACAGCTGAGGGAGGGAGAGCAGGGACCAGTGAGGCCCTGATTGCCGGAAGGGGCTCAGCAACCTACTTGTGAGACTGTCTCCAGAGTGAAGTGGATGCTCCCTGCTCAGGTCACAGCTCTGGTCCCTGGATTGTCTTTGTGCATTGACAGGATCTGCTCCCTGCAAGGACACTGTCTCAAGCTCAAAGCTCATGCCATGTGGGATCCTGTGACCTTGGGGACTCACACAAAGACCAGGAAACTTCAAGTTTGCTTCCAGTGATTTGTCATGCCTTTTACATGTTTACATGAAACACTGATGAAAAAAATTACGGTGCCCAATTTCTGCTTTCTTGTGGGATGAGGGCTGTCACAGGGATGAAAACAGCCTGTGTCAATACATGAGACATTGTGAGGAATCTCCAACAGCTGCTGGTTGGTTAAGTCAACTCCCAGGTAGAAAGGGATGCATGAACCTCAGAATGAAAGAGTTTCCCAAAGTAGTGTCATGCCTAACATGGGACCAGAGTGCAGTGGGGGACAGACAGGGGACCTGAGGCAGGAAGGGTTTGGTAATGAGGCTACAAGACCTTGAATGAGGGATTGTCTGCACTCTCAGAGGGCCCAGCTTACCCTGTGGCCAGGATCCTACAAGGCCCCAAGCCAGCCCAGCACAGACACCAGGCACAGAGGTTTCAGACAGAGTCACAGGTCAGATCCCAGGAATTTGACTATTGAAGCCAAACCTTGGAAACTAAGGTTGATTTTCTGACCAGAAAGCTCCATGGAGGAAGCCAGAGCTCGGGTCTTCCTCCTCAGTCAAGTGTTCTGATCTCACAATCCAGTTAGAGACCCACAGAGGAATACATTTGCATTAATACTAGCAATCACTGCCCCCATGGCCTGGAGGGCATAAGAGAAGTCTGGGTGAGCCTGCCCTGCTCTGGGATCTCTGGAGGCAGAACTCTGGGCATCTCTACTAGGGCTTGGACTCTTCTCCTGCCCCTCATCATCACTCTCTGCACAGGTGCACCCCCAGGACCTGCATACAAGCTCAGCCTCCACAGGACCTGAGCTGGGCCTGCCCCAAACCCTGAAATCAGCACCAGCACTGACTCTGTACTGGTCCCTAAGAATGAGCCCCTAGGCCTCACACCAACCCCTCCTCTCCTGTCTTTTCAGGTTCCATGGCCTCCAGTGGGCTGACTCAGTCTCCCTCTGTGTCAGTGGCCATGGGACAGAGGGCTACAATCACCTGCTCTGGAGATGTACTGGGGAAAAGATATGCATATTGGTACCAGCAGAAGCCAAAACAAGCTCCTGTGCTTGTGATTAATAAAAATAATGATCAAATCTCAGGGATCTCTGACTGGTTCTCAGGCTCTACCTCAGGTATCACAGCCACGCTGACCATCAGTGGGACCTGGGCTGAGGACAAGGATATTACTCTCAGTCCTATGACAGCAGTGGTAATGCTCACAGTGACAGAGGCAGATGGGGAAGTGAGACACAACCCTCTTCCCCGTCTCTGTCACACTCTTTTCCAGCCCCAGGAGCACCATGGACAAGCACTGAGCAGGTCTGGCCCAGGCCTCCAGGTCTGAGATCTCCAGAGCTCCTCCCTAACTCTGCTCTGAGACAGCCCTGCACAGGTTGGTTGAGGAGAGCACTTAGCTGACAGCAATAGGCTACCCTGCTCTCTGGGCCTGTGTGTGAATGTAAAACAGAGGTCTTCAGTGGAAGAAAGATAGAGGGAGCCTTTTGTCCAGTGCTCTTGTCTGCATTTTCCTTGTGCTATGCGCCACTCTTCACACAAAGGACCAGGATTAGATCCAAAGATCCCAGAGCAGCTAAACTTCTAATGCCCTGATGCCATCAATGGGGGCCACCCCCACCCGAGTGGAGAGGATGGGTACAGTAGACAGAGGGGCCACCCACATTCCCTCATTTGGACTCACACACCCACCCACTACTGCCCAGAGCTCCTGACAGCTCACAGGGGAGCTCCTCACTGGGAAGTGCTATTGCTTCAGAAATCTACCTTGGCAAGTTATGTCCCTTCTCAGATAGGTTCAGTTGAATGATCACCTCAGGCCAGCACCTCAAGTCCCTTCCTCACGTTCAGATGTCCGGAAAGGTCCCAGCATTAGAGCTCCCTGCAGGAGGGAGATCTCTCTTGATGGCTAACTATGGGTCCCTTCTCCTTCTGCCCCGGCTGAGCTCCCCAACTCCTTCCAGATTTCCCATGCATGCACTCCTCTTTCTCAGGGTCTGCTTCCAGATACCCAATGCAGAAAGACCAGCATCGCAGTCAGCATCCTCAGGGACCTGAGGAGGCCACTGTGCACCCATAGAGCTGGGGTTTCTCCCCCAAAGCACCAATGTACTTGTCCAATCCCTAGACAGATTGGATTGTTCCTTGTATTTTTGTACACTGAATAAAGATCCAGACACACTAGGTGTTCTGAGTTCTGACTGATAATTGGAGAGCCACATCCTTCTTGATAGTGAATGGGGACAATGGGGCAGTTGCTGCTGTTGACACAGTGGCCAGAAGAAACACAACCACCATGGGAGTGAGACACACATTGGGTCATTCCTCATTTCTACCCTCCAAATAATGTGTGAGTATCTCTTTACACCCACTCAGATACATGGACAGACAACAATTCTGTGAAATACAGCTCAGCCTCTCAACAATGACACTTAATAAGACATCACAGATAAAATCCACCCAGATCCCCACATACCACAGTCTCCAAATAAAAAGAGTGTCAGCAGCCATGTCTCCACCTAATATGATAAAATATCTGGTGAACAATTATAAACACGTTCACCCTTTCTGCACAAGAGGATATAAAACACATGACTGTGTGCTAGTGATCTTTATTTTTATCCCAGCTCAGATATTCTATAACTTCAGTATTGAGATATAAAGTTAACTATTTTTAACACATCTGATGTTAGATGATAATGGGATGAAACAGGAGAATAAAACAGAAACATATGATTAATATATACTCAAACTTATTCATGTCAACGTAAGGAAAAAACATTTATCACTTCTATCCTATTCATTTCTGCCACTACCCTGCGGTCACTGTGGTGTCTAGAATTACCTTCCTCACTGTTCACTCCATATTCTCCTTCTCTCAGCAAATACCTGACCTAGTCATGATTTCCCCCCATTGGGATGACCAAACCTTCATTCTGGAAGATGGGTCCATTATCAGACCTGCTGAATTGGACTGTGCTGAACTGATGACTGTTGTCACAGTCCCAGGTATCTTAGGGGATCTCCTGAGTCCATATACTCCTGTTTACCCGAGTTGTGTTGTAGACACACAATTGCTTTATGACAGTCATTATAAAACACCCCAGACAGTGGTGTTTTGAGTTCCTGCCAATCCCAGGTATATTAGAGGATCTCTTGAACGTGTATATTCCTGCTTACCTCAGCTGGGTTTTAGACACTCAGTTCCCCCATGACAGTCCTCATGAAACGCTCCAGGCAGTGCCCCCTACTTTGAGTCCCTGCCAGGAAGAGTCAGAAAGACCCATATCACACTCTCCACAACCAGAGCAGGGCAGTCATACTCCCTCCCTCCTCCCCTAGTCAAGCTCTGCCCCAAGGAGCCAGGTTCCCAAACCAGAACACCTGAGCTCCACTCCTGGATGCGCCCCCACTTTCCTCTGTTTTCTTGGGAAACTAGCCTCTCTGGGGACTCACTTTATCTGTTGTGAAATGGGGAAGCTTATAACTGCTGTGAGAAATACTTGTTTTCAAGTTAAAGGATACAAAATATTGAAGAGTTTAAATAATTAAGCAAATGCAGTGGGGTTTCAGGGAGTTAATCTTGGTATTGGAATCTCCTGTCTGCCTCTGTGTGTATATAAGGAAAAGTTTTCAGCTACTCTGTGACTTGTACCATGTGCAATTATATCCAAGTCAGAATTAGCTGATTCCCAATTCACCAAATGACAAACAGGGTAGTTCAAAATCCTCTCACACCAAACTCCAGGAGATGTGAGTTATAGTAAAAATTAAATCCAAAGTGATTAACTTTGATGTGAATAATCACCCATCTTAGAACATGGGCCCTTTGCTATGGAGCCCACTGAAAAAGATCAAGATTGGATGGACAAGAAAACTGACCATTGTCCCCAGACATGTCACATTATCCACCTAATGATTACTACCATTTCCTTTTGAGGACACAGTATGGTAGACACTGATGTAAAGTTCTGTCTTGTCAGTCATCTGTCTCCTATAGATTTTGCCTCTGTCTCTAGCACAGGTCCTCTTCATGCCTCCTATCCCACCCCATTTGTGCTAAATTCAGTCCCTGTCAAACCCTCCTCAACTGGGTCTATTCCTACTGGGATACTGAGACACAACATCTGTGACTTGTCCTGGGGACTCTCTTGAGACAGAATCTTCCATCATTTCAATGACAGAATGATGAACAAATGTTCTGAGAAAGTTCCACAATCTAACAACATAGGAAGCATGGGATCACAGTACCTCTGGGGAAACAGAGGGGACACTGTGCAAGAAGATAAGAAAGGTAATGAGGCCACAGAACCACCCTCCCTGTATCAAGTGTTGTCTGTAACTCTCAGACGGTCCAGCCCAGCCCCATGGCCAGGCTCCTGAAAGACCACAGAGGGAGCCAAGGACAGAATGCCAGCAGTGGGGGCACAGGGAGTCATCATGTGGTCTGATCTTTAGAAAGTGCCTGTGATCTCAGACCCTGCAGAGAAAGGCTAGTGGTCTGACCTGAGAGCTGGCTGGAGGAAGCTGGGGGCTCCCCTCTTCCTCCTTAGTCACATATTCTAATCACAACACTTGTTTAACAACTGAGTGCCCAGGAATATAAATGGAGGAATTTGCATAAGTACTAACAATCACAGTCCCTAGAGCCTGGAAGGGAATAAAAGAGGCTGGGGTGGAGCCCAGCAGTGCTGTGGGTCTCAGGAGGCTGAACTCTGGGCACATCCACCATGGCCTGGACCCCTCTTCTGCTCCCAGTCCTCACTCTTTGCACAGGTGCTGCCCCAGGGCTGCCCATGTGCTCAGCCCCCACAGGACGGAGCTGGGCTTGCAGTGAACCCTGAGTCAGACCAGCCCAGCCTCAAGATTGGGTCCCTGGGAGAAGCCCCTGAACCTCACACCAACTTCTCCTTTTCTATCTTTTCAGGCTCCATGGCCTCCAGTGTGCTGACTCAGTCTCCCTCAGTATCAGTGTCCCTGGGACAGACAGCTACCATCACCTGCTCTGGAGAGATACTGAGCAAAAGTTATGCACAATGGCACCAGCAGAAGCCAGGCCAATCCCCTGTGAACATTATTTATAAGGACACCCAGCGTCCCTCTGGGATCCCTGACCGATTCTCTGGGTCCAGCTCAGGGAGCACACACACCCTGACCATCAGCAGGGCTCAGGCTGAGGACGAGGCTGACTACTACTGTCAAGGATGGGATGGCAATGGTAAAGCTCACAGTGACACAGGCAAATGGGGAAGTGAGACATAAACCCCTTCCCTGTCTGTGTCACACACTCCTCTAGCTGCAGGAGGCCTGTGGACAAATCAGGGAGTGGGTCTGAACCTGGTCCCTGGATCTCAGGTCCCCAAACCTCCCTCCCCACCAGCACATGTGGCAGGCTCTCCAGGAGATGGATCAGGGGAGGGAAAGGACACAGTACTTTTAACTATGTTTCATTCATGCCTATTGGTGAAGGAATGACTGGACATGTGAGAAGATGACACGGAAGATATTTTTTAAAGACCAAATGTTTTAAAACGTCCCTAAATGTCATTTGCATATTCTGAAACACACTGTGATATTATCAGCCGAAGTGATGCTGAAAGAGAAAGAAGAGATTAATGAACTTGACTTCATGGCAGTGAAAACTCTTCAAGTGAAAAAGAAAAAGCAAATGCTGGAAAAAATGAATAAAGTTCAGGGTACTTAGGACAACTTCATGCAGCTTCAAGTACATAATCATAGTAACTGAGGGAGAAAAGGTGGGGCACAGGTGGTTAATAGAAATAAAGAAATAAAACCCCAAATATTCCAAATTTGGTGAAACCTATTAGCCAGTATTTCCAAAAGTTCAACAAACCTCTGACAAGGGAACACAAGAGACAGCACCACACACGTCAGAATGAAATTGCTGCAGACCAGTGATGCAGACGCTGCCACAGCCAGAGAGGAGAGACCAGGTGCTACAGAGGAACCAGCAATGTGCTGGGAGCACCTTTCTCATCACAAGCTGTGTGAGCAAGAATACAGGGGAGCAATGGTTTCAAGGTAATAATAGAAAATACCTGTCAACTTTGATGTTCACTGAGGGATAATGTCATTGAAAGGTGAAAACAAAATAAACCTTTCTCAGCCTGTAATCTCACAGAACTGATCATCCTTAGACTCTCAGCACAAGTGACAGTAAGGACACCCCTTGGACAGAAGGAAAGGGTGACAGATCGAAATATGAATCTGTGCAGAGTTATAGTAAGTATCAGATATCAGAACAATATTGATAAAATATAATAAGATTTTATAGGTTCACAAATATAAAATGTAGTCAATTGTTTAAGCAGAAATAAGAACTTATGTAGTGATTTATAATGGATGGAAAAAAATATATGACAATGTCAGCAAAATGGATAGGGGAAGAATATCATGGGGATTATATCATGACACATAAGTTAAATATGCCATTAAAACAAAATCATTTGAACTACAAATATAAGAGCTAGTAAAGTGAACTAGTTGTGATTCCCCAGAGACTACAAATCCAAAAGACATGTATCTCATCTACACCTAGATGTGTATTCATATATTAAACACAGAGAGAGAGAGAGAGAGAGAGAGCGCGCACCAGAGCCAGAGAGACAGACAGAAAGTTATGTGAAGAAACTGGTCATGGAGTACTGGGGCAGCAGGTCTGGAAGATGCAGGGAGAACAGAAGACTGGAGACACAGGCAAAGATGATGTTGCAATTCATTAACATGTCAATGAGGTGTTAACAGGAGACCAAAAAAAAATGAAAAGATAGAAGTCAAACTTCTAGTGATGATATTGGCAACATCTCAGGTCACAAAGACAAGGTTTGAGAATAACCGCAGGCAGGAGAAAACCAACACATGAGGGAACCAGAAGACAGCACAGACACTGCAGCATGAAAGGAAAAATATTTAAAAATGAACAGAGCTAAAAACAATCTGAGGTTTTTGAAGGGGTGGGGGGGTGGGAGGTCGGGGTACCAGGTGGTGGGTATTATAGAGGGCACTGCTTGCATGGAGCATGGGTGTGGTGCAAAAATAATGAATACTGTTATGCTGAAAATAAATAAAAAATATATTTTTAAAAAATGAACAGAGCTTGCATGAATACTGTTACGCTGAAAAGAAATAAAAAATCTTAAAAAAATGAACAGAGCCTCACTGACTTAGAGAGCAACTTTAGCAATGGAATAGGCTGCAATTGTGTCAGGAAAGGAGAGACAGTGGTGTAGAGAGGATGGGAAAATATATGAAGAATTTTTGGCCTAAATGTTCCAAATCTGATGAAAATTGAAAAGTGACAGCTCAAAAACTCAACAAAGCTGAAGAAAAAGAAATCATTATAATAGTCATTAAAAAAACCTAAACCCAACAAGATCAAACATTTAAGGCAGTGACAAAGAGACAGTCTTAGAAGCAGCCGAGGAAGACACCTGTACTCCAGGAGAAGAAAGAGATCCTCGTGGATTTTGCATTGACAGAAATATCAGTGAGTTAACATCTCTAAGTTACTGAAAGAAGGGGAAAACCTTACTTCTTCATCTAGAGATAGTCCTCAAAATTAAGTCCAAATAATTAATTTTCTCATCTTCAAAAACTGACAAAATTGCTCATTAAATGATCTATGAAACAAGCAAGAAACAAATGGACATCCCTCAGGCAGGAGAAGGTGATTCCAGAAAGAATATGAATCTACAAATCAGAAATGCTAACTACTGGAATAAAAATTAAGATTTTCTCCTTATCTAAACCTCTTTTAAAGATAATTCATTGTCAAAAAAAATTCATTGTGTATAGCAGATATAAAAAATGTATGTAGGAATTTCTAATATAGGTAAAATTGCAGGTATGAAAATCATATTAAATATTCTGAGAGGTAAAAGAAGTATATCATCAGGTTCTTATAGTACATATAATATGGTATAACCTAACCAGAATGTAGACAATTACAAGTCACTGACCATAAGACGGCAAGAACTAGTAGTTCATGAACAAAACAAAAAGAAAAAAACAAAAAACGAAAAACAAAAGAGCATCATAAAAAATGTTCCATTACTTTTGTTTAAAAAAAGGCAAATGGAAAGAGGGAGCAAAGAACACATGGGGCAAAGAGAAAATAAATCCATGGATGCTATATTTAAATGATGCTACTGATCACATGCAGGAAATGTGCAACAGACATTGTTGGATTGAGTTTCACAGCAACACCCAAGTACATGCCTCAAATAAGAACCTGAATTCCTACCAATTCTGCCACACAATGTGGGACATGAAACATTCTCAGGGAGAAGATAGAAAATCTGGGAAGATGAATTGAGCCAGAAAAAATAATTAGGATGGAACATTTTCTGCTATGTATTTTACACACAAGAGAAAAGAAGAAATATTCACAGAGCACATTGCATGAGAATAGTTAGCAGAAATATCCTCACATTCCCCTTCTCACTCGAGCCTTTAAGATTTTCAAACGCACAGTGACAAGAGTTCCCCTATGGAGCCCAGAGGTGACACCTCTCCATATGAACCAGATCCGTGAAGGCCACACAGAAGCAGAGATTCTCTCTAGCAGCCTGAAAAGGTGCATTCTCATGGGGACCAGAGAGGGCATAAGAGAGGTTTGGCCAGACTCAGCAGCAGACTGAGTAGGCAGAAATCTGACGTCCCCACCATGGCCTGGACCCTAACAAGATGCCTCCTCCTCACTGTCTCTCCCTCTTCATTCTTCCAGGTGCTGCCCCCAGGCCCTGACACAAGCTAACCCCCATAGGACTCTGCACATGACCCTGTCCCTGAGCTCTGCCCAGGAGATGCTGCAAGGGTGGGACCCTTGAAAATGAGTCCCACAGGCTCCTGAAGCTACAGAACTGATGGTCCCCTATACTAATCAGCTATCCCCAGTAGTGTGGCCATGAGATTCCATCATTCCCACCTGCTCGGGATAGAGAAGAAAAAGCAATAATACAGAGAAGAGCCAGCAGGCCCCAGGCCAGGACCCACCATGGCCAAACAGCCTCCACTGTCCCCACAGATTCTCCAGCCCTAATCTGGGATACAAGCATTCTGACCATCTTCATGTACAGGCTGAGGGGCTCCTTTAGAAACCAGCCAGTTTGGGGATGGCAGTGAGTCTGGCGACACAAGCCCTGTGGCCAGGCCTGGCCTCAGCCTCCTGCCTGCACTGGTCAAGCTCTGCCCCATAGAGCCCAGGGTCTGAATCCAGCACACCTGAACTCCCCTCCTGGACTCACTCCCACTTCCCTTTTCCTGGGAAGCTAGTCTCTCTAGGCACTAGCTTCAGCAGCTAGGAATGGGGAAGCTTATACTTAAGTAAGAAACACTGTTCTTTTCACATCAAATGGTACATAACATTGTAAGGGTCTTATTAATTAGAGGGACTCCATGTGATATCAGCCAGATGACCTTGGAATTGGAGTCTCCTGTCTTCCTCTGTGGGAATCCAAGGAAAAGTTTTCAACTGCCCTGTCACCTACATCATGAGCAAATGGATCCAAGTCTAATGAGCAGCTTCTCAGATCCACAAAACCAAAACTAGGCTACTTTACAGATCCTCCCACAAGAAATTCCATATGTAGGCTGGAATAACACTAATAGTAGTAAATACAGCATTAATAGAGTAAAATAAAGATTTGCCTGCTCACCTGAACTTAGTAACAGAAGCGTTATCTATTGCTCTGATGACCCAACAATAGGGATGCAGGAAACATCGGTCCTGATTCCTACACAGGAACCCGGTGGCTGTGGGACATCACACAGGATTGTCTGGACACTGGTCCTTTTCAAATGCACTACACTGTACCCTGCACTCTCCTTTCTGAAACAGGACAGAGGGCTAGGCCAGAGCATTTCAACCCTGGGACAAGTACAGGAATTGCACCTGCCCTGCCTCCTGCACCGTGCTTCTGACCTTCTGTGCTGGTCTGGGCAGGGCAGTGGGGGCAGCTGCCTGTGGGAGGTTGAAAACCCTGGTCCAGACCCCTTCTCAGGTGACAGGTGCTCTGGGTTGCAGGAGGGAAGCTCCTCGTCTGAGTCCTCCTCCACCAGCAGGGGGCAGCAGAACCACATCAGGAGTGGTAGGACAGAGGCTGCGGCTGCCCAGGGTGAGCCTCCCAAAGACAGGAGGCCCACGGGTGTGCAGGGGTCCAGGGTCAGTCCTCATAGGCTGTGAGGATGATCCATCCTGTCTCCTCAGACTGCAAGGACCTTATTCTGAAGGTCACACACACACAAGGTTATCCAGGACACTGACAGGAGTCCTGACACAGTAAGTATTTCACCTGGAAATTCCAGGCCCTTATTACTCCACTTGAGGTCCCAGGGAGCTGACCCTTCTGCGCTGGGCACGTCCAGAGATGCCCTGATCCCCTCCCTCTGCCTCTCCTGCCCCACCTCCAAGCAGACTCAGACCTGGGGCTGCAGCTTCCCTGCTCACGAGTGTCTCAGGGGATGGAAGGTTGGACACTCGGAGACACTGGTCCCTAAAAGGAGGGGCTCAGCAGTCTCTGGAGACTGTCTCCAGAGTGAAGTGACTCCCACGGCCTCAGGCCACATCTCTGGTCCCTGTGCTGTCCTTGCTTCAGTGACAGAACCCAGTTCCCTACATTCAGTGACTGTCAATTCTTGCTCAAGCACTGGGTCTGTCCCTGACACAGAGTGTACCCTGGGAATACTGAGGCACAGCATCTATGACCTGCCCCAGGAACTCTCCCTTGGCAAAGACTCCCACAACACCTCAGTGGCTTCCTAAAACTTCGTGTGCACCTGGCAAGGGAGGAATTTTGTTCATGTTCTGGTGTTCACCAATATAAACCAGGAGTAGGACACACATTGACCTATGATCCTCTAGTACCAACAGAGGAAACATTCTGTGATGGGTTTAGAAAATGCAGACAGACTCCACCTCACAGCTCAGTTGTGACCATGCCTGTCCAGGAGCCAGGTCAGGACAGGGAGAGACATAGAGTTTGCATCCCAGACTATAGCGACATAGGGAGAAGGAGAATCCCCTGGGTTGAGGGTGGGTTTGAAGGGGCTGCTCCTCCCATCTCTGTGTCCCTTGGAGCTCAGCCCATTTCTTTCTTTCTTTCTTTCTTTTTTTTTATTTTAATTTTTTCAATTTATATATTTTCAGAAAAACAGTATTTATTATTTTTTCACCACACCCAGTGCTCCATGCAATCCGTGCCCTCTATAATACCCACCACCTGGTACCCCAACCTCCCAACCCCCCGCCACTTCAAACCCCTCAGATTGTTTTTCAGAGTCCACAGTCTCTCATGGTTCACCTCCCCTTCCAATTTCCCCCAACTCCCTTCTCCTCTCTAACTCCCCATGTCCTCCATGCTATTTGTTATGCTCCACAAATAAGTGAAACCATATGATAATTGTCTCTCTTTGCTTGACTTATTTCACTCAGCATCATCTCTTCCAGTCCCATCCATGTTGCTACAAAAGTTGGGTATTCATCCTTTCTGATGGAGCCATAATACTCCATAGTGTATATGGACCACATCTTCCTTATCCATTCGTCCATTGAAGGGCATCTTGGTTCTTCCCATAGTTTGGCGACCGTGGCCATTGCTGCTATAAACATTGGGGTACAGATGACCCTTCTTTTCACGACATCTGTATCTTTGGGGTAAATACCCAGGAGTGCAATTGCAGGGTCTTAGGGAAGCTCTGTTTTTAATTTCTTGCACATTTCTAAAACCACAAGGCTTCTCATCAGCAGTCCCAGAGTTCTGACTGATTTGCATAACCAGCAGGTGTCTGCAGCAAGGGTAATTAAGATAACTGGGAGGAAGCATTCCTAGCCTTGAGCCTCAGGGACCAGAACCATGGCCTGACTCCTCTCCTCCTCAGATTCCTGGATCGCTGCACAGGTGCTGAGCCCAGACTCACACACACCTCAGTCCTGGGTTCTGGGACACTCCTGGCCCTGACTCTGAGCTCAGCAGTAGACTGCCACTCGGGGCAAGGTCTCAAGACCCTCTTGTGGGATGAAGGGCTAGTGGAGTATAATCTCTCCCCACTGTGTTTGTTGGCTCCATGTGACCCCTGAAGGGGTCGCACATGCACCCACTGGGCCCACACATGCACCCACTCCTGCACCTGCCCAGGGAAAAGGGAGGAATGGTTCTCATTTGTTCAAGGGCTCCATCCACCAGGCAGGCCCATGGGGCCCAGGAACAAAGAGGACAGCAGGGTGGGAATAGCCTAGAGAATCCCTGGAACTTAAACCAGGCAGGTGGGTATATACAGGGGATCACACCTTGCCAGGAACCTCACCTTTCATTTTCTCTCTTGCAGGCTCCATGGCCTCCTACATACTGAGTGAACCTCTCTCGATGTCAGTGAACCTAGAACAGATAGCCAGGATCACCTGTGGGAGAAACGACATTGGAAAAGTGTTTACTGGTACCGCAGAAGCCAGGCCGGGCTCCCATTCTGATTATCTATGAAGATAGCAACTGGCCCTCAGGGATCCCTGACCAGTTCTTGGGTACCAATACAGGGAACACAGCCACCCTGACCATCAGCAGGGCCTGGGCTGAGGATGAGGCTGACTATTACTGTCAGGTGTGGGACAGCAGTGCTGATGCTCACAGTGACACAGGCAGACAGGCAAGTGAGACACAAACCCCTTTCCCATCTCTGTCAAGCTCTCCTCCAGCCCCAGAAGGCCTGGGCATACAGCAGTGAGCAGCTCTGGCCCAGGCCCCCTCATCTGAGATCCCTAGACCTCCCTCCCCATCCAGCCCTCCAGGAAGCTCTACATAGGGGAGATCAGGAGAGCATTTACAGCTGACGGCACTAGATGGCCTGCTTCTCTGGGCCTGGCTGTCAACAGCAGACAGAGGGCCTGGGTAGAAAAAAGATACAGCAAGACTTTTGTCCAATGGTCATGATCCCATCATTTCCATGTGGCTGGTTGTGGGCTAGGGCTCTCCCGACTGATCAGAGCTAGGCTTCAAATTGCCACAGCTCAGCTGAGTTCCTGATGCTCTGGGGACATGAGAGGACAATCCTCTACCAGAGTGGAACAGACGGGTATAGTAGACACTGAAGGGTCACTCTCATCCCCTCTTCTGGGCTCACACAGGCACCCACTGCTTCCTAGAGCCCTGGGCCGCCACAGGGGAGCTCCTCACTAGAAAGTGCTGCTAGTTCAGAAATCTGCTTCCCCAAGTTTCTGTCCCTTCTCAGACAGGTTCAGATGAATGATCTCCAGAGGCCCAGAGCCCAAGGCCCTGCCTCTGGCTCAGACTTCCTGAAAGGTCCCAGTTGGAGAGCTCCCTACAGGAAGGTGCCTTGTCTGATGGTTCACTCCCTGTGAGTCGCTCTCCTTCTGCCCAGATGGATATCCTTCTCCCTCCAGGTTTTTACACATATACTTCCCTATCTCAAAGTCTGTTTCTAGGAACCCAATCTGAGATGGCCAGCATCATGGAAACAGTCCTCAGGGAACAGAGGAGGCCACCATATATATCCACAAGGTTGGGGTCTCTCCCCCAAATCACAAGGTGCATGTCCAGTCTCCATCAGATGAGATCCTTCTTTTTATTTATATACTAGGAAAAAAGAAGCAGAGACAGTAGGTGCTCTGGGTTCTGACAGACAGTTGGAGGGTCACATCTATCCCGATGGTGAATGAGGGACATTGGGACAGTTGCCTCCTCCTACAGAGTGGCTAGTAGATACTCAACCATGGGAGTGAGACACACAAGGGGTTCTACCTCACTTCTACCCACCACATCCTGCACAAGGAGACTTATTTACATACACCCTACCCAGAAATATGGACAAAAAGCAATTTTATGAAATGCAGTCCAGTCTTTCAATGCTGACGTATAAGAACTCACCAGAGTCCCACCTTGAAATCAGCATGAAACCACATGAAATCAACTAGACACACACAAACGATAGTCTGCAAATAAAGGAAATATCAATAACCTTGCTTCCACCTGATAATATGCAACTATCCCATGACAACCACAAATACGTACTTTTGCCCATAATAGGATACAAAATAAACTTTTGCCTGATGGGATATTTATTTTTGTCCCGTATGATTTGATATCCTAAACGTCAACATTGAGATAGATCGTTTCCAACCATTAACATACCTGATGTTAGATTTAGTGAGATTTTCCACTTAGACTTGTTGCCTAGACCCCAACCCTTTGAAGCTTAGTGAGCACACAGTCCCAGGGGGCAGGGGAGGGGTTGCTCCCCAAGATGCAGATGCAGCTGCACCAGGACTGTGTGGGGCCCAGGCATCTGCAGGTGGGACTGCTTCCAGCTCAGCCTGTAATGCTGGTCATTCAAGGACCCCACTCTGAATGGCTTCACCCCTGCTCTGCTGCTGCTCCCAGCTAGGTGAGAGGCCCACAGGGAAGCACAGTGGGAGGCATAGGTGCCCCACTTTCCCTCCCACTCAGGGTCCATGGGGTCAGGGCCCTGCACTCACCGTGTCCATATGGCCCCCTCCCCTTCACAGGGCTGTGACAGTCACTTCTGACTCACCCTGTCTTCCTCTAGCACATTTTCGTCTCCTCTCTTATAAGCTAGGTGCCTCCCCTGACCTGAGGCCAACTCCCTCCATGTCAGTGGCCCTAATCTGGCTCAATAACCTTGCTCTGGGGATGAGCTCAGGAGTGAAACTGTCTCTAGGTACCTGCAGAAGCCATGACAGGTCCCCCAGATGGTATATATACAGATATGAGCAACAGTCCGGGGCTGATTCTAAGGATGGAACATAGGTAAATGGCCGCTGAGCATGACCAGGACTGAGATCCAGGACTAGGCTGACCATTGCTGTGCTACTTAATATGAAATTGGGAGTGCCTGGCAGTGACTCAGGTGACATAGAAGAATGGAGGATGGGACATGAACCATCCTGCCATGGTCTGACTCTCACTCTCACCTGTCCTCTGAGCGGCTGCTGGCCAGCCCTAAGAGCATGAGTCCTTCCTAGTCCTGGTCTGGACCCTGAAAGGAGGAAACCCCAGCAAGCTCTCTGTCCTCAGATCCATGTTAACCTTACAGAACAGTGGCAGAATTGGGGGAGGGGTCTGTTCTGTGGACATTGTACTCAGGTTTCACAGTAGATAATATACATTTAAGGTATCATTATATATCACATAGGCCCCAGATGTAATCACATGCTACCCAGGTGGGGAGACAGCTGTATCAGAATGCATACTCCTGTGGGAATTTCCCTTTCCCTTGAGTACAAGCAGCCTGAACGCGCCCCAGGTTCTCTGTGTCCCCTTGGCTTCCTGAATGACGTTTCCCCACAACCTGAAGGGCTGCCCAAGGCTTACTGAGGAGGGGACCAGGCCCTTACTGTTCCAGGCTCTTCCCTTCTTTGGGTTTTACAGAAACTGAAAAGGAAGAGCAGACACCACCTTGGGGCTCATCTGGAGACCTTCTAGCACCACTGTCCACCCACTGATCCAAGTCACCTGCACCAGAGAAGTATGACCCTTAGCTGTGGTCTGACCCACATGGACTCACTCCCACACCCGTGTGACCATGTGTGGTGGTCCCAACTGCATTAGGGCCTCACTATAGTTCTGATCAGAAAGATCTTTTCCATTATTTGAAGAAATTTGTATCATAAGTTCAATTTCTCTCCATAATGCTTTGACTTGTGATTTTGAAATTGATTTTTAGAGTAATTGCATGAGATCAAAGGAACAGATAAGGAGTTTATTAAGAAGGAAAACCAGAAGCTTCCCTCATTTCCACCCTGGCTTGTGTTAGAAGGATACCTTCCTGGGAGTGGGAGACACAGGAATGAAATCATTTTCTCCTTACAAAAGAATGGTGAGGACAATTGGAATCTTTCATCTAAAATTTACTTAATGACCTGATCAACCAGAAACCAGGATCTTTGGTGGAAATCCCTATGACCAAAATAATCATCCCAGGAATTTTTCAGATGAAAGGATCATGAAAAGGTTTCTCAAGAGAATCACAATCTGGAGATTCCCAACAGAGGCTTCTTCATCAGCAGGACAATGAATAGCCCGGCACCTCTCTCCCTGATCAACAGGGGGGTCACTATCACCAAGTATAGCAGCACCCCCCAGGCAGTTGGAAGAAGCGAGAGCATAATGGGTCTCTTTCAGGCTGAGGTTGTCCCTCATTTCCTCTCAGTCTGAGCAGCATTCCTCACCTGGTGCAGGGGACGGCTGCTGCCTTGCACCAGCCAGCTTCTGCTCTCTCTCTCCCTCTCTAGGAACAGGGGACCTGCACTCCTCTCCCTGCCCACCCTTCCCTATCAGGTGCTCTCCTCCCTCATGCTGCTGCTCAGCTCAGCCAGTCTGTGGACATTATGGAAAGCAGGGATAGGTCATCCACAAGGGACAAGACGGAGGGACTAGACCAGAAGAACGTGTTGCCTCATAGTCACCCTGTACCTGCAGTTGGATAAGACTGGAGGGGAGGAAGAGCAACTACTACCCTGAGTGTCCTCAGCCTCCACGTGACCTAAGGCAAAATGGGGCTGGTCTGAACCCACATTGTGTCAAACCTGTCCCTACCTCAGCAGCTTCCTCCTAGAGGGCCTCTATGTGCCCAGCTGCCCCAAGAACTTGTTTTTTTTACCAAATTACCTCTTATCACACGTGACACATCCCTCTGTGCCCAGAATGCTCACCTTAGGAGAAAAGTCCACATGAGCCCTGAACTGGGTTGGAGTCCCAGGTCCCTCAGCTTCCCCACCTTCCTTCAGGTTCTCTACTACTACCATCCCCAAGGGCACTGATTAGACTCTTCCCACATGTATCTCACTTCTTTCTTCTTCCTGACCTGAGAGCAGCTCCAGGACTCCCTTTTCAGGATGGGCCCTGTCCTCTGATCATGGAGCAGCCTGCCTGTTCGGTTATGTCTCATCTCTGGATCCATGTTCTCTAGCATGGAACCACTGATGCTTTGGTCCCCATTCTACAAGGAAGGCTTGTCCACTGCAAGAACACACTGATGAATAACAGAGACGTGAAGAGTGGAGCCTACTTTCCTCACAAAAAGAAGTCTGAGGTAAGAAGTTGATTGTCTTCTGGGGGATCACTAATTCCATGAATGACCACAGTCTCGCTACTATTCCCTCCTCTTATCCCTACAATGTTGGTTTTGCTTCCATTCATACTTATGATGCACCCCAGGGAGTGCTCGGCTCCAGCTCTACCCCATGTTCCTTAGGAAAGGTGCTGCTGAGTCCCATCTACCTCCCTTTTTCCTGACGGCAAGCTTCGCGAGAATATCTACTCCTTAAATCCATGGTCTACCCTGGGCCAAGCCTGACTGCCAGGGACCTAACAAAAGCAAGCTTCTGACTTTCAATCAAATGGGGTGACAATGTACATATAGAAAGGTGTCTAGTCTCCCACCTGGGTCTGCACACCAGTGTGTCTACTATTGGGCCTCACCCCCAAGATAGAAAGTTCTGAGAGCAGACTGTGTCTTCTTCAGATCAACACATGAAGGGGAATGTGCAAGACTAAGTGGGTGAGAATACATGGTTTTTAGGATGTTCTCTTATCTCTCTCTTTGAGGAATGAGCTGCCATTGCCCTATGCAGGTGCTGTATGCACAAGAAAAGCCCTTGAGTTCTGTGTGCTCCAGTGCCAAGACCCAGGACCACCTGCGTAACCTCCACCACCCCAGAGACATCTATGGGGATGTGTCAGGAGGGCCTTGCCTCTTCAGTCTCTAATAGGACTCTTCATGATGCATCTGAGCCTGTCATGGCTGGTCTATGGCTGGCATGGGCTCACAGCAGATAGGGTATCCTCCCTTCTGGTCAGTACTTCATGGATTATGGAATCACGATTTGATCAGCAAATTCTGAATCTGAACCTGGACCGGGGTTGTACCTCCAGCACCCAGTGTGGAACAGTCACCAGGGAGCAGTAGAGATCACCTGGGAATGCCACCTGGACGTGGGAAGGGTCTTGGCATCAGGGGCTCTAATATGCAGGGACTAGTATCAGGACCTATCACCTGAAGGAAAGGTGTCCATTTCCTAGAGAATCTTACTTCACACTGATTTCCAAATCCTGCTGGCTTCAGGTCTCTTAGATTAGTCTTTTCTGATTTTCTTACTCTTCTGGCATAGGCACTACAACTGTATTCCACCAGCCCATGGCAAAACAGTTACTGTCCAACATTTTTCTAGCAATATTCTATATGAGCCTGTCAGCACATTGGGGACCCTGAGGCACAGCATCTCTGTAGTGCCCCAGCAACTCACATCAAGGACAGAACCTTACAGAATGGCAGGGACTCCTGGAATACAGTATATGCCCTTGGTACAGGTGACATTTTAAAGGGCTCTGACTCTCAGAATCTTGGGTTAAGATGCTACCTTATCTTTGCCTTCTCATTTCACCTGTAGAACAGGTTCATAAAAATCACACTGATCTCATTTCTGAGTGCTGCTATGACCAGACCTACCCAGGAAACAAGGCAGGACATAGTCAAGGGTAGAGGTATCTTCCCCAGATATGGGAACAACAGTTGAAGGAAGATATCTTGGGCTAATGGTTGGGTCTTCAGATGCTTCCCCCCTCTTCTGTGTGCCCCTTGGTGCTGAGCTTTTCTCTGAAACCACAAAGCTTCTCATCAGCAGCCCCTGGGGTCTGGCTGATTTGCAAAACCAGCAGGTGTCTCCAACAAATGAATAAAGGTGGTCTCTGTGGAAAACATGCCAACTGGGGCCCTGAGGAGGAGAATTGGGCCACCTCTACCACAGCCTGAACCCCTGTCCTCCTCAGCCTCCTGTCTCTCTGCAGAGATACTAAACCCATGCTCACAGACCTCCAGCCCCTCCGATGTGGGAAAAGGCTGGACCTGATTCTGAGCTCAGCAAGGGGCTATGCGTGGTGGGCAGGATACTCATGATCTTCCTGCAGCATAAGGGAGCCATGGACTAAAGCCAAAAGGACTATGATCACAGGCTTTCCATGACCTTTGAGGGACTAACTGTACCAAGAGAAAAGAGGTGGGGAGTTCCATTAGATCACAGGCTCCATTCTCCCTGTCAGACCCATGGGCCCCTGGGACTGAGATTGGGGTGAATGGACACCCTGTGTTCCCACAGAATCCTTGGAGCTCACTGTAGGGTAGGCAGCTAGGAGAATCTCGTGGGACTGGGCCTGTGTATTCCAATTCGCCTCTCATATTTTCCCTTCTAGGATCTATGGCCTCCTACTTGCTGATGAGCCTCTGTCAGTGCTTTTGAACCTGGGACAGAGAGATAGAATCACCTGTGGCGGAAACAATATTTGAAGGAAAGATGGTCAGTGGTACCAACAAAGCTGGTCCAGGACCCCCTGCAGATTATCTATGGTGATAGCAACTGGGACTAAGGCATCCCTGATGGATTCTCCAGCTCCGGCTTGGGAACATGGTCATCTTGCCCATCAGTGGGTCCATGGCGGAGGATGAGGCTGAATATTACTGTCACTCATTCGACCACAGTGGTAATGCTCACAGTGACACAGGCAGACAGGGAAGTGAGACACAAACCCCCTCCCCATCAGTGTCACATTCTCCTCCAGCCCCAGGAGGCCTGTGCACAAGGCACTGAGCAGTCTGATCCAAGTCCCCACATATGAAATCCCCTGAGGTCCCACTCCACCCAGCCCACCAGGCAGTCTCTACACAGGGTGGATCACAGAGAAAATGAGCACAGGTATTAAAACTATGTTTCACCTGGGACTAGACTGAAAGAATAACTGAACAGGTTAGAAGAAGATATGGAGGATTTTTAAGGATCAACATTTTTTACATATTCAAAATTACATATTCAAAAATACACAGGGTGAGATTATCAGCAGATTTGATGCTACAACAACAGATTAGTGAACATGAATACATGGCAATAAAAAGTATTAAACCCGAAACAGAGAACAGCTGGAAAAAATGAATAAGACCTCTGTGCCTAAGATAACTTCTTGCAATGTAAACTGTATGATTGGAGTAGCTATGGCAGAGAAGGTAGGGAACAGATGGTTAATAAAAAAAATTTCTAGAAATAATAGCCAAAAATATTAAAACTTTGGTGAACACATAAATCAGTATATCCAAGAAGCTCAATGAAGCTCAGGCATAGGGAACATGAGAGACAGCACAGCACACATCATACTGTAATTGCTACAAACAGGTGGTGCAGACACTCTCCCAACCAGACAGGAGACTTGCATTCCCTACTGTGGAACCAGCGTTGTGCTAGGAGCACATTTCATTTGCAAGCTGTGTGAGCAAGAGTACAGAGCAGGGTCTGAGAGAACAGCAAGGTCTGAAAATACTAAAAGAAGAAAACCTATAAGCCTGGTTCTGTACCCAGGGGTAATGTCATTGAAAAATGAAAACAAAATAAAACTTTTCAGACTGCAAGTCCCACAGAACTGATCACCTGCACATTTTCCCTACAAGTAGTAGTAAATGATGCCCGCTAGGAACAATGACAGAGAGAAATGTAAATCTATGAAAAGATATAAAATGATCATATATCAGAACAATACTGATAAATAGAAATAAATTATAGCTTAATGTCTGTAAAATGTAGTCAACTATTTAAGCAGATATAATAGCAGTATGTTTTGATTTATTCTGGTTGTAAAAACTTAAAAGTGACAGGAAAAGAAAAATCTTGTCATCACATTCTCATCGTACCTAAGGATGACTTTGGGCCATGAAGTACTTTGATAAGTTAGGAAGTGAGGATTTCCACCCTGAAATAAGACATTAAAATCAAAAGATTTGAACCACGAAGAGTAAGAGCTAGTAGATTGTCTTCTTTAGGATTCTCCAGAGAATATGGATCCAAAAAGGTATGAATCTCATATACACCTACATTTATATTCAAATGTTACACACACAGAGATACAAAGGACGAGACAGAGAGAGAGAGAAACTAATGTTAACAAACAAGTCATGTGGGACACATGGGTGGCTAAGTGTCAGCCTTCAGCTCAGCTCATGATCAGGGTCCTGGGACTGAGCCCTGAGTCAGGCTCCCTGCTCAGTGGGGAGCCTTCCTCTCCCCCTCTTTCTGCTGCTCTCTCTCTCTCTCTCTCTCTCTCTCTGTGAGTGTGTGTGTGTGTGTGTGTGTGTGTCAAATAAATAAAGAAATCAAATCTTAAAAGAGGGGAAAAAAAAAAAAAAAGGAAGCAGCCAAAGCAGCCATAGTGTAGGGAAAGACTCCCTGCCCTCAGGGGAAGGAAGAGAAAGATTCCAGTGGATTTTGTTTTCGTGGAAATTCCAGGGAGAGAAAGTGGATTAACATCTTTACTGAAAAGAGAACAAAACTCTCCTTCACATGGGGAAAATATCCTTCAAACATGAAGTCGAAATAAAAAATCTCCACATACACAAAAACTGACACAATTGCTCATGAACTGACCCAAAATACAAGCAGTAAATAGACATCCCGCAGGGCGCCTGGGTGGCTCAGTTGGTTAAGCCTTGCCTTCCCCTCAGGTCATGATCCCAAGTTCCTGGGATGAAGCCCTGCATTGCACACCCTGCTCAACAGGAAGCCTGCTTGTCCCTCTCCTGCTCCCCCTGCTTATGTTCTCTCTCTCTCTCTCTCTCTCTCTCTCTGTCAAATAAACAAATAAAATCTTTAAAAGTAATTGAATATCCCTCAGGCAGGGGAGGTGATTCCAGGAAGAATCTGAATCTACAAAATCAATGTAAGGGATGCCTGGTTGGCTCAGTCAGTTAAGTGTCTGCCTGTGGTTCAGGTCATGATCCCAGTGTCCTGGGGCATCAGGCTTCTTGCTCAGCAGGGAACTTGCTTCTCCCTTTGTCTGTGGCTCCCCCTGCTTGTGCACTCACTCTCTCTCCTTCTCTCTCACTTCTATCTCAGGCAAATAAATAAATATAATCTTTAAAAAAATCAATGTAAAAATCAGAAATGATAACTAAAGGGATAAATACTAAGACTTTTTTATTATCTAAATCTCTCTAAAGGATACGTCACTGTCCACACAAACATAGTAACTATATATGTTGAAATTTCTAACGGAGGTGAAATAATATGTAGGAAAATCACAGTGAATATGCTGAGAAGTGAGACACAGAAGGATCAGTTTACATTCTATGTAACATGGCAGCATCATTGGAATGTGGACTATTGCAAGTTACTGATCATAAGACAGAAAGAAGTTATAACTTGAAAGCAGAAGAAGCAGGTAAAATGAAATCATATCAAATGCTGCATTAATCCAAAAAAGATACATGGGAAGAGGGAACAAAGAACACATGGGACAACAACAATATAAAGGCAACACACTATATTGAAACAATATTACCAGTCACATTCACGAAATGTTCTAAACACCATGATTAAAGACAGGGATTGTTAGATTGAATGTCACAGCAACACCCAAGTGGATGCTGTCGATCAGAAACTTCAGTAAAGGAAATGGCACTGAGATCTAGCAACATTTTAGGACAATTCTCACCCAACTCTGCTCCACAGTGTGAGTCATGTAACATTCACATGGAACAGGGAGAAAATCTGGGAAGATGAACTGAATCTTTAAAATAACTAAGATGGTTATTTTGTGTTATGTATTTTACACACAGAGAGAAGGGAAGAAATAATCTCAGTGCACGTTTCATGAGAACAGGACTAGAAACGTCCCACATGTCTCTTCCTACCCTGGACTTTAAGATGTTCATACACACAGTGATAAGAGCTTTCTCTGCAGCCCAGAGGGGAGCACAGCTCCACATGAACCAGATTGATGAAACTCACCCAGAAGCTCAGATATTCTCTCCACCAGTGGGAGAAGGAATATCTTTAAGGGGACAAGTGAGGACATAAGGTAGGCTTGAGGTGGCCAGGCTCCAACTGGGATTCAGAGGTGGAATTCTAGCCTCTCTCCTTCTCCCCACCCTACCTTCTGCCTGGATGCTGCCCCCAGGCCTGCCCACAGGCTCAGCCCTCACAATACTCTGAGCATTACCCCAACCCTGAATTCAGCCCAGGGGATGCTGTAGGGGAGGAATCCCTGAGAATGAGCCCCACAGTCCCCTGAACCTGCGGACACTGTGGACCTCATATAACTCTGTGCCCCCTGTAGAATTGTAGAATTACTGGGACACCACTGGCAACCCCATCGGCTAGGGGAGCACAGAGAGAGGACCAAGCAATAACACAGAGCAATCAGAAGGACCCAGGGCAGGCCCCTGCACAGTCAAACAGCCTCCTCTGTCCACAGATTCTCCAACTCTAACGATTCAGACACAGACCCACTGACAACCCATGGGCAGCCTTCAGGGGATCCTTTAGAGAACAGCCAGGATGGGGATGGCAGAGTCAGGAACAGAAATCCTGCTGCCGAGCCTGGCCTCACCCTCCCTCCCTATTTCCTGCCAAGGTCAAGCTATGCCCTGAGGAGTTTATAATAATAATAATGACAACAATAACAGTAATAATAATGCAGATTTATGTGCACAAGTAAACTTTACACCAAAACATCATCTGTTCCCACTTATGACAATCTGCACTAATTGAGATGTGGAAGCATCGATCTTGACACTTAAGACACAGGAAACTGATAGCAATGGGACATCACCTGTGGGGGAAACAACAAATCCAGATTTATCTGGATTTGGCCATTTTCCAATGCACTACACTCTACCCTGCACCCCTCTTTTTATAATAAGACAACAAGCTAAGCCATGGCATTTCAACCCTGGGACAGGTACAGGAATCACACCTGCCCTGCCTCCTGCACCTTGTATGTGAGCTTCTGTGCTGGGCTTGGCAGGACAGGGCGCACCTGCCTGTGGGAGGCTGGAAACCCTGGTCCACACCCTTTCTCAAGTGACAGGTGTTGTGGGGTGGTGACTGCAGGAAATTAGTTCCTGGTCTGAGTCTTCCTTCACCAGCAGGGGGCAGCAGAGCTACAACAGTAGCAGCAGGACAGAGGCTAGGGCTGCCCAGAGGGAGCATCGCAGGAAAACCAGGCCTGGGGCTCACCAGGGGTCAAGGGTTCAATCCCCATAAAGAAGTTGGAATAATCACTCCTATCTCCAGCTGCTGAAGAGACCTTGCTATGAAGGTCAGACACACAGTAACACCCAGGACACTGATGGGAGTCCTGACAGTGAATGCCTCACATGAGAAATGCAGCTCACTGCTCTGTGCACCAGTGTTCCAGGAGCTGACTCATCTGAGCTGGACATGTTGAGAACATCCTGACCACTCACCTTCTGACTCTCCTTCCCCACGTCCAGGCAAAGTCAGACCTGGGGCTTCAGGAAGGTCAGACCTTTGTTCAGGAAGGTCTCAAGGGATGAAAGGCTGGTACTAGGAGACCCTGGTCCCTTGAATGAGTGTCAAGTCCACAGCCTTCTTGTGAGACTGTCTCCAGAGTGAAGGGATTCTCACTACCTGAGGCCACAGCTCTGGTCCTTGGGCTGTCCTTGTGCACTGACAGGACCCAGTTCCCTTACGGATGCTGGCCTTGCTCTAAAAGTCACTCATGAGAGAAAACGTAATTCTGGGGACTCTAACAACACATGGAGCTCAAAAGTGTCTTTTATAGTCAGTGGTGATTTCTCATGCAACTCATATGATTACATGAAACACTGATGAAGAATCATAAAGGAATCAATGTGGTGACAATCAAATTGCTGGTCTGTTGTGGGATGGGGGTGTCAGAGATGAAATCACCATGTCTCAATACACTAGTCATTGTGATCAATCTTCAAAAGCACATGGTCTGATAACAAGTGGACTCTCACAGACAACGATGCACAAATATTCTGATGAGAAAATTCCACAATCTGATGACATGGGAAGCGTTGGATCACAGTGCCTCAGGGGGACACAGTGCAGGAGGAGGAAGGTAATGAGGGCATAGGACCACCTCTCCTTGAACAGGTGTCTGCATCTCTCAGAGGACCCATCCCAGCTCCATGGCCAGGCTCCTGAGAGACCACAGAGAGAGCCAAGGGCAAACCCCATACAGAGTAGTTTCATTTGGTTATCATGTGTTCAGATATCAGGAAGGTAACTGATCCCAGATATTTTTGTCAAGGATGGTTTTTTAACCTAGTTGCTGCTTGGAGTAAACTAGGATTTCCTCTCTTCCTCCTCAATCACATATTCTGATCTCACAACTGGTGGATCACTTAGGAGCCTCTGAAGTGGGGGGAATTTGCATAACTACTAACACTCATTGACCCAAAGACCTAGAAAGGAATAAAGGAGACTGGGGTGGAACCAGCAGTGCTGTGGGATCTCAGTAGGCAGCGCTCTGGGCATCTCCAGCATGGACTGGACTCCTTTTCTGCTCTCCGTCCTCACTCTCTGCACAGGTGCTGCCCCTGGACCCTCTGCAAATGCCCATCCCCTGCAGGACCCGAGCTGAGCCTGCCTCAAAACTTGAGCTCAGACCCAGCATAGCCTCATTATGGGGATGCAGGGAAGGAGGCCCTGACCCTCACACCAACCTCTCCTCTTCTGTTTTTTCAGGGTCTGTGGCCTCCAGTGTGCTGACTCAGTCTCCCTCGGTGTCTGTGTCCCTGGGACAAACGGCTACAATCACCTGCTCTGGAGAAGTACTGAACAAAAAATACGCACAGTGGTTCCAGCAGAAGCCAGGCCAAGCACCCATGCTGGTCATTTATAAGGACACTGAGCGTCCTTCTGGGATCCCTGACCGATTCTCTGGCTCCAGTTCAGGGACCACACACACCCTGACCATTAGTGGGACCCGGGCTGAGGACGAGGCTGACTATTACTGTCAGTCCTATGACAGCAATGCTGATGCTCACAGTGACACAGGCAGATGGGGAAGTGAGACAAAACCCCTTCCACCTTCCGCCTTTTCAGCTTCTTCAGCCCCAGGAGGACTGTTCATAGTGGCCTGGGATCCTACATTTGAGATCTGAAGCCTGACCCTCCTCACACACCTTCAGATAGGTTCTGCAAGAGGTGGATTAGCAGAGGATAAGGACACATTTATTATAACTATATTTAATCTGTGGATGTGAATGCGTGAATGACTGAATATGGTGGAAGCAGATATAGAAGACATTTTCCAAAGGCCAAATCTTTTAAATCTTCCCCAGCTGATGATCATATCCTCTAAGATGTAGAAATACAGAGATGAGACTGACAGCAGATTACATGTTACAAAAGAAGAAACTAGTCACCCTGATGTCACAGCAATAGAAACCATTCAAAAGGAAACACAGAGTGAAAGAGCTGGAGAAATTGAAGAAAGTCTCAGTGCAGGGAAGACAGCTTCTTTCCACCTAAAGATGTGTAATTGGAGTAACTGAGGCAGAGATGGTGGGGGGGAGGGTGGCGACTGAAAACATATCTGAAGGAAAAAGAGCCACCAAGTTCTCAAATTGTGAAACCCATGAACCAATGTATCCAAGAAGCTCAACAAAGCTCGGGCACAGGGAACATGAGAGACAGCACGGCAGACATCGTAATGACATTGCTACAAACCAGCAATGCAGATACTCTCACAACCAGAGAGGAGAGTTGTGTCCCATACAGAGAAGCAGCATTGTGATGGGAGCTCACTCCTCATCATGAACTATGTAAACTGGAAAACTGAAAACAGGGGAGATATGTCTACACATTCTAGTATGAAATATCTGTCATCTTTGGTCTTTACTGACTAAAATGTCCTTGAAAAGTGAGGACAAAATAAACCTTTCTCAGACTGGAAACCTCCCAGAACTGATCACCCACAGACCTTCAGCACAGGGGACAGTGAAGGATGCCGTTTGGACAGAAGGAAAGGGTGACAGAGGGAAATGTGAGTCTACACAAATATTATAAGCTTGGGGAAATCATAACTACATGGATAAACATAAAACAAATTTTAGTGGTTTCTATCTATAAATACAATCATGTGCTTAAAGAAAAACAATAGCAATGTGTTTGTAATGGAGGAATGAATAAAATGTATGACATTGAGAGCAGAAATGATGAGAGAGTTGAGACCATGTTATGATGTCCTCATCCTCCGTGTGAGTGATGCCATGTGACTGGGAGGAACTCTGATAAGGTAGGAGGTGAGGACTGCAAATCCAGAAGAAACCATTAAAATAACATCATTTTAACAACAAAGAGCTATAGCTACTAAGATGCGTGACTTGGGAATTTCCAGAGCATACAGATATAATAGGACACAGACGTCATGTGCATGTATGTGTGTGTTTCTCTGTGATGCACAGAGAGGCAGAGATGATGGGAGAGAGTCACACAGGTTGAGATTCAGCTCAGGCAGTCCTGAGTGGCAGGTCTGGAAGCTGCAGGATAGAACAGAAGGCATGGAAGTCAGGACGAGGTTGCAGACTTTCATCCAAATTTATTCCGAAGGATTGAAATGCTAAGAGGAGACAGAGAAGAAAATGAAAACACCCCATTCAAACTGCTAGAGATGAAAACAACAGTGTGTCAAATCACAAACACAAGAGTTGAGATCACCAGCAGACACGACAAGATGAAGATCGTGAGGGAATCTGAAGCCACAGCACAGACATGACAGAGTGAAAGGTACAGAGAGACTTTATAGGTGAGCAGAGCAGCGTCCAGCATAGGAAAACGTGGACAAGATCATGCACATGTGATTGTGAACCCAGGGAGTGAGGGTAGGTTGGTGGAAAAGAATATTTGATGAATTATTAGCTGCAAATGTCCTAAATCTTATGAAAATTCAGTACCTACAGTTTACAAATTCTTGAGAAATCCTAAGCATAAGATATGGTGTGTGGGACAAAAGAACACCCCAACCCCCATCAAGATCATGTTTTTAAGGCAGAGAAAAAGAGACAGTGTGAAAAACACCCTGAGAGGGAAGATACTTGGTTCAGTGGAACAGTGTTAAGGATTCAGACTGATCGTTCATGAGTAGAAATGCATAGAGAAGGCAATGGATTAACATCTTTAAAATACTAAAGAAATAAACAAAAAGAAACCCTTAAATTTTTTATCCAGGGGAAAATGTCCTTCAGTAATGAAGGCAAAATAAAATTTTTTCAGCTCTACCAACTGGACAGAAATGATCATAAGCAAACCCATAACACAGGAAATACTGGACTTCCTTCAGTCAGGAGGAAGTGATTCCAGAAAGAATACGAATCTACAAAATGATTGTTTAAGAGTCAGAAATGAAAGCCACAGGGATAAATATGAAGATTTTTTGTGTGTGATTTAACTCTCTTTGAAAAATAAATCATTGTTGGGGCACCTAGGTGGCTTAGTTGTTAAGCATCTGTCCTGGGATAAAACGTGCATCTTCTCCCTGCTCAGCCAGAAGCCTGCTTCTTCCTCTCCCACTCCACCTGCTTGTATTCCATTTCTTGATGTCTCTCTCTCTCTGTGTCAAATAAATAAAATCTTAAAAAAAAGAAAAAGAAATCACTGTTTACAGCAAGTATAATCACTGCATATGTTGGAATTGATCATGTAGCTAACAGTGATGGGTATGACATCCCTACTGAGAAAGGAAAGGCTTAAGGTGTAGACAGGGAGAGATAAGGACCCTTCCATGGCATTTACCACATCACCACACAGCCTTCTGGTCAATATGGAACTTGGTGAAGGTCCATTTGATGGCATTTCCCAGCATGCTCCACTCCTTGGGCCAGGCTTCCATCCCCTTCCACAGGGGGTGGGTGTCCTCCCTGTTCACTCAGATCTTGCTGTACTGATGGATTTGACCTGAGAGACAGTGACGATCTCTTCAATCTGCACATGACTCCCTGTCTGCTGCCTCTCCAGCTGTTCACAATAGAAGGCCAGGCTCCATGAAGCCCACTCAACAGAGGGGTCTTGCAGGTTGAGGAACTGAGTGCAGGTCACGTCTGTTTACCACATGGTTAGGGCAGGTTGGTGGCCATGCACAGGTACTTATGCATCAACCATATGCCAATCGATGTTCTTGGCTGAGGAGTTGTGCACTGGGTCAGCACAGAGCCCGTCCTCACTGGAGGCTCACTTGGTGCTGGGCAGGGCCTGCAAGGGCCCCACACACCAGCACCAGTGATCCTACTTTTCCTAATTTTTTTCTTCACAATGTTTCCTATTTGGACTTGCTTTGTACAAGAATACAATATATAACACATGTAACACATAAACATGTGTTAATCCACTGTGTATGTTATCATTAAGATTTATGGTCAAGAGTAGACTATTAGTAGTTAAGGTTTGGGAGAGTCAAATGTTATATGCAGATTTTAGACAGCACCTGTGTCAGCACCTCTAACACCTATTTTGTTCAAAATTCAACTGTAATAGGAATGTTTCACCAGCTGTTCCAAAAAATAAATGAATGTGGTACACTTCCCAATTCATTTCATGTAGCCATTGTTACACTGATACCAAAACCACACGTCACTAGAAAACTATAGACCACTGTCTTCTACAAATACAGGCACAGAGATCCTCAACAAAACACTATCGAACTTAATCCAGCAAAATATAGAAAGAGTTAGACAGCAGGAACAAAAGGGATTTATTGCAACAATACAAGGGGTTTGAACATACAAAAACAATTAGTAGAATACATTATATCAAGGGAATAAAATAAAAAACTCACCTGATTATCTCAATAGATGCAGAAAGAGCATTTGATAAATCCAACATCCTTTCATTAGAGAAAGACTGACCACCCAGCAGATGACCACAATGACCATCAGCTACAAAAAGACTGCTGCCTCCACTTCATTTTGCTCCTATTCACACAGGAACCACTCCTATGATTCACCAAAACCAAAAACAAACAGCAAAATGAATTCTGACAATACATCAGTCCAGCCCCCCAATTTTTCATTTCTAAAAAAAATATTACCTTGAAACTGACAAGATTTAAATCACGGACAATTTAGGTTCTCACTGTTCCTTCAGCCTCAGACAAACAGGAGTCTTTCCCATAGAGACTGTCTCTGCTGTCCCCAGATACATGTCCTGTGCCCGTTCCTTCTTCTCACCCTGACAGCAGCTCTAGTGTCACCTCCCCAGAGCGATTTCTTCCAAACTCTCCGCGCACAGTGTCATTTTTCCTGATATCCAACTTAATTGTCTGCATATTACCTACTACTGAATGGTTATTCCCTAATGTTATTTGGTTAGTTCATTGATTTTTCATAATTTCCCTACTGGTCACAAAATGTTAATACAAAACATACAGATGATAATCAAAGGCAGGAACAGACAAATTCCCTCCTAAAAAAGTCTGGAAGCAGAAGCCTAGTTTCCAGGATGTTCTCCAATTCCAAGTTCCAAATCTACTCACTCTTTGCCTCAACATCTCAGCTATGCAGCTTTGATTTTCATTCTCGCTGACAACAGAGCTCACATGACTGCTGCAGCTCCAGCTGTCACACCCATGTTCAGGAGGAAACGCACTCCATATATCTGGTGTGTTTCCTTACTTCATGAGGTCAAATGTCCCCAGAAAGATTGAAAGATGAATGACATAGCTATTGACCAGTGCTTAATCACAAGGTCAGTCCTGGCCAAGAAGGACATGGAAATAACAATGGTTTTGGCTTTCAAATGAATATAGAAGACAAGACCTAGGTAAAAGTTGGTAAAGACTGTCTACTGTCTCAGCAAAACAAGTGTGTCCATTATGTCACCCCACCCATAACATGGAAACTCTGGGAGATAAACTGTCTTCTTCACAAAGATTTCCAAGGATGGAAAGTCTGCCAAAACAAAGTTGGTCAAATAAATTATTTGCCAGGTGGTTTTTCTCCTGTCTCTGTCCTTGGAGCTGTAGTCACCACTGCCCTATTTTGGTGTACCAGCCAGCAGGGTCGCTAATAACTAGTGCCTGTGTCCTGTGTCCCCCAGTTCCCAGCACAGAACCACATCCATGATGACCCACCAACCCAGTGGTAGGAGCAGTGATACCTCAAATGGGGCCTGCTTTCTCCTCCTCACATGGTCCTATTCTTATTTTCATGGATACTCATATCTCCTGCAATATGGCCATGAAAGTGGCAAGGGCCACACAGAGAAGAGTATGCCTCTCTGGGGCCAGCAGGCCACAGATAAGGGAATCAGGATGTGAACAGTGGGTTCTGAATCTCCTCCTGGACTAAAAGATCTCTGCACATCCAGGAGAAGAGCCACCAGGGGGCAGCAGAGATCAACTGGTCAAGCCACCTGGCCATGGGGAGGGTCTGGGCATTAAGATTTCTAACAGGGAGGGTGGCTCACCAGGACCTGAGAGAGAAAAGAATACGTGCATGCTTTCTACACTATCAGCTTTGACTCTGATGTAAAATTCTGACTCGGGGGCTCTCAGAGCTGTATCCTGATGAATTTGTCTCTGTCTCTAACACTGGTCCAAGACTTCATACATCCCCACCAAGCACATTCCTGCTATACTCAGTCACTGACAATCTCTGCTAAGGCTGAGTCGGCCCCAGCACTCTGTGTACCCTAGAGATACTGAGGCACAGCATCTATGGCCCACATTCAGGACACACACCTCCAGTAGCCCTTCAATGACTCCTTAAAACTCCATGTGTGCTTGGCAAGGGAGGACTTTTGTTTGGGTTCTGATGCTCCCCAACAGACACACGGCTTAGGCACTTCACTGACTTAAGCCTCCTAGTGCCTGCAGAGGAAACAAACTATCAGAGACTAGAATGGAAACAGAGAATGGAAAATCTACTTCAGCACTCAACCAGGATAGACCAGCCCAGGAGTGAGGTCAGGACATGGAGAAGGATGGATTTGGGCACCCCAGACTATGGACCAGGGTATGAAGCAGGATCCCCAGGGCTGAAGATGGGACTGAAGGGCTTGTCCTCCTCTCTGTGTGTCCCTTGGGGATGAATCTCTCTGAAACCACAAAGCTCCTCAGCAGCAGCCCCTGAGCCCCAGCTGATTTGCATGAACAGCTAGAGGATAAGAGAGGCCTGGGATGAATCCAGCCAGGCTATAGAGCTTGGAGAGTAGAATCAGGGCATCTCCACCATGGCCTGGACTCCTCTCCTTCTTGGCCTCCTTGCTCACTGCACAGGTGCTACACATAGGCTCAGACCCTCTGCAGCTCCAGGGATCTGGGGCAATCCAGGCCCTGACTCTGAGCTCAGCATGGAGCTGCTTGTCAGGGGAAGGATGCTAATGGCCCTGCTGCAGGATGAGAGATAGCAGGGGTGTCGTCCCCCAAGTGCTCACTGGTTCTGACTTGTCCAGAGAGAATTGAGGATGATCTCATTTGGGCAAAGAATCCATCCACCAGTCAGATTCATGGGCTTCAGGAGCTGAGATGCTGGAAGGGTGGAAACAGGGCAGTGAGAATCCCTGGAGCTTAGGCCAGGCAGGTGATGGTGTTCTGGGGTGAGACCCAGAGCTGAAAAACCTAATGCTCCTTTTCTTTCTTGCAGGTTCTGTGGCCTCCTATGTGCTGACTCAGCCCCCATCTGTGTCAGTGGCTCTGGGAAAGACAGCCCAGGTCACCTGTGGGGGAAACAACATTGGAAATAAATATGTTCACTGGTACCAGCAGAAGGCAGGCCAGGCTCCTGTGCTGATCATCTATGAAAGCAACAAACGGCCCTCAGGGATTCCTGAGCGATTTTCAGGCACCAACTCTGGGAACATGGCCACCCTGACTATCAGTGGGGCCCGGGCTGAGGACGAGGCTGACTATTACTGTCAGGTGTGGGATAGCAGTTCTAATACTCACAGTGACACAGACAGATGGGGAAGTGAGACACAAACCCCTTCCCTGTCTGGGTTACACTCTCCTCCAGCTCCAGGAGGTCTGTGCACAGAGAAGGGAGCAGGTCTAACTCGAGTTCCCAAATCCAAAGTTCCCAGATCTCCCTAGACACCCACACTTTGGCAGTACCTGCACAGGGTGTACAGGGTTGATTTGGGGCTCCTGAGATTGTCTGGGCCTGAGTATGTTGGGGAACAGAGGGATTGGGTATAAAGTCAAATGGAAAGAACCATCTGTCAGTGGTAATTACTTCTCATTTACTTATGGTGGCCAGAGACCACTCCTTCAACCAACTGCCCAGGACTGGAGCCCCAAATCTTCCAACTCAGTTGAGCTCCAGAAGCCCTGCCATGGTGGTGGCTGGGGATTCCGAGTGGAAAAGACTAGTGCATTATTCAACGTAGTCACTCCTCTCCTGGGCTCACATATGCCCCATCTCTGCCTAGAGTCCCTGACAGCTCAAGGGTCTCCTTATTGGGGAAGTGAACTTGGTTCAGCAAATTGCCTCCCCAGGGTCCTTCCCTTCCTCAGAGAGACTGTATTGAATGATGGCCTGAATCCAAGGTCTCAAGATCCTCCCTCAGGTTCAGATGTCCTGAATGGTCCCTGCTTTAGAGCTCACCACTGGAAGGATACCTCATCTGATGTCTCACTGTGAGTCATTCTCCTTCTGCCCAGTCTGGCCAGCCTCACTTCCTCCAGATTTCCTGCAAATGCACTTCTGCATCTCAGATTCTATTCAAGGAACCCAATCCAGGATGGCCAGGCACAGTCCTCAAAGACCTGAGGAGTCTACTATATGTCACAAAGCTCTGCTTTCTCCTCCAAATCCAACTAAGCATGTGAGATCCTCAGACAGACCATACGGTATCTTCTATATTTGTACAGTGAGAAAAGATGCACACAGAGAAGGTGCTATGGGTTCTAATAGGTAGTTGGAGAGTCTATCCATCCTGATAGTGAATGTGGGATGATGAGTCAGTGACCTCCTTTTACAAAGTGGCCAAAAGGTACACAACCATGGTAGTGAGACACACAATGTGTGCTTCCTCACTTCTACCTCCCAAATTGTGCCCAAGTATTTCTCTTTACACTTACCCTACCCAGTAATATGTATGATGATTTTGTGAAATACAGCTGAAGCCTTTCTGTGCAGTCAAGTAATAAGCCACCACAGACTACCCCTCCTCCACATGACATTCACCAAGGTCTGCACAAATCAGGCTCCAAATAAAGAGAATATTGGGAGAAGGAAAATTTCCAGACTCTTTCCATGAAACCAGCATTACCCTGATATCCAAACCAGGCAAAGACCCTAACAAAAAAGAGAATTTCAGACCAATATCACTGATGAATATGGATGCTAAGATTCTCAACAAGATCATAGCAAATAGGATCCAACAGCACATTAAAAAGATTATCCACCATGACCAGGTGGGATTCATTCCTGGGCTACAAGGATGGTTGAACATTCACAAATCAATCAATGTGATAGAACAAATCAATAAAAGAAGAGAGAAGAACCACATGGTTCTCTCAATTGATGCAGAAAAAGCATTTGACAAAATCCAGCATCCATTCCTGATTAAAACGCTTCAAAGTATAGGGATAGAGGCAACATTCCTGAACTTCATCAAATCTATCTATGAAAGACCCACAGCAAATATCATCCTCAATGGGAAAAAGCTTGCAGCCTTCCTGTTGATATCAGGAAAACGACAAGGATGCCCACTTTCACCACTCTTGTTCAACATAGTATTAGAAGTCCTAGCAACAGCAATCAGGCAACAAAGAGAAATAAAAGGTATCCAAATTGGCAATGAAGAAGTCAGACTCTCTCTTGTTGAAGATGATATGATTCTTTATATGGAAAACCCAAAAGACTCCACCCCCAAACTACTAGAACTCATATAGCAATTCAGCAACGTGGCAGGATACAAAGTCAATGTACAGAAATCAGTGGCTTTCTTATACACTAACAATGAAAATGCAGAAAGGGAAATTAGAGAATCGATTTCATTTACTATAGCATCAAGAACCATATGACACCTGAGAATAAACCTAACCAAAGAAGTAAAGGATCTGTATTCGAGGAACTACAGAATACTCATGAAAGAAATTGAAGAAGACACAAAAAGATGGAAGACCATTTATGCTCTTGGATCAGAAGAATAAACATAGTTAAAATGTCTATACTGCCTAGAGCAATCTATACTTTTTTTTTAATTAATTTTTTATTTTTTATAAACATATATTTTTATCCCCAGGGATACAGGTCTGTGAATCACCAGGTTTACACACTTCACAACACTCACCCAAGCACATACCATCCCCAATGTCCATAATCCCACCCCCTTCTCCCAAACCCCCTCCCCCCAGCAACCCTCAGTTTGTTTTGTGAGATTAA
>NC_081564.1:25654723-25737637 GCF_022355385.1 Mustela nigripes
ACCTTACACCAGTTAGAATGGCCAAAATTAGCAAGACAGGAAACAACATGTGTTGGAGGGGATGTGGAGAAAGGGGAACCCTCTTCCACTATTGGTGGGAATGCAAGTGCAGCCACTTTGGAGAACAGTGTGGAGATTCCTCAAGAAATTAAAAATAGAACTTCCCTATAACCCTGCCATTGCACTATTGGATATTTACCCCAAAGATACAGATGTTGTGAAAAGAAGGGCCATCTGTACCCCCAATGTTTATAGCGGCAATGGCCATGGTCGCCAAACTGTGGAAAGAACCAAGATGCCCTTCAACGGACGAATGGATAAGGAAGATGTGGTCCATATACACTATGGAGTATTATGGCTCCATCAGAAAGGATGAATACCCAACTTTTGTAGCAACATGGACGGGACTGGAAGAGATGATGCTGAGTGAAATAAGTCAAGCAGAGAGAGTCAAGTATCATATGGTTTCACTTTTTTGTGATGCATAACAAATAACAGGGAGGAGAAAGAGAGATGGAGAGGAGAAGGGAGTTGAGGGAAATTGGAACGGGAGGTGAACCATGAGAGACTATGGACTTTGAAAAACAATCTGAGGGTTTTGAAGGGGTGAGGCTGGGAGGTTAGGGGAACCAGGTGGTGGGTATTGGAGACGGCACGGATTGCATGGAACACTGGGTCTGGTGCAAAAACAATGAATACTGTTACACTGAAAATAAATTTTAAAAAATTTAAAAAAAAAGAAATGACTGCCATATAAGAGAATGATTGGGGCTATAAACTTTAATAACTCTTCAAGGTAATATTTATCACATTTAAGTAATCTCCAGTTTTGTGGGAAAATATATATTAAACATTTCAATTTGTATCTTAAGTCCAAAAATGTTTACCGAGGAAACTGCTGTGTTGCAGGCACTAAGAATGAGAACAGAATTTTCCAGTCCCCTGTCCACTCTTTAAAGGAGGTGAGTGGAGGGACAGGGGAGGGGCAGGGGAAGGAACTTCCAGGAAGGACGCGTAGTGTGTCTGGTAGGATAGGGGTCTCTCAGCACAGGGGAGGGAGGAAATGTATGATCATAGGGAGAAGTTAGGTTTGTGGACAGTGACAGCATTTTTTTTCATGAGGTGGGCTAGGTCTTGGTTTGGGGGGAGGCATGTTGGCTGGGCCTATATAATAGAAATAGGCAATGTCTCCATGAGGAAGACCACACACACGCATATCCTGAATAATTTGTAGTTGATAGTGAAGGATGTCACTATAGACTAATGACCAATGACAAGTGACCTGAAGTTCTCGGGTCCTGGTTACTGGTTACTGGTCCTGGTTACCTGGTTACTACCACCCGTCATGTGGCGGAAGCCCTTATGCCCAGGTCCTCCTTACCTGCAGGTGACTTTGCCAGGTGATCTCTGCTGCCCCCTGGTGGCCACTCCACCATGGCTGCTAGAGGTGCAGTGGAGTTCCTGGCACAGGTATAGACTCACAACCTACAACTCAGGTCCTGATTCCTGATCCATGGATTCTTTCCCCAGTGAGGAATGACTCTTCTAAGCATGGCTCCTGCCTGCCTCGTGTTCTGGCATTAGAGGCCCAGATTCACTATGAAAACAAGAGCAGACCCATGTGGAGGAGGAGAGCACAGGTTTTACTGAGATGTCATTGACCCTGTCTCTGGGGTATGGGGTGTCATGCAGGTGGTACTGAAGTTAGCACTGGGGGATCAGAGGACTCAGGGGATGGCTCGTTTGGGAGCCAACAGTGCATGCAGGTGTGATGTGGGTTTGGGGAGAGGGTGAAAAGGGACTAATTCCCCAAAGACAGCCAGGGAGGATCCACTCAGGTGACACTTATTCAGATCCTCATTGGTCTGGCACACATTCCATCCTGGGAACTCTGCATGAGCAAGACACAGTCCCTACTGAAGAGGGAACTCTGGAGCTGCTCAGCATGGGGAAAACTCACAAGAAGTGAGTTGTGAGTAGGAAAAGCCCGATGGGTACTACTGCATAGGGGCAGGAGGAGTGTTAGAGGATCTGAAAGAACAGGACAAAGCTGAAGGACCTGGGATTCAATCCAGTTCCAGGCCAGTGTGGAGTTTTCCCCTCAGGTGAGTATTCTGGGCACAGAGGGATGTATCAGATGTGGTCAGAGGCTACTTCCAGGTGATAAGTCAGTTCTCTGGGCAGCTGTTGGGCACAGATAGGAGTCTCTAAAAGGAAATGCTGAAGTAGGAGCAGCTTTGACACAGATGTGGTCAGTCCCTGTGATCTCCCTAGGTCACCTGGGGGCTGAGGTCGCTTAGGGTAGTACTTATTCTCCCTCCCCCTCCCCTCATACACACCTAAGCACAGGGAGACCAGAGTGCTCCATGTGCCTCTGTTCCTGTCCCCTTGTGTACAGTCCCACGTAGATGACATGTCATTGCTTTCCCCAGCACCCCACAGACTGGCTAAGCTAAGCAAGAACATGAGGAAGGGGTGTATCTGGCAATGAAGGAAGTCAGGGAGAGGAGCGCTGTTATCTGGTTCCTGGAGAGGGAGAGATTAGAACAGAAGTTGACAGGTGCAAGGTGGCAGCCATCCCATGCACCAGGTGAAAAAGGCTGCCCAGGCTGAGAAAGGAACTGGAACAACCTTAGCCAGAATGTTCCAGGTCCTGGAGATGGCTCCTTCCTCTCAGTTCTACCCTCTCCCTGTGGGAGGCACTGCTGCACTTGGAGAAGGGGGAACTCAGGTCCAGGGAGGTGCCAGCCCAATCATGGTCATGTAGATGAAAAATTGATGGTGAGAATTCCCAGATTATAACTCTGTAGAGTTATAATTTCATGATATTTTAACCTGAAAAAAACTTTTTGGTCATAGGTGTTCTTTTTTTTTTTTAGTATTAATTTTTTTTCATCAAAATTTATTATATTTAAGATGAAAACTGGGAAATTTAAGAATATACACAAATAAACAAGTATAAATTCCACTAACCATGAAAGTACTTAATACCCTCTAAGCCCTTCCATATTCACTGGAATGGTATAGTTTTATTCTTATTTATGGCCAAGTAATATTTCATTGCATATATACACCACATCTTCTTTATCCATTTATCTATTAATGGACACTTAGGTTGCTTCCATATCTTGGGTATTAAAAATAATACTGCAATAGGTGTAGGGCTGTATATATTTTCAAATTAGTATTTTTCCTCCCTTTGGTTAAATACCCAGTAGTCGAATTATTGGCCATATGCTATCTCTATTTTTTAATTTTTGTGGAACTTCTATACTATTTTCCACAGTGGCTGTATCAGTGTACCTTCCCACTGAAAGTGCACAGAAGTTCCTTTTTCTCCACATCCTCGACAGCACTTATTTCTTGCCTTTTTTATTTTAGCCATTTTGACAGGTATAAGGTGATAGATAACTTATTGTGGTTTTTAAAATCTTTTTAAAAAAAATTTTATAAACATATAATGTATTTTTAGCCTCAAGGGTACAGGTCTGTGAATCACCAGGTTTACACACTTCACAGCACTCACCATAGCACATACCTTCCCCAATGTCCATAACCCCATCACCCTCTCCTGACACCACTCCCCCCCAGCAACCCTCAGTTTGTTTTGCCAGATTAAGAGTTTCTTATGGTTTGTCTCCCTCCTGATCTCATCCTGTTTCACTTATTCTTTTTCTACCCCCCCCCCTAAGCCCCCAACATTCCATCTCCACTTTCTCATATCAGGGCAATAATATGATAGTTGTCTTTCTCCAATTGACTTATTTTGCTAAGCATAATACCTTCTAGTTCCACCCATCTCATCGCAAATAGCAAGATTTCATTTCTTTTGATGACTGCATAGTATTCCTTTGTATATATATATACCACTTCTTTTTTATCCATTCAACTGTTGATGGACATCTAGGCTCTTTTCATAGTTTGGCTATTGTGGACATTGATGCTATAAACATTCAGGTGTACGTGCCACTTCAGATCACTATGTTTGTATCTTTAGGGTAAATACTCAGTAGTACAATTGCTGGGTCATAGGGTAGCTCTATTTTCAACTTTCTGAGGAACCTCCATGCTGTTTTCCAGAGTGGTTGTACCAGCTTGCATTCCCACCAACAGTGTAGGAGGGTACCCCTTTCTCTGCATCCTTGCCAGCATCTGTCATTTCCTGACTCATTAATTTTAGCCATTCTGACTGGTATGAGTCTAGCATCACTTTGACCCCAAAACCAGACAAGGATCCCATCAAAAAAGAAAATTACAGACCAATATCCTTGATGAACACAGATGTGAAAATTCTCACCAAAATACTAGCCAATAGGATCCGACAGTACATTAAAGGATTATTCACCACGACCAAGTGGGATTTGGTTGATTCAACATCTGCAAATCAATGTGACACAATACATTAATAAAAGAAAGAACAAGAACCATATGATCCTCTCTATAGATGCTTAAAAAGCATTTGGCAAAGTACAGCATCCCTTCCTGATCAAAACTCTTCAAAGTGTAGGGACAGAGGGCACATACCTCAATGTCATCAAAGCCATCTATGAAAAACCCACTGCAAATATCATTCTCAATGGAGAAAAACTGAAAGCTTTTCTGCTAAGGTCAGGAACACGGCAGGGATGTCCATTATCACCACTGCTATTCAACATAGAACCAGAAGTCCTAGCCTCAGCAATCAAACAACAAAAAGAAATTAAAGACATCCAAATCAGCAAAGAAGAAGTCAAACTATCACTCTTTGCAGATGATATGATACTATATGTGGAAAACCCAAGAGACTCCTCTCCAAATCTGCTAGAACTTGTACAGGAATTCAGTAAAGTGTCAGGATATAAAATCAATGCACAGAAATCAGTTGCATTTCTTTACACCAACAACAAGACAGAAGAAAGAGAAATTAAGGAGTCAATCCCATTTACAATTGCACCCAAAACCATAAGATACCTAGGAATAAACCTAACCAAAGAGGCAAAGGATCTATACTCAGAAAACTATAAAGTACTCATGAAAGAAATTGAGGAAGACACAAAGAAATGGAAAAAATGTTCCATGGTCCTGGACTGGAAGAACAAATATTGTGAGAATGCCTATACTACCAAAACCAATCTACACATTTAATGCAATCCCTATCAAAATCCCATCTATTTTTTTTTCAAATAAATGGGACAAACAATCTTTAAAAGTATATGGAACCAGAAAAGACCTCGAATAGCCAAAGGAATATTGAAAAAGAAAGCCAAAGTTGGTGGCATCACAATTTAGGACTTCAAGCTCTATTACAAAGCTGTTATCATCTAGACAGTATGGTACCAGCATAAAAACAGACACATAGATCAATGCAATAGAAAAGAGAGTCCAGAAATAGACCCTCAACTCTACGGTCAACTAATCATCGACAAAGCAGGAAAGAATGTCCAATGGGAAAAAGACAGCCTCTTCAACAAATGGTTTTGGGAAAATTGGACAGCCACAGGCAGAAAAATGAAATTGGACCACTTCCTTACACCACACACAAAAATAGACTCAAAATGGATGAAGGACCTCAATGTGAGAAAGGAATCCATCAAAGTCCTTGAGGAGAACACAGGCAGCAACCTCTTCAACCTCAGCTGCAGCAACTTCTTCCTAGGAAGATCACCAAAGGCAAGGAAGGCAAGGGAAGCAAGAGCAAAAATGAACTATTGGGATTTCATCAAGATTAAAAGCTTTTGCACAGCATAGGAAACAGTTAACAAAACCAAAAGACAACTGATAGAATGGGAGAAGATATTTGCAAATGGCATATCATATAAAGGGCTAGTATCCAAAATCTATAAAGAGCTTAGCAAACTCAGCACCCAAAGAACAAATAATCCAATCAAGACTTGGTCAGAGGACATGAACAGACATATCTGCAAAGAAGACATCTAAATGACCAACGGACACATGAAGAAATGGTCATAGGTATTCTTACCAAAAATCATCATTCAAATTTATCACAATAATAAGTAAGCTGAAGATCCATAACCCAATAGTACTTGCCATGCTCTTGTGAGGGGAAAACTGTTATCTGTCCTTGCCTTCCTATTCTCCCCTAGGAATTGCTCTGATTCAGCCCATGGTGGAAATAGGGGGATCTGCTCTTCCTTCATAATATATTCTCGATCTGTTTTTTCCTTCTCATGAAATTGTTGTAAAAATCAATTCCCAAACCATAAGTTAAATAATGATGAAGAGAAATTCAGTGCATGATTATATATATTTTTTTCAATCTTGGAAAATATTACCTTGGACCTAAAGGTGTGGCCCAAATGCAGCTGAGCCCACCCCACAGGGTCCACAGAGGGATGGGTGTGAATCCATGTGGATCAGACCTACCTGGTGCAAGTGACTTGGGGAAGTAGGAGGCCAATAGTGCCAGGAGGAAGTCCCATGTGGGCCCCAATGTGGTGTCTTCCCTTCCACCAGTTTCTACTAAACCTAAGGACTGTAGAGCCTGGGGAATCAGGGGTCTTGTCTCCTTTTCAGGATGCCTCAGACAGCATTTCTGGATATGGGGATTTCTCATCCAGTCACCAGGGGAAGCAGGGCCTATTGGGCCCATCCAGGCTTCTAGTATCCAAGGACAAGAGGAATTCCCCCAGGACTGGGCTGAGAGGGCATGTGATTATATCTGTGTCAAATGTGATGTATAATGGCATCCTAAATCTTCCATAAAATATGACTACAGTCCCCATAATACAGTATAGCTCTCTACATCTGTCATTGTTCAATATGATGTACAGGTTTCAAGAACAAAGAACCTGCTAGAAATACCACTTGTATAGGGGCCTGTCCAGGACCAGGGAGGATACCTGACCATAAGGTCTGACCTGCAGTTGGTGCTAGTAAGTGTGCAAGCCAGACTAGGTGGGCAGCTTTGTATCCCACTTCCATATTTTTCTGTGTCACTTTAAATTACTGCCAGCTGCTCTCCCTGTCATGGTAGGTGACACAGCAATGGTCAGCCTTCTCTTAGCCCTGGATCTGTCTGATTCTCAGTGTGGCCTTGTCCATGAGTTGGATTCTCCGTATCAGTCAGGGATCCCTAAAGGTCATTTGGTATCTTTACAAATGAACAACCTGGTCTAGCTCCCGTTGGTTCCAAGTAGCATATTCACTTGTAAACTTATCTCCAAAACTAGGGCCTGCCTAGAGTCACTGACATGGAGGGACTGTCCAGGGATGCACAGGGCCTATAAGAGGAGAGTAGCTGAGGAAGACCCAGACTCTGTATCTGACAGTCTCTCACTAGTGCTGGCTTAGACCTGGGCATAGAGCTGGAGGAACAGCCCACATGTGACTCTAACCTCTCATAGTCTAAACATGAGCATTACAATGAGATTCCCATGCCTTCCCTTGCTCTTGATCCCCAGACACATGCAGGCATCAGTCATCACATGATCAAGTCACTAATAACCTAACTCATCACATAATGCAAGCAATGATTATTAGTGATTTCCTGGGAAAATAGGCTAGATCAGGCATGATGTGCTCACTGAAAAGGGAGGTGAGGATAACGCATGTGAGGTCTGGATGATGGGTTAGGACAGGGTCTCCAGGCACACACAGATGTAGAGGGCCTGAAGGAAGTCTGGGAAGGGCTGACCCTGCTCCTGCCTAAACATGGCTGCACAGGGTCTTCTGTGTTGGGTCACAACCAAGTCAGGCCAGGGTCAAACCTCCCCACACCTCTCTGTGGTAATGGGAAGACTGGTCAGACCTGAACAGCTGCATGGAGGGTCCCCCTTGGCAGACAGAAAGGACAACAGACAGACTGGACAACAGTAGCTAGAGGCAGGATCTCCGGTGACAGCCCTGCATTGTCCCAGCCTTTAGAACAGATATGGTGGGTATCTGAGCACATGGACCTCAAGAAGGGATACCGTGTAGCATCCGGATGACTTCATCTGCTATCCTTCCAGTGTCCTCCATTGCCATGAGGTGAGAGGAGAAGGGAAACATGAAACTAAAGACGTGCTAAGGAAGTGGACACAGCCTAATGGACAGGATGGAGTTGTACCAGCCCAAGTGGCCATGTTCTAAGTTCCTCATCACTGAGAGCCCTGGAAAAGAGCTCTCTCCTCACCATATACCAACTTATGTAGCTTCAGTCCAAGTGGCATTCCTCAGATGGCCTCGCTCCACGTGGTGCCATGATGTGATCTTCATTTGCATCATGTGGATTCACATCACACAATGTTGCTTGGAACCCACTTGCATGAGGGAAAATGTCCTCCATTTGTGATGTCCATGCATGGGGGGCATTTCTACCTCATTGTCCAGTGCAAAGTCCATCCTTTCTTCCTGGCTGGCCAGGCATGAGCGTTAAATTCTTCAACCTGGAGTCATAATGTGGGGGCTTCTTACCTCATCATTAAGCATTTTCCATGGTTACTGGCAGGGAGTGGCTCACATCACAGTGTTCATTACCTGTTCTGTCATCTCCCTTGAGAGGCCTCACTCCTCTGAGAATGCGGAGCTGACCTTGGATGAGAGGGAATGCTGTGATGCAATGTTCTTCTTGGCTGCTATGTTAGCATCACCCAAAGAAACAAGAACAAGTGTCACCTGCTCACAGGATCTGGGTGGACAGGGCCTCATTCCAAGTGTCATAGGAAAACATGGTTTCTGTCCTCATGGCACCTGATAGAAAGCTTGGTTCATGTGTCTTTGGCCATCATTGCCATGGCTAATGTGACACTGATGACATGGCTTTGGTGAATGGGTCCTCTGCCCGCATGGCACCAGATCTCATGGCTTCAGTCCAAATGACACCACTCAGTTGACATCTGTCCCAGTGGCACCAGCCTTAGCCAATGTGGTCCAATTATGTGGACTTGGTCAAAGATGCACCCACTCCCACAAGTGGCACCGGCTCATGTGGTCTTGGTCCAAATGGTACTCACTGATATAGCTTTGGTTTGCATGGTCTTGGTTTGCACTGCATGCCCTCGCTTGGTACATACACACATTTGGGAGACACATCCCAAGGCTCTGATTTCCCGAGTAACCAGTCTCAGGACTGCTGTGGAACCACTGATGCTCAAAGACTGCAAGCTCCAGTTGGAGTCTGGGGTCTCTGAGGAGTGACTCCTGACCCCACCCCATGGCCAGATGGGCCTCTTCCAGGAGCTATTGGTAGCAGGAGACAAAGATTATATCCTGAGTGCCCCTGCTGCCATGACACAGGAGATGGTGACCTTCTGAGCCCAGATGTTTAGGGAGGTTGATTTAGGACAGACTGGTACCAGCCGTGTGAGGAGGAAGCGAAGGGGAGAACTGGGAGAGCAGGGCCCTGACCCCATGGACCCTGAGTGGGAGGGAGAGCAGGGCACACCTTTGCACACAATGTGCCTCCCTGTGGGCTTCTCACCTGTCTGGAAGCAGCAGCAGAGCAGGCAGAAACTACTCAGAGTGGGGTCCTTGGAAACGTAATACCACAGGCTCACTGGGGAGCTGTACCACCTGCAGATGCCTGGGCTTCACCCAGTCCTGCTGCAGCTGCATCTGCATCTTGGGGAGCAGCCCCTCCTCTGGGGACTGTGTGCTCACTGAGCTTCACAAGGTGAGGTTCTCAGCCACCGTGGAAAATCTCACTTCTCCTTGTCTTCCTTGTTAATATGAGGCCACCTGGTTCTTGGGGTTTAACTGTACCGCTCTGGTCACTGAGCTCAATTCAGAATCTTTAGCCTGTAATAATGTAGAAAAAATGATTTAAGAGTAGACATTTTACGAGACACATGAGAAGTGCCTTGTGCATGGGATACTCCAGTGGGATATTGACCACACTGCTCTGGTCACTGAGAGGGCAACAGGCCCCCACCTACCACATCCTCCTGGCAGTGAATCACCCAGATGAGTAGGGGGCACTGGGAAGCCTGTTGTCTATCAGGGGACAATTGAATATCTATAACACAACTGGGGTTAGCAGGTGTATGCATGCACCCAGCAGATCCTCTATTATTCCCTGGGGCTGAGATTACATTCACAAACTCACCACAATCCAATGCAGCAGGTCTGACAAAGGATACATCTTCCAAAATGATGTTTGGTGGTTGTTAACTGGTGAGGATCCAGACCAGCTCAGGTGTTTGCTGAGGGAAGAGGATATGGGGTGGACAGTGAAGCAGGCAATTATAGATACCACTCTGACCTCCAGGTAGTGGCAGTAATGAGCAGACTAGAACATGTGTTCTCTCCTTGTGTTGTAAGAATATGTTTGGATACATAGTTACCATATGTTTCTGCTTTGTTCTCCTGTCCCAACCAATTACTATCTATCATCAAATTTATTTAAAATAGTTAAATTTATATCTCAAAATTGAAGTTATGGAATATCAAATCATCTGGGACAAAATAAAGATCACTAGTAGACAAAAATGTATTTTGTATCCCAATGTAGGGAAAGGGAACTCTGTCTATAATTATTCATTTCATAGATTTATCTTATGAGGTGGAAGCAGGGCTCCCAATATTCTTTTTTAAAATTTATTTATTTTTTTAAGCGTAACAGTACTCATTGTTTTTGCACCACATCCAGTGCTCCAAGCAATCTGTTCCCTCTCTAATACCCACCACCTGGTACCCCAACCTCCCACCCCCCGCATCTTCAAAACCCTCAGGTTGTTTTTCATAGTCTATAGTCTCTCGTGGTTCACCTCTCCTTCCAACTTCCCTCAACTCCCTTCTCCTCTCCATCTCCCCTTGTCCTCCATGCTATTTGTGATGCTCTACAAAAAAGTGAAACCATATGATACTTGACTCTCTCTGCTTGACTTATTTCACTCAGCATCAACTCTTCCAGTCCTGTCCATGTTGCTACAAAAGTCGGGTATTCATCTTTTCTGATGGAGCCATAATACTCCATAGTGTATATGGACCACATCTTCCTTATCCATTCATCGTTGAAGGGCATCTTGGTTCTTTCCACAGTTTGGCGACCATGACCATTGCTGCTATAAACATTGGGGTACAGATGGCCCTTCTTTTCACGACATCTGTATCTTTGGGGTAAATACCCAGGAGTGCAATGGCAGGGTCATAGGGAAGTTCTATTTTTAATTTCTTGAGGAATCTCCACACTGTTTTCCAAAGTGGCTGCACCAACTTCCAATCCCACCAACAGTGGAAGAGGGTTCCCCTTTCTCCACATCCTCTCCAACACATGTTGTTTCCTGTCTTGCTAATTTTGGCCATTCTAACTGGTGTACGGTGATATCTCATGTGGCTTTAATTTGAATCTCCCTGAGGGCTAGTGTTGATGAACATTTCTTCATGTGTCTGATAGCCATTTGTATGTCTTCATTGGAGAAGTGTCTGTCCATATCTTCTGCCCATTTTTTGATATGATTGTCTGTTTTGTGTGTTGAGTTTGAGGAGTTCTTTAGAGATCCTGGATATCAACCTTTTGTCTGTACTGTCATTTGCAAATATCTTCTCCCATTCCGTGGGTTGCCTCTTTGTTTTCTTGACTGTTTCCTTTGCTGTGCAGAAACTTTTGATTTTGATGAAGTCCCAAAAGTTCATCTTCGCTTTTGTTTCCTTTGCCTTTGGAGACATATCTTGAAAGAAGTTGCTGTGGCTGATATCGAGGAGGTTACTGCCTATATTCTCCTCTAGGGTTCTGATGGATTCCTGTCTCACATTGAGGTCTTTTATCCATTTTGAGTCTATCTTTGTGTACGATGTAAGAGAATGGTCGAGTTTCATTCTTCTACATATAGTTGCCGAGTTTTCCCAGCACCATTTATTGAAGAGACTGTCTTTTTTCCACTGTATATTTTTTCCTGTTTTGTCGAAGATTACTTGCCCATAGAGTTGAGAGTCCATATCTGGGCTCTCTACTCTGTTCCACTGGTCTATGTGTCTGTTTTTATGCCAGTAACATGAAGTCTTGGTGACCACAGTTTTGTAGTAAAGCTTGAAATCAGGTAACGTGATGCCCCCAGTTTTATGTTTGTTTTTCCACATTTCTTTAGCAATTCAGGGTCTCTTCTGATTCCATACAAATTTTTGGATTATTTGCTCCAGGTCTTTGAAGAATATCGGTGGAATTTTGATCGGAATGTTATTAAAAGTATAGATTGCGGGGGGGGGGGGGGCCATGATGGGGGGGAAGATGGAGGAGGCGCCTTTTCAACCTGTACCCTAAAGTGAGCTGATTACCTACCAAAGAACTCCGATCACCCATGAAATCAGCCTGAGATCAGAATTATACATGTCTGGATCTCTGCAGGGACAGAAGACTCCAGTGGGCAGGTAAAGTGGAGTGGGAATGGCGGACTGATATCAGAAGATAAACCAAAGGGGGAAGGAGCCACCAGAGGTGACCGGTTGGAAAGTAATACCCCAATCTGATAGTGCCCTGTGTCTGGGGACCAGCATTAACTTGGAGTCTGGTTGAAAGCACTCCACAAGAGCAAAGGATGGTAGAAGGGAAATTGTGGGAATCAGGGTGGCTAGGGACAGGGGTTTAAGTCCCCCGTCCCAGGACAGCCTCCCCTGGTGCTGAGCCAGAGAGAGAGTGTGGTGGAGAAACCAAGTATTGGTCCCTAAGCTGCCAGCGTGCCCGAGAATGCGTGGGTTCTGGCTCCTGTGAGGGGCTGGGAGAGTTTGAGGGGTTCATTAGAACTCCTGTTCTGCCTGATGGCAGAACGCGCAAGCCCTGCTACAGAGTCTGAGATGCGCGCACCCCTCATCCTCCACCTAGAGAGGTACAAAGGCCCAGCCTGGGTTCTTTGACCCATGCCATTGTTTCAGAGCCTAAGACGTGCACCCCAAACTCTCTCAAGAGAAGTGCGTGAAGGCCCAGCCTAGTGCTTTTGGACCTGTGCCCCGTTTCAGAGCCTGAAACACATGCGCGACCCACAGCCTCCCCTGAAAGAGGTGCAGGCAAGCCAGGTGCTCTTATACCCAGAAAGACCAGGCACTATCAACCCCCGGCCAGCGGGAAAATCTCAGTGTGCGATCGCTGCTTCAAACCTCTCTGGCGGTCTGGACCTCCCAGACAGCCACTGCTGCCGTGGTTTGGGGTACAAGCAAAAGATTCTGCATCCCCAGGGACCGTGACTTGGAACCTGCTCTGCCAGCAGCCAAGGGGGAACTTATTTGGGCTCTGCAGCCAGACTGAGGCTTTTCTCTGAGAGAGAGGTCAGGGTGCAGTTTGTTTTCTCTAAAAATACAAAAACCATCAAAAGCGGTCAAGGTGAGAGAGAAAAAAAAAGTGAACATACATAAAAAACGCCAGAGAACAAATGCCTGAAAAAAAACCAGATTCCTCAGAGCCCACCACCTTGAGGGGGGTGGGAGGACTTAACTCAGGGAACATCATTGACTGAAAACCCACGTGGCAGGCCCCTCCATCAGAAAACCAAGAAATAAAGGGGGAAAAAAAAAGACTGCAAGAGAACAACCACCACTACTTCATAGGACAACTTTTATTTTTTACTCGTTCCCACTATTCTGGTTCATTTTTTTTATATATAGATAATTTTTTAAGATTTTATTTATTTATTTATTTGACAGAGAGAAATCACAAGTAGACGGAGAGGCAGGTAGAGAGAGAGGAAGGGAAGCAGGCTCCCTGCTGAGCAGAGAGCCCGATGCGGGACTTGATCCCAGGACCCTGAGACCATGACCTGAGCTGAAGGCAGCGGCTTAACCCACTGAGCCACCCAGGCGCCCATATATAGATAATTTTTTAACCTATTTTCCATTACAGTGAGATGTCCAGTACATCAAATTCTATACTAACTTTTTAACCTGAACTTTTTGATACATACACATGTGTTTTTCTTTTGCATTTCTATTTTTTGATTTTTTAAATTTTAGATTAGTTTAGTCTAGTTTATTCCTTTTTATTTTTATTTTTTAATATTCATATAGAGTTAAACTTCAAAGTAATGCCCTTTCTCCAAACAATACTAACCATACAGGTAAACCAATTTTTAATCCCCCTTTATCTTAGGAAAGTTGAGTCCTTTAACAAAGATATCAAGATACATCCAGGAAGAATCAAAACAACCTTCTTTGCCCACACAGAATTTATAACCACTCTCCCATCATTTTCTTCCACCACTGTTTCTGTGTTTTTGTGTTTGTCCTGATAGTATATAAATCTTACACTTGGGGTTCTTTTTGATGAGGTTCTTCCTTTATTTTCATATATATGTATATATATACATATGGAGAGAGAGAGAGGAAGAGAGAGAGAGAGAGAGAGAGTCTTGTCATATACTTTTTTTTAAAAGATTTTTTTATTTATTTATCAGAGAGAGAGAGGGGGAGAGAGCGAGCACAGGCAGACAGAATGGCAGGCAGAGGCAGAGGGAGAAGCAGGCTCCCTGCTGAGCAAGGAGCCCGATGTGGGACTCGATCCCAGGACACTGGGATCATGACCAGAGCCGAAGGCAGCTGCTTAACCAACTGAGCCACCCAGGCATCCCTTGTCATATACTTTTATCAGTCTTTTTGTTTGGCTGTTTTTGTTTGTTTACTTCATAAATCTTACCTTGGGGCCCATTTGGGCTGAACCGTCTCTTTCATCTTCTCATTCTTTCCTGTCACTCTCTCTATCACTCTTTTTAATTTTTTTTTCTTTTGTCTCTCGTTTGGGTGGGGAATCCTGATTGCTCAGAAGTGTTCCAGGGTGCACCTTGACTGCACCAGGATTGATACATCCAGCTACATCTGTTCAGTCATCTCCCACCAAAATGACTAGGAGGAGGAATGCCCAACAGAAGAAAAATACAGAGGATGGACCTTCTGCAACAGAGCTAATGGCTATCAACATAGACAATATGTCGGAAAGAGAATTCAGGCTAATAATTATCCAGGCAATAGCTAGGTGGGAGAATGCCATGGATGACCAAACAGAATTGATTAGGGCCGAGCTGAAAGCGATGAGAGATAATGTTCACAATGTTAGGGCAGAGCTAAAAGCTACACAATGCTCTCAATGAGTTCCAATCTAATCTAAATTCTCTCAAAGCTAGGGTAACTGAGACAAAAGATAGAATTAGTCATCTGGAGAACAAAGAGATAGAGAGAAAGGATCAGGAGGAAGCCTGGAACAAACAGCTTAGAAACCATGAAAACAAAATCAGGGAAATAAATGATGCCATGAAATGTTCCAAATCAGAATTATTGGAATCCCTGAAGGGGAGGAGAAAGAAAGAAGTCTAGTAGATACAGTGGAACAAGTTCTTCATGATAATTTTCCCAATCTCACGATTGGAACCAGCGTACAAGTACTAGAGGCTGAATGGTCTCCACCCAAGATTATAGATTCCAAAAAAAATCAAGGTACCTGATGGTCAAATTGAGGAATCATAATGTCTTGAAAGCTGCTAGGACAAACAGGCTCCTTACTTACAGAGGGAAGCCCATCAGAATAACATCAGACTTGTCCACAAAGACCTGGCAAGCCAGAAAGGGCTGGCAAGACATATTCAGGGCATTAAATGTGAAGAAAATGCAGCCAAGAATACTTTATCCAGCAAGACTGACATTCAAAATGGATGGAGAGATAAAGAGTTTCCAAGACCGGCAAGGCTTAAAAGACTATACAACCACCAAGCCGACACTACAGGAAATATTAAGGGGGGTTCTATAAAAGAGGAAAAATCCCAAGAATAGCATTGAACAGAAATATAGAGAAAATATAGAGAAAGAAAGACTTCAAAGGTAACTCGATGTCAATAAAAACGTATCTATCAATAATCATTCTCAATGTGAATGGCATAAATGCGCCCATAAAACAGCACAGGATTGCAAATTGGATAAAACAACAGGACCCATCCATATGTTGTCTACAAGAGACCCATTTTGAACCTAAAGATACACCCAGACTGAAAGTGAAGGGATGGGGAAGGATTTTTCATGCCAATGGGCCTCAAAAGAGGGCTGGGATAGCAATTCTCATATCAGAGAAATAAGACTTTAAACTAAAGACTGTAGACAGAGATAAAGAAGGACACTACATCATTCTTAAAGGGACTATTCACCAAGATGATCTAACAACTGTAAATATCTATGCCCCCAATATGGGAGCAGCCAATTACATAAGAAAACTGTTAATCAAGATAAAGAGTCATATTGATATGAATACTCTAAACATAGGAGATCTTAACACACCTCTCTCAGAAGTAGACAGGTCATCGAAGCAGAAAATCAATAAAGAAACAAGAGCATTGAATGACACATTGGACCAGATGAACCTCATAGATATATACAAAACAGTCCACCCTAAAACAACAGAATACTCATTCTTCTAAAGTGCACATGGAACCTTCTCCATAATAGACCACATACTGGGTCACAAATCAGGACTCAGCCGATACCAAAAGACCGAGATTATTCCCTGCATATTCTCAGATCACAATGCTTTGAAACTGGAGCTTAATCACAAGGAAAAGTTCAGAAGGAACTCAAACACCCGGAAGCTAAAGACCATCTTGCTAAGAATGTTTGGATCAACCAGGAGATTAAAGAAGAACTGAAACAATTCATGGAAACCAATGAGAATGAAGACACTTCAGTCCAAAACCAATGGGATACAGCAAAGGCATTCCTAAGGGGGAAATACATAGCCATCCAAACCTCCCTCAAAAAAATTGAAAAATCCAGAATACTCCAGCTGTCTCTACACCTTAAAGAGCTGGAGAATCAACAACAAATCAAATCAAATCCACACATATCAACTCCACACATAAGAAGGGAAATCATCAAGGTTAGAGCTGAGATCAATAAGGTAGAAACCACAGATAGAGTAGTACATATCAATGAAACTAGAAGCTGGTTTTTTGAAAGAATCAATAAGATCGATAAACCATTGGCCACACTAATCCAAAAGAAAAGAGAGAAAGCCCAAATTCATAAAATTATGAATGAAAAGGGAGAGATCACAATGAACACCAAGGAAGTAGAAACAATCATCAGAAGTTTTTATCAACAGTTAATGCCAATAAGCCTAACAGCCTAGATGAAATGTTTGCATCCTGGAAAACTATAAACTCCCAAAATTGAACCAGGAAGAAATCGACCACCTGAGTAGACTGATATGTAGTAAAGAGATTGAAGCAGTGATAAAAAACCTCCCAAAAAACAAGAGCCCAAGTCCTGACGGATTCCCTGGGGAATTAAACCAAACTTTTGAAGAAGAAATAACACCTATTCATCTGAAGCTCTTTCAAAAAATTGAAGCAGAAGGAAAAAATTCCAGACTCTTTCTATGAAGCCAGCATTACCCTGATCCCCAAACCAGGCAAAGACCTTACCAAAAAAGGAGAATTTCAGACCAATATCACTGATGAATATGGATGCTAAGATTCTCAACAAGACCCTAGCAAACAGGATCTGACAGCACATTAAAAAGATTATCCGCCATGACCAGGTGGGATTCATCCCTGGGGTACAAGTATGTTTCACCATTCGCAAATCAATCAATGTGATAGAACAAATTAATATGAGATGAGAGAAGAACCACATGGTCCTCTCAATTGATGCAGAAAAAGCATTTGACAAAATCCAGCATCCGTTCCTGATTAAAATGCTTCAAAGTATAGGGAGAAAGGGAACATTCCTTAACTTCATCAAATCTATGAATGAAAGACCCAGAGCAAATATCATCCTCAATGGGAAAAAGCTTGCAGACTTCCCATTGAGATGAGGAACACGACACGGATGCCCACTCTCACTACTCTTGTTCAACATAGTATTAGAAGTCCAAGCAACAGCAATCAGACAACAAAGTGAAATAAAAGGTATCCAACTTGGCAATGAAGAAGTCAAACTCTCCTCTTCGCAGATGACATGATTCTTTATATGGAAAACCCAAAATACTCCCCCAAACTACTAGAACTTTGTGGCAGGATACAAAGTCAATGTACAGAAATCAGTGGCTTTCTTATACACTAACAATGAAAATACAGAAAGGGAAATTAGAGAATCAATTCCATTGACTATAGCACCAAGAACCATTAGATACGTGGGAATAGACCTAACCAAAGAGGTAAAGGATCTGTATTCGAGTAACTACAAAACACTCATGAAAGAAATTGAAGAAGACACAAAAAGATGGAAGACCATTCCATGATCTTGGATTGGATGAATAAACATTGTTAAAATGTCTATACTGCCTAGAGCAATCTATACTTTTAATGCCATTCCGATAAAAATTCCACCGGTATTCTTCAAAGACCTGGAGCAAATAATCCAAAAATTTGTATGGAATCAGAAGAGACCCTGAATCGCTAAGGAAATGTTGAAAAACAAAAATAAAACTGGGGCATCACGTTACCTGATTTGAAACTTTACTACAAAGCTGTGATCTCCAAGACAGCATGGTATTGGCATAAACACAGACACTTAGACCAGTGGAACAGAGTAGTGAGCCCAGATATGGACCCTCAACTCTATGGTCAATTAATCTTCGACAAAACAGGAAAAATATACAGTGGAAAAAAGACAGTCTCTTCAATAAATGGTGCTGGGAAAACTGGACAGCTATAAGAAGAAGAATGAAACTCAACCATTCTCTTACACCGGACACAAAGATAGACTCAAAATGGATATAAGACCTCAACGTGAGACAGGAGTCCATCAGAACCCTAGAGGAGAATATAGGCAGTAACCTCTTCGATATCAGCCACAGCAACTTCTTTCAAGATATGTCTCCAAAGGCAAAGGAAACAAAAGCAAAAATAAACTTTTGGGTCTTCATCAAAACCAAAAGTTTCTGCACAGCAAAGAAAATAGTCAAAAAAACAAAAAAGGAACTCACTGAATGGGAGAAGATATTTGCAAATGACAGTACAGACAAAAGGTTGATATCCAGGATCTATAAAGAACTCCTTAAGCTCAACACACACAAAACAGACAATCATATCAAAAATGGGCAGAAGATACAAACAGAGACTTCTCCAATGAAGACATACAAATGGCTATCAGACACATGAAAAAATGCTCACCATCACTAGCCCTCAGGGAGATTCAAATTAAAACCACATTGAGATATCACCTTACACCAGTTAGAATGGCCAAAATTAGCAAGACAGGAAACAACATGTGTTGGAGGGGATGTGGAGAAAGGGGAACCCTCTTACACTGTTGGTGGGAATGCAAGTTAGTGCAGCCACTTTGGAGAACAGTGTGGAGATTCCTCAAGAAATTAAAAATAGAACTTCCCTATAACCCTGCCATTGCACTATTGGATATTTACCCCAAAGATACAGACGTTGTGAAAAGAAGGGCCATCTGTACCCCAATGTTTATAGCAGCAATGGCCATGGTCGCCAAACTGTGGAAAGAATTAAGATGCCCTTCAATGGACGAATGGATAAGGAAAATGTGGTCCATATACACTATGGAGTATTATGTCTCCATCAGAAAGTATGAATACCCGACTTTTGTAGCAACATGGACGGGACTGGAAGAGATGATGCTGAGTGAAATAAGTCAAGCAGAGAGAGTCAATTATCATATGGCTTCACTTATTTGTGGAGCATAACAAATAACATGGAGGACATGGGGAGTTAGAGAGGAGAAGGGAGTTGGGGGAAATTGTAAGGGGAGGTGAAGCATGAGAGACTATGGACTCTGAAAAACAATCTGAGGGGTTTGAAGTGACCAGGGGGTGGGAGGTTGGTGTACCATGTGGTGGGGGTTATAGAGGGCACGGATTGCATAGAGCACTGGTGTGGTGCAAAAATAATGAATACTGTTATGCTGAAAATAAATAAAAAATAAATTTTAAAAAGTATAGATTGCTCTAGGCAGTATAGACATTTTAACAATGTTTATTCTTCCAATTCATGAGCATGGAATGGTCTTCCATCTTTTTGTGTCTTCTTCAATTTCTTTCTTGAGTGATCTGTAGTTCCTCGAGTACAGATCCTTTACTTCTTTGGTTAGGTTTCTTTTTGAAACTTATCAGTTCTTGCATCTGCTGCAAAATGGGGATAGTGAGGCACAGAACCTATGGCCTGCTGCAAAGCTCACAGCCAAGAGAAGATTTTTACAGCAATATCCTACCCATAGGAAGTCCATGTTCTCTTGATAGAGGATGAACTTTATTTGTTCTCTGTGGCACATTAGGTCTCACCTGGGGTAAGTCCCTGCACCTCTGTGAGCCACAGTGTGTCAATGACAGAAAAGCATTTGAAAATAAAGACAGGCTTCACTGTTGAGGTGTCTGTGCCTAGGCCTACCCAGAGGGATATCAGAACACAAACTGGAGTGGGAATGTCAGCCCCTGACTATAGGACCATGAGTGAAACAGAATTCCCTGGGCAGAGAGTGCATTCGACAAGAAACACTCCTGCCCTTTCTGTGACCCTTGGGTCTGAGATCTTTATGAGAACCCACAAAACTCTTCAGCAGCATCCTCTGAGGTCCCCCGGTTTTCACAACAAGTAGGTATCTCCAGCAAGGGGCTAAGAGAGGCCTGGGAGGACATTTGTCCAGTCTTGGACCTTGGGAGTAGAATCATGCAGCTCCGCCATGGCCTGGATCCTTCTTCTCCTCAGTATCCTGTTCACTGAACAGGTGTAGAGCCCAAGCTCACACACACACCAGCTCCGAGTCCTTGGGTCAAATCATACCCTTTGAGCCAGCAGGGGCTGCCTGTGGGGGTGGGATGCTCCTGGCCCTGCTGTAGGATGAAGAGCTGGTGGGTAAACCATTCCCCACAGTGTTCATGGCTTTGTGTGAGCCCTGATGGAATGACCATGTCCCCCATATATATTTTTTTCCTATTTATTCAAAAGCTCCAACCACGAGTCTGACCCACACTACTCTGGGACTGAAACTGATAAGAGGGTCACCACTGAGGGTCTACAAAATCCCTTGAGCTCAGGCCAGGCCTCACAGGTGGGCAGTCACCTGGAATAAGCCCTTGATTTTCCAGTTGACCTCCCCTTTCCTCTCTTGCAAGCTCTGAGACCTCTTGTGTAGTGACTCAGTCCCCGTCTGTGCAGGTCACCCTGAGATGGGCATCCAGGATCATCTGTGGGGAAACAACACTGGAAGTAAACATATTCATAGGTACCAGCAGAGGCCAGACCAAGACCCCGTGCTGATCATCTATTTTAGCCACAACCTATAACTATAATTACAACTTAAACACACAGATCCCAAAAGCTCAACGAACTTCAACTACAAGACATAGTAAAAAAAAAAAAAAAAAAAAAAAAAAAAAAAAAAAAAAAAAAAAAAGAAGAAGAAGAACAAAAACAAACAAACAAAAGACCCAAAGAAACAAACAAACAAAGGGGGGTGGGGTTATGGACATTGGGGAGGGTATGTGCTTTGGTGAGTGCTGTGAAGTGTGTAAACCTGGCGATTCACAGACCTGTACCCCTGGGGATAAAAAATATATGTTTATAAAAATAAAAAATTAAAAAAAAACAACAAAAAAACCCCAAACAAACAAACAAACAAACAAACAAAAAAAACCAACAACATCTTCCTGTGTCTAAATTGTCAGGGAAAAAGAGATAGTCTCAAAAACAGACAGAAGGAAAATACACAGTTTTTATGGAAAGATAGAGAATGATTCTACCAAATTTCTCATTAACAGAAATGCAAGCAAAGGTGGTACATTTTTAAAATACTGAAAAAAAAAAACACCTTAATTCTTTACCAAGGGAGAACACATCTTTTAAAAATAAAGACTAAATAAAGCATTTTTTGACATGCATACAAAAAGTGGAAGGAGTGATCATCACCCAACACAATATAAAAGAAATAGTATGGGATGCCCCTCAGGCAGGAGAGAGTGACGCCAGAAATAATCAGATTCTATAAGATAAATAAAATAATTATGGGGGGGAGGAGACAATTATGGTGGAGAAATAGGAGGCACTGTTTCAACTGGTCCCCCGGATGGTAGAGCTGATTATCTACCAAAGAACTCTGATCACCCATGAAATCAGCCTGAGATTTTAATTATACACTTCTGGATCTCTACAGGGGCAGAAGAAGCCAGATGACAGGTAAGGCGGAGTGAGAACATCGGACTGATATCGGAAGATAAACAAAAGGGGCAGGGAATCACCAGAAGTGACCCATTGGAAAGTAATACTCCAATATGAGAGTGCCCTGTGATTGGGGACCAGCATTAACTTGGAGTCTGCTTGAAATGACTCAAAAAGAGCAAAATACCTTATGAGGAAATTGGTGGAATTGGGCGGTTAGAGACAGGGAGTTAAGTCCACAGACCCAGGAAGGCCACTGCTGGCACCGAACCAGAGAGCACAGCAAAGAAGCCAGGTCTTGGTCCCTGAGCCACCGGCATGCCTGAGAGCATCTGGGTGGCAGCTCCCATGAAGGAGTGTGGTGTGGATGCCACCCGGTGCTCTCTAGAATCACAGCGTTATATACTCTGCACAGGTGCTGTGTGACCAGGGTCTGAGTCATGATCCAAACCCTCCCCTTAGAGAGGGCTAGCTGGTGATCTCTAGGACCTGGAGATTCTGAACACTTTCAGCCCGGGCCACTGTGAAAATCTCAGTATATGATCTCTGGTTGGGACCTCTTTGGCAGTCTGGAGCTGCCCAAACAGCCAAGACTAGTATTTCTTGTGGTTTGGGGTACAAGCGGGAGTTCCTGTGACCCCAGAGACTGTGACTGGGGACATGCTCTGTCAGTGGCAGAGGGGGAATTTATGTGCTCTGGAGCACCCAGAAGGGAACAGACTGAGGCTTCTCTCTCAGAGGGAGGTCTGAGTGCAGTTGGCTTTCCTCTAAAGCTCCAAAGAACTGCCAACAGCTGCCAAGGGGAGAAAAAACAAACCAACCAACAAACAAACAAACACAATACCTCCAGAGAACAAAAGCCTAAAATAACAGTTTCCTCAGAGCCCAGCCGCTTGACGGGGGTAGGTGGACTCAACTCTAGCAAGACTCCCTGAAAAACCACACAGCAGGCCCCCTACCCAGAAAGCCAGCTCCCCCCCAAAAAGAAAAAAAATACAAACAAACAAGAGAACAACCACTACTTCATAGATACAACTTTTGTTTTTAATTCTGTCCCACTATTCTCATTCTTTTCATTTTTTATATAAATTTTTAACCTATTTACCGTTACAATGAGATGTTCAGTACATCAAATTCCTTAATAATCTTTTAATCTGAAGTTTTTCGACACATATACCTGTGTTTTTCTTTTGCTTTTCTATTTTAATTTTTTATATATTCATATAGAGATAAACTTCAAGGTAATACCCTTTCCACAATCAATGCTACCTCTATATGTAAAACAGTTTTCATCCCCCTTTATCTCAGGAAAGTTGAATCCTTTAACAGAGATATCAAGATACATCCACGAAGAATCAAAATAAACTTCTTCGCCCACAATGTATATTTATAACCACCCTCACATCTTTTTCTTCTGTCAGTGTTTCTGTGTATTTGTTTTTGTTCTGGTAGTATATAAATCTTATACTTGGGGTTCCTTTTGACAGGGTTCTTTTTTTTAAATTTTTTTCAATTTATTTATTTTCAGAAAAACAGTATTCATTATTTTTTTCACCACACCCAGTGCTCCATGCCATCTGTGCACTCTGTAATACCCACCACCTGGTACCCCAACCTCCCACACCTCCGCCACTTCAAACCCCTCAGATTGTTTTTCAGAGTCCATAGTCTCTCATGATTCACCTCCCCTTCCAATTTACCCCAACTCCCTTCTCCTCTCTAACACCCCTTGTCCTCCATGATATTTGTTATGCTCCACAAGTAAGTGAAAGACAGGGTTCTTTTTATTTTTTTTTTCCTTGTCATCTACTTTTGTCGGTCTTCTTGTTTGTCTATTTTTGTTTGTATACTTTATAAATCTTATCTTTGGGACCCAATCAGGCTAGTCTTTCTCTTTTATTTTTTTCTCTTTTTTTCCAGTCTCTATCTTTCTCTCTCTTTTTTTTCTTTCTTCTCTCTTTTTGGTGGGGACTCTCGATTGCTCAGAAGCATTCCACAGTGTACCTTGTCAGTACCACGGATGGTACATTCAGCTACACATCTATTCAGCCTTCTCTCACCAAAATGACTAGGAGGAGGAATTCCCAACAGAGGAAAAATTCAGAGACTGGACCCTCTCCATCAGAGCTACTGGATATGGACATAAGCAGTATGTCATAAAGGGAATTAAGGTTAACAATTATCCAGGCAATAGCTAAGTTGGAGAAACCCTTTGAAGACAAAATGGAATTGATTAGGGCAAAAGTGAAAGCCACTAGATTGGAATTTAGATTCCAATCTAATCTAAATTTTCTAAAAACTAGGGTAAATGAGGCAGAAGATAGAATTAGTGATCTAAGGGACAAACTGAGAGAAAAAGGATCAGGAAGAAGCCTGGAACAAACAGCTTAGAAGCCATGAAAACAGAATTAGGGAAATAAATGATGCCATGAAATGTTCCAATGTCAGAATTATTGGAATCCCTGATGGGGAGGAGAAAGAAAAAAGACTAGAGGATATAGCTGAACAAATTCTCCATAAAACGTTTCCAATCTGGTGAATGGAACCAGCGTTCATATCCCAAAGGAGAAGGATCTGCCCCAACAATAATAGAATCTAGATAGACCTCGAGACACCTGATTGTGAAAATGATGAATCATAATTTTAGACAGGAGCTCTTGAAAGCAGCTACAGAGAAGAGATTCCTTATATACAGAGGAAAGCCCATCAGAATAACATCATACCTGTCCACAGAAATCTGGCAAGCCAGAAAGGGCTGGAGAAAAGCACGCAGTGAAGAATACTTTATCCAGCAAGACAGACATTCAAAATGGAATTCAAAATGGAAGAGATAACGAGCTACCAAGACCGACAAGGTTTAAAAGAGTATGTGACCACAAAGCTGGCATTGCAAGAAATATTAAGGGTGGCTCTATAAAAGAGGAAAAGTCCTAAGAATATCATTGAACAGAAATATATGGAGAGACTCCATAGAAACAAATCTATAGAAACAGGTAACATGATGTCAATAAAAATATATCTCTCAATAATCACTCTCAATGTGAATGGCCTAAATGCGCCAATAAAATGGTACAGGATTGCAGATTGGATAAAATGGAAGGATCCATCCATTTGTTTTCTACAGGAGACCCATTTTGAACCTAAGGATACATCCAAACTGAAAGTGAAGGGATGGAGAAGCATCTTTCAAGCCAATGGGGCTCAAAAGAAGGCTGGGGGAGTGATTCTTATATCAGATAAATTAGATTTTAAACTAAAGACTGTAGTCAGAGATACAGAAGGACACTACATCATTCTTAAAGGATCTGTCCACCAAGAAGATCTAACAATTGTAAATATTTATGCCCCAATATGGGAGCAGCCAACTACATGAGAAAATTGTTAATCAAGATAGTCATATTGATATGAATACATAAATAGTAGTGGATCTTAACACGCCACTCTCAGTAATAGACAGATCATCGAAGCAGAAAATCAATAAAGAAAGAAGAGCATTGAATGACACATTGGACCAGATGGACCTCATAGATATATACAAAACATTCCACCCTAAAACAACAGTATACACATTCTTCTCAAGTGCACCTGGAACCTTCTCCAGAATAGATCACATACTAGGTCACAAATCAGGACTCAACCAATACCAAAACGCTGAGATTATTCCCTGCATATACTCAGACCAAAATGCTTTGAAACTAGAACTCAACCACAAGTGTAAAGTTCGGAGACTTCAAACACCCTGAAGCTAAAGACCACCTTGCTTAACAATGCTTGGGTCAACCAGGAAATCAACGAAGAACTTAAACAATTCATGGAAGCCAATGATAATGAAGACACTTCAGTCCAAAACCTAAGGGATACAGTAAAGGTGGTCCTAAGGGGGAAATACATAGCCATCCAAGCCTCCCTCAAAAATATTGAAAAATCCAGAATACACCAGCTGTCTTTACACCTTAAAGAACTGGGCAATCAACAACAAATTAAGCCAACTACACACACAAGGGAAATAATCAAGATTAGAGCAGAAATCAATGAGATAAAACTGGAGATACAATAGAATGCATTAGTGAAACTAGAAGCTGGTTCTTTGAAAGAATCAATAAGATTGATAAACCATTGGCCAAACTAATCCAAAATAAAAGAGAGAAAGCTCAAATTAAAAAAAAATTATAAATGAAAAGGGAGAAATCACAACTAACACCAAGGAAATAGAAACAATCATCAAAAATTATTATCAACACTTATATGCCAAAAAGTTAAGCAACCTAGATGAAATGGATGCATTCTTGGAAAACTATAAACTTCCTAAACAGAATCAGGAAGAAATTGACAACCTGTATAGACAGATATCTAGTAACGAGATTGAAGCAGTGATCAAAAACCTTCCAAAAAACAAGAGCCCAGGACCTCACAGATTCCCTGGAGAATTCTACCAAACTTTCAAAGAAGAATTAATACCTATTAATTAATAGGTAATATAATTATATTGGTAATATAATTAATTAATACCTATTCTCCTGAAGCTGCTTCAAAAAATTGAAGAGAAGGAAAATTTCTAGATTCTTTTGATGAAGCCAACATTACTCTGGTCCCCAAACCAGGCAAAGACCAAACCAAAAAGTAGTATTTCAGACCAGTTTCTCTGATGAATATGGATGCTAAGATTCTCAACAAGATCCTAGCTACTGGGATCCAACAGTAACTTTAAAAGATTATCCACCATGACCAGGTGTGATTTATTCCTGGGTTCCAAGAGTGGTTCAACATTCATAAATCAATCAGAGTGATAGAACAAATGAATAAGACAAGAGAGAAGTACCATATTGTCCTCTCAATTGATGCAGAAAAAGTATTTGACAAAACCCAGAATCCGTTCCTGATTAAAATGCTTCAAAGTATGGGGATAGAGGGAACATTCCTCAACTTCATAAAATCTATCTATGAAAAACCCACAGCAAATATCATTCTCAATGGGCAAAATCTGACAGCCCTCCCTTTGAGATCAGGAACACAAGAAGGGTGCCCACTCACCACTCTTGTTCAACATAGTATTAGAAGTCCTAGCAACAGCAATCAGACAACAAAGAGTGTAGTATCATGTAGTATCACATGATACTTTATATGGAAAACCCAAAGTCTCCACCCCCAAACTAGAACTCATACAGCAATTCAGTAATGTGACAGTATACAAAATCAATGTACAGCAATCAGTTGCTTTCTTATACACTAACAATGAAAATACAGAAAGGGAAATTAGAGAATCAATTCCATTTATTATAGCACCAAGAACCATAAGATACCTGGAATAAACCTAAACAAAGAGGTAAAGGATCTATATTCGAGGAACTACAGAACACTCATAAAAGAAATCGAAGAAGATGCAAAAAGATGGAAGACCATTCCATGCTCATGGATTGGAAGAATAAACATTGTTAAAATGTCTATACTGCCTAGAGCAATCTATAATTTCAATACTTTTCTTTTCAATTTATTTTTTATTTTCAGCATAACACTATTCATTATTTTTGTGCCACACCCAGCGCTCCATGCAATCTGTGCCCTCTATAATACCCACCACCTGGTACCCCGACCTCCCACCCCCCCCCCCTTCAAAATCCTCAGATTGTTTTTGAGTCCATAGTCTCTCATGGTTCACCTCCCCTTCCAATTTCCCCCAACTCCCTTCTCTTCTCTTACTCCCCATTTCCTCCATGCTATTTGTTATGCTCCACAAATAAGTGAAACCATATGATAGTTGACTCTCTCTGCTTGACTTATTTCACTCAGCATACTCTCTTCCAGTCCTGTCCATGTTGCTGCAAAAGTTGGGTATTCATCCTTTCTGAGGGAGGCCTAATACTCCATAGTGTATATGGACCACATCTTCCTTATCCATTCATCCGTTGAAGGGCATCTTGGTTCTTTCCACAGTTTGGCTACCGTGGCCATTGCTGCTGTAAACATTGGGGTACAGATGGCCCTTCTTTTGACTACATCTGTATCTTTGGGGTAAATACCCAGGAGTGCAATGGCAGGGTCATAGGGAAGTTCTACTTTTAATTTCTTGAGGAATCTCCACACTGTTCTTCAAAGAGGCTGCACCAACTTGCATTCCTACCAAGAGTGTAAGAGGGTTCCCCTTTCTCCACATCCTCTCCAACACATGTTCTTTCCTGTCTTGCTAATTTTGGCCATTCTAACTGGTGTAAGGTGATATCTCAATGTAGTTTTAATTTGAATCTCCCTGATGGCTAGTGATGATGAACATTTTTTCATGTGTCCAATAGCCATTTGTATGTCTTCATTGGAGAAGTGTCTGTTCATATATTCTGCCCATTTTTTAATATGATTGTCTGTTTTGTGTGTGTTGAGCTTGAGGAGTTCTTTATAGATCCTGGATATCAACCTTTTGTCTGTACTGTCATTTGCAAATTTCTTCTCCCATTCCATGTGTTACCTCTTTGTTTTCTTCACTGTTTCCTTTGCTGTGCAGAAACTTTTGATCTTGATGAAGTCCCAGAAGTTCATTTTTGCTTATGTTTCCTTTGCCTTTGGAGACATATCTTGAAAGAAGCCTCAGCAACTTCTTGCTAGACGTGTTTCCAAAGGCAAGGAAAACAAAGGAAAAATGAACTGTTGGGACTTCATCAAGATAAAAAGCTTCTACACAAGAAAGGAAACAGTCAAGAAAACTAAAAGATGATCTACAGAATGGGAGAAGATATTTATAAATAACATGTGAGAAAAAGGGCTATTATTATTCAAAATCTGTAAAGAACTTATCAAACTCTACAACCAAAGAACAAATAATCCTATCAAGAAATTGGAAGAAGATGGGGCACCTGGGTGTCTCAGTGGGTTAAAGCCTCTGCCTTCAGCTCAGGTCATGGTCCCAGAGTCCTGGGATTGAGCCCCACATTGGGCTCTCTGCTCCACAGGGAGCCTGCTTTGTCCTCTCTCTCAGCCTGCTTGTGATCTCTGTCTGTCAAATAAATAAATAAAATCTTAAAAAAAAATAAAAAAAGAAATGGGAAGAAGACATGAGCAGACACTTCTCCAAAGAAGAAATACAAATGACCAAGAGACACACGAAAAAATGCTCAACATCTCTTGGCATTAGGGAAATGCAAATCCAAACCACAGTGAATACCCCCTACCCCAGTCAGAATGGCTAAAATTAACAAATCAAGATATGACAGCTGTTGACAAGAATGAGGAGAAAGGGGAACCCTCCTACTCTGTTGGTGGGAATGAAAGCTGGTGCAGCACTCTGGAAAACAGGATGGAGGTTCTTCAAGACATTAAAAATAAAACTACCCTGACTCATCAATTGCATTACTGGATATTTACCCTAATGATACAAATGTAGTGACCCAAATGGGGCACCTACACACCAATGTTTATAGAAGCAATGTCTACAATAGCCAAATTATGGAAAGAGCCAACATGTTCATTGACAGATGAATGGAAAGAAGATGTGTTATAAAATGAATATTATACAGCCATCAAAAATGAAATCTCGCCATTGGCAACAACATGGATGGAACTAAAGGGTATTATGCTAAGGGAAATAAGTCAATCAGATAACAATGTTATCATATGATATCACTGAGAAAAAATAAAACAAGATGAAACCAGAGATGGAAACAAACCATAAGAGACTCTTACTCATAGGAAACAAACAGATGAGTTGCTGAAGAGATGGGAAAACTGGGTGATGGACATTAAGGAGGGCATGTGATGGAATGAACCCTGGGTAGTATATAAGACTGATGAAGCTCAGACCTGTACCTGTGAACCAATATACATGATATGTTAATTAACTGAATTTATATTTTAAAAATGTTTAAAAAGGGGGATCCTGGGTGGCTCAGTGGGTTAAAACCTCTGCCTTTGGCTCAGGTCATGATTTCAGCATCCTGGGATCTAGCTCCACATTGGACTGTCTGCTCAGCAAGGAGCCTGCTTCCCCTTCTCTTTCTCTGCCTGCCTCTCTGTGCACTTGTGATCTCTTTCTCTCTCTGTTAAATAAGCAACAAAAAATCCTTAAAATTTTTTTTAAAAAAATAGAAAGAAATCACTGCCTACATCAAATCTAATCACAGCATATGTTGGAATTTATCATGTAGCCACCAGTGATGGGCATGACATTCATACAACAGCACTGAGAAGAGAGAGCAGGAAGTGGTCTCCAAAGTCTGATGCTCTCTGTCACATAGTGTGATGTCACCTGTGATGAGTCACAGATGAATGGGCAGCAATGACTTACAGCTAATGAGCCAAACAGAGAAATACAATAAATTATGAAAAAATGTTCCAAGTAAAATACAAGAGCTAAAAGAAAAGATAGAAATAAGGAATGATAGGACATATGGAAAATGAGCAGCAAGATATCATCTAATAAACTATGTTACTACCTACACTCAGGATATGGTGTAAACAGCACAATTTTAAGCTTACATAGTTAAATTCGAGTTTAGTATCAGCACACACATATTAGAAATGACATTAAATGGATTTCAGGACAATATCTCCACTGGATTCTGTTCCACAGTACTGGATATAAAAAAGAGTCACAGGACAGACAGAGAATCTCTGAAGATGCACTGAGAGCATTGACCAAAATGCCCTCACTTCTTCCTCCCCTCCAGATGTTATGGTATTCAAACACACAGTGATAAGACTTCTCCTGTGGAGCCCAGAGATGATCACATCTCCACATGCACCAGATCCATGAAGCCACAGAGATTCTCTCCAACAGCTTGCGAAGGAACTTCTTTATAGGAACAAGTGATGGCATGTGGGAGGCCTGGGAAAGCCAGTTACTACTGTGAGCTCAAGAGACAGAATCTGGCGTGCCCACCATGGCCCCAACCCTCTACTGCTCCCCCTCCTCACTCACTTCCCAGGTGCTGCTCTAGGCTTTGCCCAAAGTCTCAGCCTCCACAGGACCCTGAACATGACCCTGATCCTGAGCTCAGCCCAAATTGCACTGCAGGGGATGGGATCCAAAGAATGAGCCCCACAGTCCCCTGAACCTGCAGGTCTTGTATCCCCTGCAAGACTCACCTGACCCCAGTACTCTGGCCAGCAGACATCTGTCACTCTCTTGAACTTTTAGGAACTTTTAGGACACAGAGGACCAAGCAGTAATATGGGGCAGAGCCAGAAAGACAAAGGCCAGACATATGCACATCCAAACAGTTTCCACTGTTTCCATTGAATTTGCAGCTCAAATCTGGGACACAACCCAACTGACCCTCCCCACATGCAGGCTGAGGAGGCTCCTTTATAGCCCAGGCCATGAGAGGTATGGCAGTGAGCTCATGGACACAAGCCCTGCTGTCCAGCATGGTCTCACCCTCCCTCCCTTCCTCCCTCCCTTCCTCCTTCCTGCTCTCCTCTCAGCCCAAAGGAGCCTGGATTCTGAATCCAGCATACCTGAACTCCACTCCTGGATGCCAATCCACTCCTTGGTTTATCTGTTTTTCTCTCCTTTCCTGGAAACCCACTCTCCCTGGACCTCAACTTCTGTGTGGTGAAATGGGGGAAGATTGTACTGATGTTAGAACATTTTGTTTTCAAATTCAGTGATGCAAAAATGGACAGTCTTATGAATTAAAAAGAGATGAAAAGGACTTAGTGAGTGGCTGCTGAGCTGGAGTCTCTTCTCTGTCCTCTGCAGAACTCTAAGGAATGAGGCTCTGCAAAACTGTGATGTGTATGATGTGAAATTGCACATCCAGATCTGAATTCCCAACTTCCCTGTTTCATACAAATCACTCATAAGGCTCATATAGAAGTCCTCCTTTCCCAGGCTGTTAGTGCTATGAGTGTTACAGAAACAGCAGAGGTAGAGATGACAGAAAAAGTGGTAAAGAATATTTACGTGCACGTGTGAACATTAGTGATAGAAGCACCACCTGTTCCAGGGAGACCCAGCGGCACTCACTAGAATGTAGGCAGTATGCGATATGATTCCTAAATAGAGAGAAATGTTAGAAATAAGATCTCATTCAAATTAAAACCACATTGAGATACCAACTTACACCAGTTAGAATGGCCAAAATTAGCAAGACAGGAAACAACATGGGTTGGAGAGGATGTGGAGAAAGGGGACTCCTCTTCCACTGTTGGTGGAAATGCAAGTTGGTGCAGTCACTTTGGAGAACAATGTGGAGATTCCTCAAGAAATTAAGCTTCCTTATGACCCTGCCATTGCACTCCTGGGTATTTACCCAAAAGATACAGATGTAGAGAAAAGTAGGGCCATCCTACCCCAATGTTTATAGCAGCAATGGCCACTGTCGCCAAACTGTGGAAAGAACCAAGATACACTTCAATGGGCGAATAGATAAGGAAGATATCCATATACACTATGGAGTATTATGCCTCCATCAGAATGGCTGAATATTCAACTTTTGTACCAACATGGAGGGGAATGGAAGAGATTATGCTGAGTGAAATAAGTCAAGCAGAGAGAGTCAATTATCATATGGTTTCACTTATTTGTGGAGTATAACAAATAACATGGAAGACATGGGGAGATGGAGAGGAGAAGGGAGTTGAGGGAAATTGGAAGGAGAGGTGAACAATGAGAGACCATGGACTCTGAAAAACAACCTGAGGGTTTTGAAGGGGTGGGGGGTGGGAGGTTGGGAGAGCCAGGTGGTGGGTATTAAGGAGGGCACGTATTACATGGAGCACTTAGTGTGGTGCAAAAATAATGAATACTGTTAAGAAATTAAAAAAAAAAGAAATAAAATCTCAGAGACTTCCTGGACTTTCCAAATGCAGGACAACTTAACATGTTCTCATCCTGTCGTAAGAACACAGTAAGGGAGGCCCGGGACAAGTACAGGAATCTCACTGCCCTACCTCCTACACTGTGTTATGGTCTTTCTGTGCTGGTCTAGACAGACCAGAGGGTGCTAGTTGCCTGAGGGAGGCTAACCATCTGATCCACATACTTTCTCTTGTGACAGTTGTTGTGGGGTGACCTGATGGAGGGATGCAGCTGGTCTGTGTCCTCCTCCTCTACCAGCAGGGGGCAGCAGAACTGTGTCAGCATCAGGACAGGGGCTGGGACTGCCAGGTGTAGCATTTCAGGGACAGCAGCCCTGGGGGACACCAGGGTCTAAGGTTCAGTATCAGAAGGAAGTAGTGATGATCCATTAATATCTCCTCAAGCTTCTGAGACACTCCTCTAATGGTCAGACTCACACAGTGTCACCCAGGACACTAATGAGAGTCCTGACAGTATAAGTACCTCAACTGGGAAATTCTGGTCCCTGTCTCTCCACCTGAAGTCCCAGGGAGCTGAGACTTCTGTCCTGGACACATCCAGAGATGCCCTGATCCCTCACCCTCTGCCTCTCCTACTCTTCCTCCAGGCTGACTCTGACACAGGGCTGCAGCTTCCATGCTCACAAGTGTCTCAAGGGGAGGGAGGTGGGGCACTTAGAGTGTCTGGTCCCTGGAAGGAACATCTGCTGCCTCTTTGTGAGACTGTCTCCAGAGTGAAGTGATTCCCATGGCCTCAGGACACATCTCTGATCTCTTGGTGTCCTTGCTCCAGTGACACAATCTGGTACCCAGAAGGGACTACTAACTACCCTGACCCCAGATCTCATGCTGTGTGCAAAGATGTGACCCTGGGGACTTTCACAAAGACACAGACCTTGAAGTGAGTCTCTCAGTCAGGGGCGTTTCTGGCACTTTTCAAAGTTTACATGAAACACGGAAGAAAAAAACAGGAAATGAATCAGTGTGTTGTCAATGTCAATCGCTTGTCCACTGTGGGATAAGGGGAGTCATAGAGACAGAAGCATCAGATGGAAATAGACTAGAAGTTGTGATGAATCGCCAACAGCAGGTGAATGTATAACAAGTAAATTCCCACATGCACCATGATGAAGAAGTCTCAATCAAAGAATGAAAGAGTTTTCCATTCTGATGACATACTGAAGATGGGACCAGCATTCGGCTGGGAGACACAGAGGGGACATGAAGCAGGAGGGGTAGAGGCTGAGGCCACAGAATACCCTTCCCTGAATCAGGTGTTGTCTGTAGCTCTGGAAGGGCCCAGCTCAGTCCCTTGGCCTGGCTCCTGTAAGGCCTCATTGGTGCTGACTCAGCAGCCCTGTGCTCAGTGATCCTGGGACAAATGGCCATGATCACCCATCAGGAAGACATTACAGAAATCTTTAGTGTACATTGGTACCAGCAGAAGCCAGGAGAGGACCCTGCTGGTCATATATGCCAATAGCAAGCATTGCTCAGGGATTCCTGACACAGTCCTAGATGACACAGTCACTGTAAACACCAGCAGGACAAGGCTAACCTTCTAGGATGAGGCTAAATTTTACTGTCAGGTGAGGGACACTGGCACTAATGTTCATGCTGACAGAGAGAGACAGGGATGTGAGACACACATCGATTCCCCATCTGAGTCACACTCTTCTTCACCCTAGGAGGACTCTGGACAAAGCACAGCATATCTGGACCAGGGCCCCAGATATGAGATTCCAAGTCCTCTTTCCCAACCTGGCCCTCCAGGAAGGCTCTGCACTGTGTGGATCAGGAGTGCATGTGCAGGAGACAGGATGAAGCTGTCATGTTTTCTTAGCTAGAGTACTTGTTGAGGGATAGAAGATCAGGCTGGAAGTACAGACAGAGGGACATCCATGGAGATACAAGAAGCTCAAAGTGACAAGGGGATTCTCAGCTTTCAGTTGAATAGAATCATTGTTATGTCACTGAGTGAAGAAGTTCTCTTAAAACTAAGACCTCCAGAGAAGTGCAGTGTAGGGTCATGATGGCAGAGTCATAAACTTGAAGCAGGTCACTGGGAATATCAGAGAGTGGGGGTGTTTCTAATTACACCTCTAGATTCCTGGACCTATGAATGCTAGCTATGGAAGAAAAAGTACTACATATTGGAAACAGATAAAGCACAAGTATCACCTCCTGAAAACTGTTGTCTCATATGTTTTGTCCTGTGCCTGGTATAGTAACTGAGTCTTCAAGAGGTTATTAGTCTGTTCATCCAAGCCAGTTGTTTCAAAAGGTGGGGAAGATGGTAGAACTAGCCAGATCCATGTGGTTTGGCACACTGCAGCCCTTTTCTTTTTTTCTTTCTTTCTTTTTTTTTTTTTGATATAATGGTCAATGATTCATTAGTTGCATATAAACACCAAGTTCTCATCATGTCGCATGCCCTCCTTAATGCCCATCACCCAGTTACCTCATCCACCCACCCACTTTCCACAACCTTCAGTTTGTTTGTTTGTTTTCCTGGAGTCAACAGTCTCTTATGGTATGTCTCCCTCTCTCATTTCTCCCCATTCAGTTTTCCCTTCTTTATCCTATTGTCCTCTTCACTAATCCTTATATTCCACATACAAGTGCAACAAAATGATAATTATCTTACTCTGCTTGTTATATTTCACTTAGCATAATTCACTCCAGCTCCATCCATGTCGATGTAAATGGTAGATAAACTTTTTTTTTTTTTCCTAGTGGCTGAATAATTTTCCATTGGATATATGAACCACATCTTCTTTATCCATTCATCTGTTGAAGGACATCCAGCTCCTTCCACAGTTTGGCTATTGTGGACATGGCTGCTATGAACATTGGGGTACATGTGCTCCTTCTTTTCCTTACATCTGTATCTTTGTGGTAAATACCTAGTAATTCAATTACTGTGCTATAGAGTAACTCAGTTACTCTATTTTTTACCTCTTGAGGAACATCCATACTGTTTTCCAGAGAGACTACAAAAGCTTACATCCCCACCAACAGAATAGGAGGGTTCCCCTCTCCCCACATGCTCACCCAAATTTTTTGTTCCCTGTCCTGTTAATTTTACCCATTCTAACTGATGTAAGGTGGTAACTCTTTGTGGTTTTGACTTGTATTTCCCTGACAGCAAATGATGTGGGGAACTTTTTCATGTGTCTATTAGCCATTGGGTCTCTTCTTTGGAGAAGTGTATAATGCCTATTTATTGACTGCATTGTTTCTTTTTACAGTGTTCAGCTTGACACACTTTTTTTTTTATAGATCTGAGATACCAGCCCTTTATCTGGTATGTCATTTGCAAATATCTTCTCCCACTCTGTAGGTTGCCTTTTACTTTTCATGACTCTTTCCTTTGCTGTGAAGAAGCTTTTTATTTTGATGAAGTTCCAATAGTTCATTTTTGGTTTTGTTTCCCTTGCCATTGGAAAAATGTGTTGCCAGACGTTACTGTTTTCAAGGTCGAAGAGGATGCCTCCTGTGTTCTCTAGGATTTTAATGGGTTCCTCTCTCACATTAAGGTCTTTCAACTATTTGAGTCTATTTTTGTGTATAATGTAAAGAAATTGTCCAGTTTCATTATTCTGCATGTGGCTGTCCAATTTTTCCAGCACCATTTATTGAAGAGACTGTCTTTTTTTTTTTTTAAGATTTTATTTATTTATTTGAGGGAGAATGAGTGAAAGAGAGCATGAGAAAGGAGGAGGTCAGAGGGAGAAGCAGACTCCCCAAGGAGCTGGGAGTCTGATGTGGGACTCGATCCTGGAAGTCCAGGATCATGACCTGAGCCGAAGGCAGTTGCTCAACCAACTGAGCCACACAAGTGCCCCGAAGAGACTATCTTTTGTCTACTGGATATTCTTTCCTGTTTTGTGAAAAATTAGTTGACCATAGAGTTGAGGGTCCATTTCTGGGCTCTCTATTCTCTTCCATTAATCAATGTGTCTGTTTTTGTGCCAGTACCATGCTGTCCTGATGATCACAGCTTTGTAATATAGCTTGAAGTCCAGATTTGTAATGCCACCAGATTTGATTTTCTTTTATTTTTTTTTAATTTAATTTTATTTTTTTCAGTGTTCCAAGATTCATTGCTCATGTACCACAGCCATTGCTCCATGCAATATATGCCCTCCTTAATACCCATGACCAGGTTCACCCATCTCCCATCCCTCTCCCCTCTAAAGCCGTCAATTTGTTTTTCAGAGGCCACAGTCTTTCATGGTTCATCTCCCCCTCCAACTGTGGAGAGAGCCAAGATGCCCTTGAACAGGTGAATGGATAAAGAAGATGTAGTCCATATACACAATGGAATATACTCAGATTTTATTTCTTTTCCAACATTCCCATTGTGATTTGGGGTCTTTTCTGGTTCACTACAAATTTTAAGATTGTTTGCTCCAGCTCTGTGAAAAAAAGATGGTATTTTGATAGGGATTGCATTGAATGTGTAGATTGCTGTGGGCAGCATAGACATTTTAACAATGTTCATTCTTCCAATCCATGAGCATGAAATGTTTTCCGATTTATTTGTGTCTTCCTCAATTTCTTTCATAAATATTCCGTAGTTATTACTGTATGGATTTTTTACCTCTTTGGTTAGGTTTATTCCCAGGCATCTTATGGTTTTGGGTGCAGTTGTGAATGGGATTGACTCGCTAATTTCTCTTTCTTCTGTCTCATTATTAGTGTATAGAAATGCAACTGATTTCTGTGCACTGATCTTGTATCCTCTTACATGGCTGAATTGCTATGTAAGTTCTTGCAATTTGGGCTTGGAGTCCTTTGAATTTTCAACATAGGGTATCATGTCATCTGCAGAGAGAGAGAGAGTTTGACCTCTTATTTGCCAATTTGAATGAATTTTATTTCTATTTGGTGTCTGATAACTGAGGCTAGGACTTTCAGTAATATGTTGAACAATAATGGTGAGAGTGGGCATCCCTGTTCTGTTCTTGACCTTAAAGGAAAGGCTGTCAGTTTGTCCCCATTGAGAGAATGTTATTCACTGTGGGCTCTTCATAGATGCCTTTTATGATGTTGTGGTATGTTCCCTCTATCCTTATACCTTGAAGATTTTAATTTAAAGAAAATGTTGTTGTATTTTTTCAAATGCTTAGTCTACATCAATTGAGAAGATTATATGGTTCTTGGTATTTTATGTCATTAATGTGTTGTATAATGTTGTTTGATTTGTGGATGTTGAACCACCCTTGCATACCCAGAATAAATCCTACCTGGTCATGGTGAATAATCCTTTTAATGTACTACTGAATCCTATTGGCTATGCTCTTGGTGGGTATTTTGGCATCCATGCTCATCAGGAATATTGGTCTCTAATTCTTTTTGGTGGCGTCTTTGTCTAGTTTTGAGATCAAGGTGATGCTGACCTCATAGAACAAGTTTGGAAGTTTTCCTTTCATTTCTATTTTTTGAAGGAGGTTACTAATAATAGGTGTTATTTCTTCTTTAAATGTTTGGTAAAATTCCTCTGAGAAGCCATCTGGTCCTCCTTAGGACCACCTTGGCAGTATCTCATAGATTTTGGACCAATGTGTTTTCATTCTCATTGCTTTCCATTAATTGTTTAAGTTCTTCATTAATTTCCTGGTTTAACTATCCATTCTTTAGCAGGGTGTTCTTTAACTTCCAAGTGTTTGAGTTGCTTCAAAAGTTCCTCTTGTGACTGAGTTCCATTTCAAACCATTGTGGTCTGAAAATATGCAAGGAATGTTCCCAATTTTTAGTACTGGTTGAGACCTGATTTGTGACACAGCATGTGATCTATTTTTTTTAAGATTTTATTTATTTATTTATTTGATAGACAAAGATCACAAGCAGGCAGAGAGGCAGGCAGAGGGAGGAAGGAAAGCAGGCTCCCCGCTGAGCACAGAGTCCAATGCAGGTCTTGATCCCAGGATTCTGGGACCATGACCTGAGCCAAAGGCAGAGGCTTTAACCCACTGAGCCACCCAGGCACCCCTATGTGATCTATTTTGGAGAAAGATCCATGTGCACTTGAGAAGAATGAGTTTTCTGTTTATTTAGGGTAGAAAGTTCTGTTTGACCTAGTCCAATGTGTCATTCAAAGCCCTTGCTTCTTTGTTGATCTTCTACATAGATGATCTGTGCATTGCTGTGAGTGGGGTGTTGAAGTCTCCTACTATTAATGTATTGTTATCAATGTGTTTCTTTCTTTGCTTTTTAATTGATTCATATAATTGGTTGCACCCATGTTAGGGGCATAGATATTTACAGTAGTTAGATCTTCTTATTGGATAGACCATTTAAGTATGATATAGTATCCCTCTACATCTCTTACTACAGTTATTGGCTTAAAATCTATTTTTTCTGGGTGGCTCAAAATGTTAAGCATCTTCTTTCAGCTCAGGTCATGATCCATGTCTCCTGAGTTCTCCCACACTGGGATCCTGGCTCAGCATGGAGTCTGCTTCTCCCTCTCCCTGTGCCTCTCCTCTTCTCATGCTCTCTCTCTGTATCTCTCTGTCTCAAATAAATAAATGAAATCTTTTATTTTTTATTTTTTATAAACATATATTTTTATCCCCAGGGGTACAGGTCTGAATCGCCAGGTTTACACACTTCACAGCACTCACCAAAGCACAAAATCTTTTAAAAAAATTGTAAAATCTACTTGACTTAGTTCACTTAAGCAGAGAAAGTCAATTATCTTATGGTTTCACTCACTTGTGAAACAAAAGGAATAGCATGGAGGGCATTAGAAGGGAGGGGAAAATGAAGGGGGAAATCAGAGGAGGAGAACAACCATGAGAGACTGTGGACTCTGAGAAACAAACTGAGGGTTTTAGCAGAGAGCAGGGTTGGGGGAAGGATTGTCCCAGTGATGGGGAATAGGCAGGTCATGTATTGCATGGAGCAGTGGGTGTTATATATAAACAATGAATCTTGGAACACTAATCAAAAACTAATGATGGCATGGAGCATTGGACGTGGTGCATAAACAATAAATCTTGGAACACTGAAAAAAATTAGATTAAGATGTTAAAAAAACTAATTATATACTATATGGTGACAAACATAACATAATAAGAAAAACAAGAATTGTAATAATGGCTGTTATAAACAAAAAGGATCCAGAATACTTTGTAATAATATTTAAAAATTGTAAAATCTAATTTGTCTAACATGAGGATTGGTACCCCAGCTTTCTTTTGAGGTCTAAATATTTCTCCATCTGCTCACTTTCATTCTGGAGGTGACTTTAGGTTCAAAATGGGTCTCTTGTCTCTTGTAGAGAGTATATGGATTAGTTCTGCTTTTTTTTTTTAATCCAATCTGATACCTTGTGTCCTTTCATGGGAACATTCAGCCCATTTACATTCAGAGTAACTATTGAAAGATAAGAATTTAGAGCCATGATGTTGTGTGCAAAGTCCCTGTCTCTGTATCTTGTCTCTGTTACTTTTTGGTCTATGTTATTCCTTGGGTCTCTCTTCATTTACAGAACGCCCTTAATATTTCTTATAAGGCTGGCTTCGTGGTCACATATTCATTGTTTCTGTCTGTCTTGAAAACTATTTTTTTAAAAATTTATTTATTTTCAGCATAAGAGTATTCATTATTTTTTCACCACACCCAGTGCTCCATGCAATCCATGCCCTCTATAATACCGACCACATGGTACCCCAACCTCATACACCCCACCACTTCAACCCCTCATGTTGTTTTTCAGAGTCCGTAGTCTCTCATGATTCACCTCCCCTTCCAATTTACCCCAACTCCCTTCGCCCCTCTAACACTCCTTGTCCTCCATGATATTTGTTATGCTCCACAAATAGTGAAGCCATATGATAATTGACTCTCTCTGCTTGACTTATTTCACTCAGCATACTCTCTTCCAGTCCCGTCCAAGTTGCTACAGAAGTTGGGTATTCATCCTTTCTGATGGAGGCATAATACTCCATAGTGTATATGGACCACATCTTCCTGATCCGTCCACATCTTCCTTATTCATCCATTGAGGGCGTCTTGGTTCTTTTGAGAGTTTGGCGACTGTGGCCATTGCTGCTATAAACATTGGGGTACAGATGGCCCTTCTTTTCATGACATCTGTATCTTTGGGGTAAATACCCAGGAGTGCAATGGCAGGGTCATAGGGAAACTCTATTTTTTAATTTCTTGAGGAATCTCCACACTGTTCTCCAAAGAGGCTGCACCAACTTACATTCCCACCAACAGTGGAAGAGGGTTCCCCTTTCTCCACATCCTCTCCAACACATGTTCTTTCCTGTCTTGCTAATTTTGGCCATTCTAACTGGTGTAAGGTGATTTCTCAATGTGGTTTTAATTTGAATCTATATGAGGGCTAGTGATGGTGAACATTTTTTCATGTGTCTGATAGCCATTTGTATCACTTGATTAGAGAAGAGTCTGTTCATATCTTCTGCCAATTTTTTGATATGATTGTCTGTTTTGTGTGTGTTGAGTTTGAGGAGTTCATTATAGATCCTGGATATCAACCTTTTGTCTGTATTGTCATTTGCAAATATCTTCTCCCATTCCATGGGTTGCCTCTTTCCTCTTTGTTTTCTTGACTGTTTCCTTTGCTGTGCAGAAGCTTGATTTTGATAAAGTCCAAAAAGCTTATTTTCATTTTGTTTCCTTTGCCTTTGGAGACATATCTTGAAAGAAGTTGCTGTGGCTGATATCGAAGCGATTACTGCCTATGTACTCCTCTAGGAGTCTGATGGATTCCTGTCTCACATTGAGGTCTTTTATCCATTTTGAGTTTATCTTTGTGTATGGTGTAAGAGAATGGTTGAGTTTCATTCTTCTACATATAACTGCCAAGTTTTGGCAGCACCATTTATTGAAGAGACTGTCTTTTTTCCACTGTATATTTTTTCCTGTTTTGTCAAAGATTAATAGAGTTGAGGGTCTGTATCTGGGCTCTCTACTCTGTTCCACCAGTCTATGTGTCTGTTTTTATGCCAGTACTATGCTGTCTTGGTGATCACAGCTTTGTAGTAAAGCTTGAAATCAGGTAATGTGATGCCCCCAGTTTTATTTTTGTTTTTCAACATTTCCTTAGTGATTCAGGGTCTATTCTGATTCCATACTAATTTTTGGATTATTAGCTCCAGCTATTTGAAGAATACCAGTGGAATTTTTATCAGAATGGCATTAAAAGTATAGATTGCTCTAGGCAGTATAGACATTTTAACAATGTTTATTCTTCCAATCCATGAGCATGGAATGGTCTTCCATCTTTTTGTGTCTTCTTCAATTTCTTTCATAAGTGTTCTGTAGTTCCTCAAGTACAGATCCTTTACCTCTTTGGTTAGGTTTATTCCCAGGTATCTTATGGTTCTTGGTGCTATAGTCAATGGAATTGATTCTCTAATTTCCCTTTCTGTATTTTCATCATTAGTGTATAAGAAAGCCACTGATTTCTGCACATTCACTTTGTATCCTGCCACGTTGCTGAATTGCTATATGAGTTCTAGTAGTTTGGGGGTGGAGTCTTTTGGGTTTTCCATATAAAGAATCATGTCATCTGCGAAGAGAAAGAGTTTGACTTCTTCATTGCCAATTTGGATACCTTTTATTTCTCTTTGTGGTCTGATTGCTTTTGCTAGGACTTCTAATACTATGTTGAACAAGAGTGGTGAAAGTGGGCATCCTTGTCATGTTCCTGATCTCAACGGGAAGGCTTCAAGCTTTTTCCCATTGAGATGATATTTGCTGTGGGTCTTTCATAGATAGATTTGATGAGGTTCAGGAATGTTCCCTCTATCCCTATACTTTGAAGCGTTTTAATCAGGAACGGATGCTGGATTTTGTCAAATGCTTTTTCTGCATCAATTGAGAGGACCATGTGGTTCTTCTCTCATCTCTTATTAATTTGTTCTATCACATTGATTGATTTGCGAATGTTGAACCATCCTTCTAGCCCAGGGATGAATCCCACCTGGTCATGGTGGATGATCTTTTTAATGTGCTGCTGGATCCTGTTTGCTAGGACCTTGTTGAGAAGCTTAGCATCCATATTCATCAGTGATATTGGTCTGAAATTCTCCTTTTTGATAGGGTCTTTGCCTGGTTTGGGTATCAGGGTAATGCTGGCTTCATAGAAAGAGTCTGGAAGTTTTCCTTCTGCTTCAATTTTTTGAAATAGCTTCAGGAAAATAGGTGTTATTTCTTCTTCAAAAGTTTGGTAGAATTCCCCAGAGAATCCATCAGGTCCTGGGCCCTTGTTTTTTGGGAGGTTTTTGATCACTGCTTCAATCTCGTTACTATATATTGGTCAATTCAGGTGTTCGATTTCTTCATGGTTCAATTTTGGGAGTTTATAGTTTTCTGTGATGCAACCATTTCATCTAGGTTGCTAAGCTTATTGGCATATAACTGTTGATAATAACTTTTGATGATTGTTTCTACTTCCTTGGTGTTTGTTGTGATCTCTCCCTTTTCATTCATAATTTTATGAATTTGGGCTTTCTCTCTTTTCTTTTGGATTAGTGTGGCCAATGGTTTATTGATCTTATTGATTCTTTCAAAAAACCAGCTTCTAGTTTCATTGATATGTACTACTCTATCTCTGGTTTCTACCTCATTGATCTCAGCTCTAACCTTGATGATTTCCCTTCTTATGTGTGGAGTTGGTTTGATTTGTTGTTGATTCTTCAGTTCTTTAAGGCATAGAGACAGCTGGTGTTTTCTGGATTTTTCAATTTTTTTGAGGGAGGCTTGGATGGCTATGTATTTCCCCCTTAGGACTGCCTTTGCTGTATCCCATAGGTTTTGGACCAAAGTGTCTTCATTCTCATTGGTTTCCATGAATTGTTTCAGTTCTTCTTTAATCTCCTGGTTGATCCAAGCATTCTTTTTTTTTTTTTTTAAGATTTCATTTATTTATTTGACAGAGAGAGATCACAAGTAGGCATAGAGGCAGGCAGAGAGAGAGAGAGGAGGAAGCAGGCTCCCTGCTGAGCAGAGAGCCCAATGTGGGACTCGATCACAGGACCCTGAGATCATGACCTGAGCCAAAGGCAGCAGCTTAACCCACTGAGCCACCCAGGTGCCCTATCCAAGCATTCTTAAGCAAGGTGGTCTTTAGCTTCCAGGTGTTTGAGTTCCTTTGGAAATTTTCCTTGTGATTGAGCTCCAGTTTCAAATCATTGTGATCTGAGAATATGCAGGGAACCATCTCAGTCTTTTGGTATCAGTTGAGTCCTGATTTGTGACCCAGTATGTGGTCTATTCTGGAGAAGGTTCCATGTGCACTTGAGAAGAATGAGTATTCTGTTGTTTTAGGGTGGAGTGTTCTATATATATCTATGAGGTCCATCTGGTCCAATGTGTCATTCAATGTTCTTGTTTCCTTATTGATTTTCTGCTTCGATGGTCTGTCTATTTCTGAGAGAGGCGTGTTAAGATCTCCTACGATTAGTGTATTCATATCAATATGACTCTTTATCTTGATTAACAGTTTTCTTAAGTAATTGGCTGCTCCCATATTGGGAGCATAGATATTTACAATTGTTAGATCATCTTGGTGGATAGTCCCTTTAAGGATTATGTAGTGTCCTTCTGTATCTCTGACTACAGTCTTTAGTTTAAAGTCTAATTCATCTGATATGAGAATCGCTACCCCAGCCTTCTTTTGAGGCCCATTCGCATGAAAGATGCTTCTCCATCCCTTCACTTTCAGTCTGGGTGTATCTTTAGGTTCAAAATGGGTTTCTTGTAGACAACATATGGATGGTTCCTGTCGTTTTATCCAATCTGCAACCCTGTGCCGCTTTATGGGAGCATTTAGGCCATTCCCATTGAGAGTGATTATTGATAGATACGTTTTTATTGACTTCGAGTTACCTTTGAAGTCTTTCTTTCTGAAGATTGTCTCTCTATTTCTGTTCATTGCTATTCTTAGGATTTTTCCTCTTTTATAGAACCGCCCTTAATATTTCCTGCAGTGTCGGCTTGGTGGTTGCATAGTCTTTTAAGCCTTGCCGGTCTTGGAAACTCTTTATCTCTCCATCCATTTTGAATGTCAGTTTTGCTGGATAAAGTATTCTTTGCAGCATGTTCTTCTCATTTAGTGCCCTGAATATATTTTGCCATCCTCTTCTGGCTTGCCAGGTCTCTGTGGACAGGTATGACGTTATTCTGATGGGATTCCCTCTGTAAGTAAGGAGGCTCTTTGTCCTGGAGGCTTTCAAGAGATTATTCCTACAATTATGATTCCTCAATTTGACAATCAGGTGTCGTGATGGTTTTTTTTTGTTTGTTTGTTTTCTTTTGTTTTTTGGAATGTATAATCTTGGGTGGAGACCGTTCAGCCTCTAGTACATGAATGCTGGTTCCATTCGCAATATTGGGAAAATTTTCATGAAGGACTTGTTCCACTATATCTTCTAGACTTCTTTCTATCTCCTCCCCTTCAGGTATTCCAATAATTCTGATGTTGGAATGCTTCATGGCATCACTTATTTCCCTGATTCTGTTTTCGTGGTTTCTAAGCTGTTTGTTCCAGGCTTCCTCCTGATCCTTTCTCTCTATCTGTTTGTCCTCCAGATCACTAATTCTAACTTCTGTCTCAGTTACCCTAGCTTTGAGAGAGTTTAGATTAGATTGGAACTCATTGAGAGCATTGTGAAGCTCCTCCCTGGTAGCTTTAAGCTCTGCCCTAACGTTGTGGACATCATCTCTTGTCACTTTCAGCTCAGCCTTAATCAATTCCATTTGGTCATCCATGGCTTTCTCCCACCTAGCTATTGCCTGGATAATTGTTAGCCTGAATTCTCTTTCCGACATATTGTCTATGTTGATATCCATTAGCTCTGTTGCAGAAGGTCCATCGTCTGTATTTTTCTTCTGTTGGGCATTCCTTCTTCTAGTCATTTTGGTGGGAGATGACTGAACAGATGTAGCTGAATCTATCAACCGTGGTGCAGTCAAGGTTCACTCTGGAACACTTATGAGCAATCAGGATTCCCCACCCAAACGAGAGGCAAAAGAAAAAAAAAAAAAAAGAAAAAGAAAAAAAGAAGAAAAAAAAAAAGAGAGAGAGAGACAGGAAAGAAACGGAAGATGAAAGAGAAGGTTCAGCCCAGATGGGCTCCAAGGTAAGATTTATAAAGTAGTGAAACAAAAACAGACAAAAAAAAAAAAAAAGACTGATACAAGTATATGACAAGAGAAAAAAAATATATATGCAAATAAAGGAAGAACCTCGTCAAAAAGAACCCCATGTATAAGATTTATATGCTACCAGGAGAAACACAAAAACACAGAAACACTGGTGGAAGAAGAAGAAGGGAGAGTGGTTATAAATTCTCAGTGTGTGCGAGGAAGGTTGTTTTGATTCTTCCTGGATATATCTTGATATCTTTGTTAAAGGAGTCAACTTTCCTAAGATAAAGGGGGATTAAAAATTGGTTTACCTATACGAGTAGTATTGACTGGGGAATGGGGATTTCTTTGAAGTTTAACTCTATATGCATATTAGAAAATAAAAATTAAAAAAAGGAATAAACTAGACTAAACTAAACTAAAATTTTAAAAAAAGGAATTCAAAAAATAAAAATGCAAAAGAAAAACATAGTTTTATGTATCAAAAAGTTCAGGTTAGAAGGGTATTATGAAATTTGATGTACTGTACAGCTTGCTGTGATGGTAAATAGGAAAAAAAATACCTATGTGTAAAAAAAAATAAATAAATAAACCAGAATAGTGGGAACGAGTGAAAAATAAAAGTTTTCCTATGAAGTAGTGGTTGTTCTCTTGTAGTCCTTTTTTTTTCTCTTTTTTTTTTTTCTTGGTTTGTTTTCTGGGGAAGGGGCCTGCCATGCTGGTTGTCAGTCAATGATGTTTCCTGAGTTAAGTCCTCTTGCACCCCCTCAAGGGGGTGGGCTCTGAGGAAACTGTTTTTTTTTTTTTTTTCAGGCTTTTGTTCTCTAGCGGGTTTTTTTAATTAATTTATTTTCAGCATAACAATATTCATTATTTTTTCACCACACCCAGTGCTCCATGCAATCCGTGCCCTCTATAACCCCCACCACCTGGTATCCCGACCTCCCATCCCCCAGCCACTTCAAACCCCTCAGATTTTTTTTCAGAGTCCATATTCTCTCATGTTTCACCTCACCTTCCAATTTACCCCAACTCCCTTCTCCTCTCTAACTCCTCATGTCCTCCATGCTATTTGTTATGTTCCACAAATAAGTGAAACCATATGATAATTGACTCTCTCTGCTTGACTTATTTCACTCAGCATAATCTCTTCCAGTCCCATCCACGTTGCTACAAAAGTTGGGTATCCGTCCTTTCTGATGGAGGCATAATACTCCATAGTGTATATGGACCACATTTTCCTTATCCATTCATCCGCTGAAGGGCATCTTGGTTCTTTCGATAGTTTGGCAACGGTGGCCATTGCTGCTATAAACACTGTGGTACAGATGGCCCTTCTTTTTTTTTATTTTTTTTATTTTTTATAAACATATATTTTTATCCCCAGGGGTACAGGTCTGTGAATCACCAGGTTTACACACTTCACAGCACTCACCAAAGCACATACCCTCCCCAATGTCCATAATCCCACCCCCTTCTCCCAAACCCCCTCCCCCCAGCACCCAGCAACCCTCAGTTTGTTTTGTGAGATTAAGAGTCACTTATGGTTTGTCTCCCTCCCAATCCCATTTTCTTTCATTTATTCTTCTCCTACCCACGTAAGCCCCCTTGTTGCATCACCACTTCCTCATATCAGGGAGATCATATGATAGTTGTCTTTCTCTGCTTGACTTATTTCGCTAAGCATGATACGCTCTAGTTCCATCCATGTTGTCACAAATGGCAAGATTTCATTTCTTTTGATGGCTGCATATATTCCATTGTGTATATATACCACATCTTCTTGATCCATTCATCTGTTGTTGGACATCTAGGTTCTTTCCATAGTTTGGCTATTGTGGACATTGCTGCTATAAACATTCGGGTGCACGTGCCCCTTCAGATCACCAGGTTTGTATCTTTAGGGTAAATACCCAATAGTGCAGTGGCTGGGTCAGAGGGCAGTTCTATTTTCAACATTTTGAGGAACCTCCATGCTGTTTTCCAGAGAGGTTGCACCAGCTTGCATTCCCACCAACAGTGTAGGAGGGTTCCCCTTTCTCCGCATCCTCGCCAGCATCTGTCCTTTCCTGACTTGTTGATTTTAGCCATTCTGACTGGTGTGAGGTGATATCTCATTGTGGTTTTGATTTGTATTTCCCTGATGCCGAGTGATATGGAGCACTTTTTCATGTGTCTGTTGGCCATCTGGATGTCTTCTTTGCAGAAATGTCTGTTCATGTCCTCTGCCCATTTCTTGATTGGATTGTTTGTTCTTTGGGTGTTGAGTTTGCTAAGTTCTTTATAGATTCTGGACACTAGTCCTTTATCTGATATGTTGTTTGCAAATATCTTCTCCCATTCTGTCAGTTGTCTTTTGATTTTGTTCACTGTTTCCTTTGCTGTGAAAAAGCTTTTGATCTTGATGAAATCCCAATAGTTCATTTTTGCCCTTGCTTCCCTTGCCTTTGGCGTTGTTCCTAGGAAGATGTTGCTGCGGCTGAGGTCGAAGAGGTTGCTGCCTGTGTTCTCCTCAAGGATTTTGATGGATTCCTTTCGCACATTGAGGTCCTTCATCCATTTTGAGTCTATTTTTGTGTGTGGTGTAAGGAAATGGTCCAATTTCATTTTTCTGCATGTGGCTGTCCAATTTTCCCAGCACCACTTATTGAAAAGGCTGTCTTTTTTCCACTGGACATTCTTTCCTGCTTTGTCGAAGATTAGTTGACCATAGAGTTGAGAGTCTATTTCTGGGCTCTCTATTCTGTTCCATTGATCTATGTGTCTGTTTTTGTGCCAGTACCATGCTGTCTTGATGATGACAGCTTTGTAATAGAGCTTGAAGTCCGGGATTGTGATGCCACCAATGTTGGCTTTCTTTTTCAATATCCCTTTAGCTATTCGAGGTCTTTTCTGGTTCCATATAAATTTTAGAATTATTTGTTCCATTTCTTTGAAAAAGATGGATGGTACTTTGATAGGAATTGCATTAAATGTGTAGATTGCTTTAGGTAGCATAGACATTTTCACAATATTTATTCTTCCAATCCAGGAGCATGGAACATTTTTCCATTTCTTTGTGTCTTCCTCAATTTCTTTCATGAGTACTTTATAGTTTTCTGAGTATAGATTCTGTGTCTCTTTGCTTAGGTTTATTCCTAGGTATCTTATGGTTTTGGGAGTTCTTTCATTTTTTTAATTTAAATTCAATTAGCCAAGTTACCATACATCATTAGTTTCAGATGTAGTGTTAAATAACATATCAGATGTGTATAACACCAAGTGCTCATTGCATCACATGCCCTCCTTAATGCCCATCACCCAGTTACCCTCCCGCCCCATCCAGCAGCTCTCAGTTTGTTGCTATAGTTAAGAGTCTATCATGGTTTTTTTTAACCATCTCTGATGCCTTGCCATTCTGTTTCCCCTTCCTTTCCCTATGGTTCTCTGCCCTGTTTCTGATATTTCACATATGAGTGAAACCATATGATAATTGTGTTTCTTTCATTGACATATTTTACTCAGCATAATATCTTCCAGACCCATCCAGGTTGATGTGATGATAAGTATTCATCCTTTCTGATGGCTGAGTAATATTCCATTGAATATACAAAACCACATCTTCTTTATCCATTCCTCTATCCATAGATATCCGGGTTCTGTCCATAGTTTAGTTATAGTGGATATTGTTGCAATGAACACTGGGGTGCAGGTGCCAGTTCTTTTCACTACATTTCTATTTTTGTGGTAAAAGTCCTGTAGTGCAATTGCTGTGCTTTAGGGTAACTTTACTTTTAACTTCTTGAGCAAACCCCATACTGTTTTCCAGAGTGAATGTAACAGTATGCATTCCCACCAGGAGTGTAGGAGGCTTCTCCATTCTCTGCATCCTCACCAATGTTTGTGGTGTCATGTCTTGTTAATTTCACACATTCTGCCTAGTGTGATAGAGCACCTCAATATGGCTTAGATGTGCATTTCCCAGAAGCCATGTGATATGGAACATTTATGCATATAGCTGTTGGTCACATGTGTGTCATCATTGAAGAAATGTCTATTCATATTTTCACCCATGTCTAGACCTTACATTGGGTTAAGGCCCTGAAGCCTGGAAGATACAATCAGCCAGAACTGTGCAGATCTTCACAAGGTCTGAGTTAAAATGGAGTTTTAGGGTGTGTATCAAGCTCTGAGGGTGGATGAAAGTGTAGGTTCACTAATATTGTCTCAGGTTTGCATTCAGATTTCTCATGCTCTCAATCCAGTCTGGAGTAAAAAAGGGAGTTTCCTTTTGTGTGGCAGGCTGATCCTCTGGTTTTGCTCAAGTGGTCCCAGTACCTGGGGCTTGGGAGCCAGGTCTCTACAGATGGACCTCTCAGAACTCCAAATAGGGTTATGGTTAGGACCTAGGAGCATGGAAGGTCTAAACTGCCAACCGTGTGGTGAGTGTCTTGGAGGGCTGAGTTGAGGACATGTGTTAGCATGAGCGTCTGGCTCAGGGTTTCAATCCATGAGCCCTTGAAAGTGGGAGTTCACTGGGATGGAAACAGATGGACCTTCAGATTTCTACTGACCTATATACTTATTGGAGTCCATTATGGAAAAATTTCCTTCTGGGTGGGAGGCTGAGTCCTCTGGTATTGCTCAGCCATCCCCAAATCCTGGGTCTTTGGAGCCCACCCTTAAGGGATGGATACCTGAGAACCCAACCTAGGGATAGAGTTAGGGTCAAGGGGCTTTGCAGGACCAAACAGCTGACAGTGCGTATGGTTCCTAGAGTCTGGAATTAAGGATGAATGTTCTGGTTCAGGTCAGGCACAGGATTTGTGGCCTAGAGGCCACTGAAAGTGGTGGTTTGCTAATATAGACTCAGATGGGCAGGCATTTTCTCCTGCTTTGAATACTTTCTAGAGGTCTACATGGCATGCTTTCCTCCTGTGTGTTAGGCTGAGTCTTGTGGTATCGCTAAGGTGACCCCAGTCCCTGGGGCAGGGGGCCAGGCCTCTAGGAATGGAATGCTCAGAACACAAACTAAGCTTCCATTAGGGGTTAGGAGCATGGCAGGCCCAATTTGACGGTGGTGTGGCAAGCTATCCAGAGGGCTGAGTACAGAGTGATTGATAGAGTGTCAGGTTCAGGTTTGTGTCCATGGAGCTGCTGATTTGGGGTAAACTCAGTGGTGCATGGCAGATTTCTCCTGCTCAGAATCCTTTGCAAAGTTACAAATGGTATGGTTTCCTTCTGGTGGCAGGCAGAGATCTCAAATATTGCTCAGGTGTCCCCATCGGTGGGACTTGGGTGCCAGTCCTCTGGGGACAGAGCCTGAAAACCCAACCTAGGGTTAGGGCTAGGTCCCAGGAACATGACAGGCCTGATCTGCTGGTGCTGTGCAGTGCTCCCAAGGGGACTGAGTGGAGAACATGGGTCAGGCTGAGTCAGGCTCCGGGTTGGTGTCCATGGGGCTACAGAAGATGGGGGTGGCCATAGAGGGGAAGGGCAGATTTATTCTGCTTTGAGTCCTTGGCAGAGTTCCAATTATACTGTTTCCTTCTGGGTAGAAGGCAGAGTCCTCTGGCATTTCTAAGGTGTCCCACAAATGTGGGGCTTTGGTACCTGTATTCTGGGGACACAAGACAGAAAATGCACCTAAGTTTAGGTTATGTTAAACTTAGTTATTAGCTGAGGGTCATGTCAAGCTCAATATACCACCCCAAGAGGAGCAACCTGGGGAGCAGAGTTGAGGACATGGGTCAGTGTGAGTGTTAGGATCTAGGTAGTGTACAGGGGGTTGCTGAAAGTGGGATAGCCTCAGGGGGCCACAAAACATTCTGGTATAGTTCAGGTGTAACCCATCAGTGAGGCTTTGGTGTCGATCCTCAGAGGACAGAAGACTGAAAGCACAACCTAGAGCTAGGGATAGAGCACAGGGGCATGGCTGGCCTGATCTGCCGATGCTGAGGCAGGATGTCTGGGGCACTGAATTGAGGGCCAGGGTCAGGTTGTGCATTACGCTCTGGGTTTGTGCCTGGGGGGCTGCTGAAGGTGGAGCTGGCTTAAGGGGCATGCAGGTTTCTCCCATCCTGAGGGTTCTGTGAAGCTCCAAACAGAACGGTTTCCTCCTGGGTGGCAGCCAGAGTCCTGAGTTGTGGGGTCTAGGGGTCCAAATATGGAGGAATTGGGGGCCCAGCCTCTGGGGATGAAGACTGAAAACCCAACCTAGGGTTAAGGTTAGGGCCAGGAGCATGGAAAACCCAATTTGCTGGCACTGTGGAGGGATCCCAGGGGGCTGAATTGAGGGCAGGGTTCAGGTGTGATGACAGGGTCCAGATTTGTGGTCAGGGGTCTGCTGAAGGAGGCGGGTGTGCTCAGGGAGGCATGCAGTTTCTCCCACTCTGAGTGTTCTACTCACCTTCAAATGGCACGGTTTCCTCCTGGGTGGCAGGCTGAGTGTCAGCCTCCACATTTGTGGCCCAATGGTACACAGAAGGTGGGGGATGGCCTCAGGTGGGGCATGCAGGTTTCTCCCACTCTGAGGATTCTCCACAGCTCCAAACAGCATGGTTTCCTCCTGCATGGTGGGCAGAGTCCTGGGGTGTCACTCAGGGGTTTTTAATCTTGGGGGCTTGGGGTCAGGCCTTGTGGGATGGAAGCCTGAAAACCCAAACTAGAGATAGGGTTAAGGCCTAGGGGCATGGTAGACCTGATGCCAGTGCTGTGGCATGATCCCCTCGGGACTGAGTTGAGGGCATATGACAGGTAGTGCTTCAGAATCCGGGTTTGTGGTCATGGGGGTTTCAGATGGTGGGGGCTGTCACTACAGTGGGGTATGCAGGTTTCTCCCTCTCTGAGGGTTCTGTGGAGCTTCAAATGGCACAGCTTCCTACCACATGGGAGGCTGAATCCTGGATTATCACTCAGGAGTGCTTAATGAGGCTGGTTTGGGGGCTATATCTTTTGGGATGGAAGCCTAAAAACCCAAACTAGGATTAGGGTTAGGGCCTAGGGCCATGGCAGTTTCAATCTGTCAGTGCTGAAGCAGGTTCCCTGGTGGGCTGAGTTGAGAGCACATGTCTGGAGGGCATCAGATTGCAGGTTTATGTCCATGGGTTCCACAGAAGCTGGGGTGGCCTCAGGGGTTAATACAGGTTTCTCCCATTCTGAGGGTTCTCTGCAGCTCCAGGCAGCAGAGTTGTGCCCTCAGTGGGAGGCAGAATTCTGGTGTGAGTCTCAGGTGTGGGTCTCCAATCTGGCTGGGTTGTGGGCCAGGACTCTGGGCATGGTAGCCTGTACATCTCACCTAGGTTTAGACTTAGGGCCTAGGGGCATGGCAGGCCTGATCTGCCATTTCTAAGGCATGTGCTGGTCAGGGCCAAGTTGAGGATTTGTCAGTCATTGTATCAGGGTCCATTTTTGTGGCCAGGGGGCCACCAACGGTGGTGGTTGCTTTAAGAGGGCTTGCAGGTTTCTCTAACTCTGTGAGTTCAGCACAGCTCCAAATGGTTTGGTTTGCAATGGCATTGTGGGCTGAATTCTGGGGTATTACTCAGAGGTCCTTAATCTGGGGGGCTCTGGGGCCTTTAGGGTAGAATCCTGAAAACCCAAATTACATTTAGGGTTAGGGCCTAAGAGCATGGCAGGCCAGATCTGCTGGTGCTGAGGCAGGCTCCCTGGTGGGCTGAGTTGAGGGAGGGCATCAATGCAGTGCCTCATTCTCTGGGTTGGTGACCATGGGGCCCACCAAATGTGGACGTGGCCTCAGGCAGGCATGCAGGTTTCTCCTGCTCCGAGGGTTGGGTGCAACTCCAGTGGCACAGTTTCCATCTGAGTAGCAGGTGGATTCCTGGGATTTGGCTCTGGGGTCCTCAATCTGGAGGTCTTGTGGGATAGGGTCCTGCAGATGGAAGCCAGAAAACCCAACCTAGGGTTAGGGTTAGGGTCTGGGGCATGGCAGGCCTGATCTGAAATTGCTGAGACTGGCACTCCAGGGGGCTGAGTAGAGTGAGGGTTTGTCCATGTTTGCACCTGGATTTTAGACTGCTTTCTCATGGGGTTTGGGCTGCAACCACTTGAGGTCATGGGCCAGGCCCAGGTGGCTGCCCTGCAGGTCTGTGCTACCAGAAGCCATTTCACTGGGGGATTTTCTGACCAATTCTCATGAGCTTTATGCCCAAATGGATATTGAGTTGGGCAAGAAGCTCATGAGAATTGACCAGCATTGGAAGGCAATTTGGGATGCACTCACACCCGCTGTTTAGAGTGCTTTCTCCCTAGGTGCATGTTGCAACCATCCAGGAACTTGGACTGGTCCCACATGGCTCACCTGCAGGTCCCAGATGATAGGAGATTTCCAGGAGTAGAGTTGAGGGAGGATCTCAGGCTGAGAATGAGGCTCCATGTTTGTGGCCCATTTGGGTGCTGAAGGTGGGGTGGCCCCAGGAGGGTATGAAGGTTTCTTCCCATCTGAGGGTTTTCTGCAGCTCAAAACTACTGTTTCCTCCTTTGTGGCAGTGGAATCCTGGGGTGCAGCTTTGGAGTTCCCAATCTGGAGTGCTTGGTGGCCAGGTATTTGGGGATGTAAGCCTGTACACCACACCTAGGGTTAGGTTTAGGGCCCTGGGGCATGGCAGGCCTGATCTTCTGATGAGGAGGTGGACTCTCTGCTGGGCTGACTTGGGGGCGGGCATCGGGCAGCATGTCAGAGTCTGGGTTTGTGTCCAGGGGCTGTAGAAGCTGGGGGTGGCATCAGGGTGGCATGCAGGTTTCTCCTTGTCTGAGGGTACCACACAGCTACAAATAGCATGGTTTCCTTCCACGTGGTGGGCATAGTCCTGAGGTGTCACTCAGGTTTCTTTAATCTGTAGGGTTGGGGGGCCAGGACTTTTTGGATGGAAGCATGAAAACACAAACTAGGGTTAGGGTTAGGGTTAGGGCCAAGGGGAATGGCAGGCCTGATCTGCTGGCACTGAGGCGGGATCCCTGGGGTGCTGAGAAAAGGACAAGGGTCAGGCAGGGATTCAGAGTCCAGGTTGAGGGAAGGGGTCAGGCTAAGGGTCAGCCTCCGTGTTTGTGGCCCGCTGGAGTGCTGAAGGTGGGCGGTGGCCCAGTGGCGGGGGGGTGGCATGCAGGTTTCTCATACTCTGAGGCTTTTGTTCAGCTTGTAATGGCATGGGGCCATGGTGGCACCGGGGTCTACAGTGCTTTCTCGCTAAGTGGACGTCGTGGCCATCCAGGAACTCGGGCCAGGCCCACGTGGCTCCCCTGAGGGCTACCGTGCAGGGGTGCTTTCCAGGGGCAGAGTTAAGGGAGGGTGTCTAGCTGAGTGTCACCGTCTGTGTTTGTTGCCCATTGGGGTGCTGATGGTGGGGGTGGCTTCGGGGGGATAGGCAGGTATCTCCTGCTCTGAGGGTTTTGCACAGCTATGGATGGCATGGTTTCCTCCTGGCTGGCAGGCAAAGTCCTGGGGTGTGGCTCAGGCGTCCCCAACCTGGAAAGCTTGGGGGCCAGGTCTCTGGGCACAGAAGTCTGAAAACTAAAGTAGGGCTAGGATTAGGGCCTAGGGGCATGGTAGGCTCAATCTGGTGGCACTGAGGTGGGATCCCGGGGGTGCTGAGTCAAGGATGGGGGTCAGGCGGTGCATCAGGCTCCAGTTTTTGTGGCCAGGGGTGGCCACCAGAGGTGGGGTTAGCCTCAGAGAGGCATGCGGATTTCTCTTGGTCTGAGGGTTCTGCACAGGTCCAAATGGCACGGTTTCCTCTTGGGTGGCAGGTGGACTCCTGGGGTGTGGCTCTGGGGTCCCCAATCTTGAGGGCTCATGGGACAGGCTCCTGGGGATGAAAGTCTGAAAATCAAACTGAGCTATGGATCCAGGGCCTGGGGGCATGACAGATCTGATCTGTTAGTGCCAGGGCAGGCACCCCAGGGGGCTGAGTAGCAGAAGTGGTGGACCCACATGTACCTGCCTCGCAGAGTACTTTCTCTCAGGGTTTGGTCTGTGACCACTCGGGACTCCAGCTCAGGCCTAAGCTGTGGCCCAGCCTGTGTTGCCCAAGCAAGGTCTCCTGGCATTTTCCTGCCAATTCTGATCATTTTTCTGCCCAAGTTGATATTGATTTTGATATAAATCTTGTGAGAATTGGCCAGCATGGGCGGCTTTATGGGCTGTGGTTTGGTCTAGAGCACTTTCTCGCTAGGTGCATGTCACGGCCCTGCGGGATCATGGGTTGGTCCCACGTGGCTCCACCAATGCCCCCACCAGGGGAGTATCCCAGGGGCAGAGTTGAGGGAGGGGGTATGGCTGAGCATCAGCCTCCTTGTTTGTGACCTGGTGGGGAGATGGATGTGGGTGGCTTTGGCAGGGCATGCAGTTTTTCTCCCACTCTGAGGGTTTTGGGAAGCTCTGAACAGCAGTTTCATCCTGGGTGGCAGTGGAGTCCTGGCGTGTGGCTCAGGGGTCCTCAATCTGGAGGGCATGGGGGCCCAGGTCTCTGGGGACAGAAGCCTGAAAAACCAAGCTATGGTAGGGTCAGAGCCTAGGGGCATGGCAGGCGCGATATGCTGGCACAAAGGTGAGATTCCCTAGAGGGTGAATTGAGGATGGTGGTTAGGCGGTGCATCAGTTGCCGGGTTTTGTGGCCAGGGGTCTGCCACAGGTGGGTGTGGCCTTAGGTTAGAATGCAGGTTTCTCCCTGTCTGAGGGCTCTGCACAGATCCAAAAGGCACAGCTGTCCTCCTGGGTGGCAGGGGGTCTCCTGGGGTGTGTCTTCGGTATCTCTAATCTGGAGGGCTCGGGGTATAGGCCCCTGGGGTTGGAAGCCTGAAAACCCAAGTGAGCATTAGGGTGAGGGCCCGGGGACATGGCAGGCTTGATCTGGCAGCACCAGAGTGGGCACACCAGGGGACTGAGTAGCTGGAAGTGTTGGCCACATGTGCACCTGGCTTGTAGATGGCTTTCTCGCGGGGTTCGGGCTACACTACTCCAGACCCCATGCCAGGCCCAGGCGGTCGCCCTGTAGCTCCGAGCCACCAGCAGCAAGTTTGCTGGGGGGTTTCCAGCCAATGCTCACAAGCTTTCTGTTCAAATCGATATCAATTTGGCAGAGAGCTCGTGAGAATTGGTTGTTGTTGGGTGGCAACTCAGGCCACACTGGCACCCGCAGTCTAGAGCACTTTCTCACTAGGTGCTTGTAGAGGACATCTTGGAAACATGGGTCAGGACCATGAGGCTCCCTCGAGGGCCCCCACATAGGGGGTTTTCTGTGGACACAGTTGAGGCAGGGGTTCTGGCTGAGCATCAGGCTCCACGTTTGTGGCCCAGCTTGTGCTAAAAGTGGGGATGGCCTCGGGGGGACATCAAGGTTTCTCCTGCTCTGAGGGTTTTGGGAGGCTCCAAATGGTACAGTTTCCTTCTGGGTGGCAGGCAGAGTCCCAGGGTTTGGCTCAGGGGTCTGCAGTCTGGAGGTCTCTGGGGACAGAAGCCTGAAAAGCTACTTGGCCTCCGTTTTTGTGGCCCAGTGGTGAGCCAAAGGTGGGGGTGGACTGGGGGGAGGTGCATGCAGGTTTCTCCTGCTCTGAGGGTATCGCACAGCTCCTAATGGCTGGTTTCTTCCTGGGGGGTTGGGCAGGTGTACTCCTGCAGTGTGGCTCTGGGGTCCCTGATGTGGAGGACTCAGGCGACTGGCCCCTGGAGATGGAAGCCTGAAAACCCAACTGAGGGTTAGGGCAAGGGCCTAGGGGCATCGCAGATCTGATCTTCCAGTTCCATGGCGCACACCTCAGGGGTAGAGTAGTGGGAGTGGGTGGCATCATGTGCACCTGCCTCACAGAGAGCGTTTTGCAGGGTTTGGTCCGCAACTACTTGGGACCCTGGGCCAGGCTCAGGCAGTGGCCCTGCCAGCCCATGCTGCTGAATGCAAGTTCGCCAGGTTTTTCTGGCTAAATCTGACATTTTTTCTGCTCAAATTGATATCAATTTGGGCAGAAAGCTGTGAGAGTTGGCGACCATTGGGCAGTGATTCAGGCCATGCTGGTGCATGCTGTCTATAGCTCTTTCTCACTCGGTGTGTGTCGTGGCCATCCGGGAACATGGGTTGGGCCCGTGCAGCTCCCCTGAGGGCCCCCGTGCAGGGGAGCTTTCCTCAGGCAGAGTTGAGGGAGGGGGGTCCAGCTGAGCACCAGCCTGCATGTTTGTGGTCTGGTGGGGGCCAAATGTGGGAGTGGGCCTCAAGGAGCATATGCAGGTTTCTCCCACTCTGAGGATTTTGCACAGCTCCAAGCAGCACGGTTCCCTCCTGGGTGGCAGGCAGAGTCCTGTCTGTGGCCCAGGGGTCCACAATCTAGAGGGATTGGTGGCTAGTTCTATGGGGACAGAAGCCTGAGAACCCACTCTAATATTAGAGCCTAGGGATATGACAGACCCAATGTGTCCACCCTGAAGCAGGATCCCCGGGTGGGTAATTTGAGGACAGGGGTCCAGCAGCACATTAGCCTCTTGGTTTTGTGGCCAGGTGGGCCGTTGGAGGTGGGGGTGGTCTCAGGGAAGCATCCAGGTTTGTTCTGTTCTGAGGGTTCTGCGTGAGTGCGGTTTCCTCCTGAGTGGCAGGTGGACCCCTGGGATGTGGCTCTGTGTCCCCAGTCTGGAGGGCTTGGGAGACAGGCCCCAGAAGACAGAAGCCTGAAAATCCAACAGAGCACTAGGGCTAGGGTCATGGCAGGCCAGATCTTCCAGTGCTTGGTTGGCATCCCATGGGGCTGAGGAGTGGGAGGCATTGGCTTTGCATGCGCCAGGATCATAGAGGGCTTTCTTGCAGGGTTGGGATCTTGACCACTTGGGATCACAGGCTAGGCCCAGGCAGAGGCCCTGCAGACATGCACTACAGAATCTAGTTCACCAGGGTTTTCCTGGCCAGTTCTCAAGAGCTTTCTGCCAAAATTGATATTGATTTGTGCAGAAAGCTCATAAGAACTTGTTGGCATTGGGTGGCAATTCGGGACACACTGGTGCCCGCGGTCTAAAGCACTTTCTCGCTAGGTGTGTGACGTGGCCATCTGGGAACATGAGTCAGGCCCACGTGGCTCCCCCAAGGGCCCTGGTGCAGGGAGCTTTCCAGGGGCAGAGTTAAGCAGGGGGTACAACTGAGCATCAACCTCTGTGTTTCTGGCCCAGTGTTGAGCCAAATGTGGATAGCCTCATGGGGGCATGCCCTTTTTTCCCACTCTGAGGGTTGTTCTCAGCTTCAAATGGCATGGTTTCTGTCTGGGTGGCAGGCGGAGTAATGGGGTGTGGTTCAGGGACCCCCTATCTGGAGGACTCGAGGGACAGGCCCCTGGAAATAGAAGGTTGAAAACCCAAACTAGTGTTAGGGTGAGGGCCTAGGGGCATGACAGGTCTGATCCCCGAGTGCCGGTTTAGACACCCCGGGGAGGCTGAGTAGTGGGAAGCATTGACCTCGCATGCGCCTGGGTCATAGAAGGGCTTTCTCGCAGGGTTCTGGCCGTGACCAGACCCCCGGCCAGGGCCAGGTGGTGGCCTTGTGGACACACACTGCTTGTAGCGAGATCACCAGGGGTTTTCCAGTCAATTATCATGAGCTTTCTGCCCAAATAAATATCGACTTGGGCAGAAAGCTCGTGAGAATTGTCTGGTGTTGGGTGGCAATTCAGGCCGCACTGGCACCCGCGGTCTTGAGTGCTTTCTTGCCAGGTGCTTATTCTACCCATCTGGGAACATGGGCCAGGCTCCCGCGAGGACCCCTGTGCAAGAGAGCTTTCTGGGGGCAGAGTTGAGGTAGGCGTTCTGGCTGAATGCCAGCCTCTGTGCTTGTGGTCTGGTGGGGAGCCGAAGATGGGCGTTGCCTCCAGGGTGGCATGCAGGTTTCTCCCACTCCTAAGGATTTTGTGCAGCTCTGAACAGCAGTTTCCTCCTGGGTAGCAGGCAGAGTCATGGGGTGTGGATCAGGGGTCCCCAATCTGAGGGCTCAAGGGAAAGGGCCCTGGGGAAGGAAGATAGAAAAACCAAATAAGGGTTAGGGCCAGGGCCTAGGGGCATGGCAGTCCTGATTTGCCAGCGCTGGGGTGGGCACTACTAGGAGATGAGTAGCAGGAGGCTTTGGTCTTGTGTATGCCTTACTCGTAGATGGCTTTCTCGCAGGGTTCAGGCCACGACCACTTGGCACCCTGGGCCAGGACCAGGCAGCAGCCCTGCGTGCCTGAGCCTTCGGGAGCGAGTTCGTCAGTGGTCTTCTAGCCAGTTCTCATGAGATTTCTGGGCAGAAAATTAATGAGAGAATTGGCCAGCATTTGGCGGTGATTTGGGCTGCACTGGTGCCTGCAGTCTAGAGTGCTTCTCACTAGGTGCACATCACGGCCATCTGGGAACACGGGTCAGGCCCCCACACTGGGGAGCTCTCTGGTTTCAGAGTTGAGGGAGGGATTCCAGCTGAGCATCAGGCTCCCTTTTTGCAGTCTGGTGGGGCACCAAAGGTAGGGATGACCTCAAAGGGGGCATGCAGGTTTCTCCTGCTCTGAGGGTTTTATGCAGCTTCAAATGGCATGGTTTCCTCCTGGGTGGCAGGTGGAGGCATGGGGTGTGGCTCAGGGATCCATAATTCAGGGGACTTGTTGACCAGGACCCTCATAATGGAAGCCTAAAAACCCAAACTAGGGTTAGGGTTAGGACCTAGGGGCATGGCATGACCGATCTCCCGGCACTGAAGCAGTTTCCCCTCAGGGCTTAGTTGAGGGCAGGCATACAGTGGTGTGGCAGAATTTGGCTTTATGGCCATGGGGACTGCCATGGTTGGGGTGGCTTAAGGGGGGCATGCAGCTTTCTCCCCCTCCAATGGCTCGGAGCAGCTCCAAATGGTATGGTTTCATACTGCATGGCTGGCGGAGTCCTGCAGTGTCACTCAGAGGTTCTTAATCTGGGGGGCTTGGGAGCCAAGTCCCTCAGAATGGAAGCCTGAACCCAAACTAGTGTTAGGGTTAGGGCCTAGAGGCAATACAGACCCAATATGCCGGCACTAAGACAGGCTTCCCTTGGAGCTGAGTTGAAGGCATGTGTCTGGTGCCAGGCAGAATCCAACTTTACGGCCAGAGGGTCTGCTGATGGTGGGAGTGACTTTAGGGGGCATGTAGGTTTCTCCTCCTCTGAGGGTTTGGAGCAGCTCCATACTGCAAGGTTTCCTCCTGCGTGGTGGATGGAGTCCTGGGTTCTTGCTCAGGGATCCTTAATCCAGGGGGTTTGGGAGCCTGGCCTCTTGGGTTTGAAGCCTGAAAACCCAAACTAGGGTTAGGGTTAGGGCCTAGGGGCATGGCAGGGTTGATCTGCTGGTGGTGAGACTGGCTCCCTGGTGGCTGAGTTGAGGGTGGGTGTCAGGTGCTGTATTGGAATTCCAGTTTGTGTCTAGGGTGTTGCGCAAATGCTGGGGTGGCCCAGGTTCATACAGTTTTCTCCCACTCTGAGTTTTCTGTGCAGCTCCAAATGGCAAAATTTCACCCTAGGCAGCTGGCAGTGTGCTGGCGTGAGTCTCAGGCATCCTCAATCTGACGGGCTTGGGAGCCAGCCCTCTGGGGACAGAAGCGTGTACACCTGATATAGGGTTAGGCTTAGGGCCTAAGGACATGATGGGCCCTATCTAACAGTGCTGAGGCAGGCTCCCCTCAGGGCAGAGTTGAGGGTATGTGTCTGGCGGTATGACAAAATCTGGCTTCATGGCCGGGGAGGAGGGTGCCAATGGTGGGGGTGGCTTTAGAGGAGCATGCAGGTTTCTCCTGCTTTGTGGGTTTTGTGCAGCTGCTAATGGCACAGTTTCTTCGTAGGTGGCAACCAGAGTCCTGGGGTGTGTCTCAGGTGTCCCCAGTATGGAGGGCTTGGGGCCAGGTCTCTAGGGACAAAAGCCTGAAAAGCCAACATCGGATTAGGGTTAGGGCCTAGGGGCATGGCAGGCCCAATCTGCCATTGCTGAGGCGGGATCCCCCATGGGCTGAATCAAGGACAGTGGTCAAGCGGTACGTCAATCTCTGGGTTTTGTTGCCATGTGGGCCATCAGAGGTGAGGGTGGCCTCTGGAATACATGTGAGTTTCTCCTGGTCTGAGGGTTTGGGTAGCTCTGAAGGGCATGATTTTCTCCTGGATGGTAGCGGAGTCTTGGTTGTGACTCAGGGGTTCCCATTCTGGAGGGATTGTTGGCCATGTCTCTGGGCACGGAAGCCTGAAAACACAACCTAGGGTTTGGGTTAGGGCTTAGGGGTATCCAGGCCCTACCTCCTGGTGCTCAGGCTGGATCCCCAGGGGCTGAGTTGAACATGGGGGTCAGAAAGCACATCAGGCTGTGAGTTTGTGACTGCAGGGACCATCGAAGTTGGGGGTGTCCTCAGGGAGTCGTGTGGGTTTGTTCCATTCTGAGGGTTCTGCTCAGCTTCAAATGGTACAGTTTCCTCCTAGTGGCAGGCGGACACCTGGGGTGTGGCCCAGAGGTCCCCAATCTGGAGGGACAGTGTCAGTGTGGCTTTAGACCTGTGGAGGGTTTGGGAGATGCATTAGGAGTCTGTGGAAAGCCCAGCAGTGCCAGTTCATGCCACTGGAGGGACTGGGGAGCCGTGGTGCGAGAGACCCTGAAAGGCATGGCAATGCTGCTTCCACCACTGGACATAGTGGCGAGCTGCCATGGGAAACACACTGGAAGAGGAGTCCATGCAGCCTGCAGGCTCTGAGGGCAGTGGAGAGGTGCTAGATGAGAGACCCTGAAACGTGAGGCACTATAGCTTGTTTTTACAGGATGGAGTGGTGAGCTGTATAGTCTCTGTTTCCCCAGGCTCAAGAATGGTCATAAGAAACCCTGGAGCCAGGCCCCCACTCAGCATTGTGCCCTGTTTCCCAGGTTTGCTGGTAATCTGCTGTCAGGATAGTTCAGGAGGGTCCTCCCAGGACCAGGGCTCTGGAGCGGGGGGGAACCAAACCCTACTCACAGTGCATTTGGAACCGAGGAGTTGAGTGTTTGTTTGGAAGAGTATGTTTGTTTCTCCAAAAAGGACAAGGTCATTGGTTGGTTTTAGAAGGAAGTGAATGACCACTTAAGAAACAGGCCTGTGTCTCTCCTTCGCCCAGGAATCAGAGCAGGTGTGCAGACTTTAGGTGGGAGATGCCTGCTTATCTGCACCTGACAACCCTTCTTCACTCTGGCTCCACAAGATCTGAAGTTTGGAAATCAGTGTCTGGGTCCAATCATGCAGCTTGTCCCAGGGTGTCCGTGTTCAGAGAAAACAGCAGGCCCATGGGGCACAATGTCACATCCATGCCAGGATGGGAGGTAAAACTTCTGTTTCACCCCAAACCACCTGGGCTTTTCTCTTGTCTCCAGTGGAGCTCACAATTGGCACACTAAACAAGCTTTAAGCAATCTAATGTGGGTCCCAGAGTTCCTGAGTTTCTCTGCAGGGAGCACTTAGCAGGGATCTCATTTTCTCTGTTTATTTCTGGCTTAAAAGGGTATTTGGAACATCTCTTTCCTAGGCAATCCCTTGGATTCGAAAGGGAAGATGAGATTGACTTAGTGCGTTTTGAACATGGAAAATATTCCTTCATCTAACAATGTTTATTCCACTGGGCCTAGGCTGTGGCCAACATCTAGAGTTAGGTAGTTATTTGTGGTCAGATGGAGACTTGGATGATGGCTTCTCCTTTGTCCAAGGTGATGTATCCTAATGGATTTGTCTTTGCATCCAAAGAGTTCCAATGAGGGCAGAGGGAATATTCAAAATTATTCTTGATTTGAATCTCCCTGATGGCTAGTGATGATGAACATTTTTTCATGTGTCTGTTAGTCATTTTTATGTCTTCATTGCAGAAGTGTCTGTTCATGTCTTCCACCCATTTTGTTGACATGATTATCTGTTTTATGTGTGTTGAGTTTAAGGATTTCTTTGTAGATCCTGGATATCAGCCCTTTTTTTACATTGTCATATGCAAATATCTTTTCCCATTCCATGGATTGCCTCTTTGTTTTGTTTACTGTTTCCTTTGCTGTGAAGAAGCTTTTGATCTAGATAAAGTCCCAAAAGTTTATTTTCAGTTTTGTTTCCTTTGCCTTTGGAGACATATCATGAACAAAGTTGCTGTGGCCGATGTTGAAGAGGTTACTGCCTCTGTTCTCCTCTAGGATTCTGATTGCTTCCTGCCTTGCATTGAGGTCTTTTATCCATTGTGTATAGGATAAGAGAATGGTCGAGTTTCATTCTTCTACACATAGCTCTCCAATCTTCCCAGCATCATTTATTGAAAAGATTGTTTTTTTTTTCCACTGTATATTTTTCTTGTTTTTTTTTCAGAGATTATTTGACCATAGGGATAGGGTTTTTTTTCCAGTTTTTTCAAAAGCTCCATCCACCAGTCAGACCCACACTACTCTGGGACTAAGACTGATGAGAGGGTTACCCCTGAGTATATAGAATATCCCTGGAGCTCTGGCCCAGCCTGCAGTCTCTTGGAATGAGCCCTTGATTTTCCAGCCAGTGTCTCCTTTCCTCTCTTGTAGCTGTGGCCTCCTTTGAGGTGACTCAGCCCCTGTCTATGTGGGTGGCCCTGGGACAGATGGCCAGGAGAATATGTGGGGAAACAACACTGGAAGTGAATATGCTTACAGGTACCAGCAGAAGCCAGACCAAGCCCCCATCCTGATCATCTATTTAACCCCCAACCATAACTATACCTGTAACTCAAACTCCTAGAACCCAAAAGCTCAACACACCTCAACTACAAGACATAGTTTAAAACATATATCAAAAACAAAAACAAAAATAAAGCCTCCAACACCCATCAGTGTCAAATAGGCAGGGGAAAAAGAGTCTCAAAAGAAGCCAGAAGGAAATGACACACAGTTTTTAGGGAAAGACAGAGAAAATATCTAGCAAATTTCTCAATAACAGAAAGGCAAGGAAAGACAGCAAATTTTTAAGACATGGTGAAAAAAAGAAAAAAAGAGTTAATTCTTTTTTATTTATTTATTTTTTATTTTCAGCATAACAGTATTCATTATTTTTGCACCACACCCAGTGCTCCATGCAATCCGTGCCCTCTCTAATACCCACCACCTGGTACCCTGACCTCCTACTCCCCACCCCTTCAAAACCCTCAGATTGTTTTTCAGAGTCCATAGTCTCTCATGGTTCACCTCCCCTTCCAATTTCCCCCAACTCCCTTCTCCTAACTCCCCATGTCCACCATGCTATTTGTTATGCTCCACAAATTCTTTACCAAGGGAGAACATCTTTCAAAAATGAAGGCTGAATAAAACATTTTCTGACATACATACAAAAAGTGACAGGATTGATCATCAACCAACCCGATACAAAATAGTACTGGACACCCCTCAAGCAGGAAGGAGTGATTCCAGAAAGAATAAGATTCTACAAGACAGATGAAAAAATCACAAATGCTAACTACTAGGGAAAATATTAAGACTTTTTTAGTATCTAAATCTTTTTTGAAGATAATTCTTTGTCTAAAGAAACTCAAATACCTATCTATGTTGGGATTTATAATAGAGTTAAAAGTAGTATGTATGAATTACAGCAAAAAATACTGAGAAGAAGAGGGAGAAGTTTGCTGTAAGGATCTGACAGTCTGTGTGACATGGGGAAAACACACCTGAATGTGGACTATTACAACTCATGAGAATATGACAGACATAGGTAGAGCTAATAACCAAAAAAGTGGGAGATAAAATGGAATCCTAAAAAGGGAAGAAAAGGAGAAAGGAAACCAGGAGAACATGGACAAAGAAGCACTATATACAGGGATGTTTTGTGGAATGTCAGTGCTAATCACACCCTGGAAATGGTCTAAATGCAAAGAAAAGACAGATTGTCAAACTGAGTTTCAGAGGAATGCCCGATTCTATGTTTCATTTCAGAAAACTACTATAAATGAAACCACGTGAAAATCCAAGGGTAAGTTCAAGACAAGGTTCCCACCAATACTGTTCCACAATGTAGAACATGAAACATTCACAGGAAGAGACAGAGAGTGAACACTTTAAAAGAGTTAGAATGAAATTACTTATATTGCATGTATTTTACACACAAAAACAAAAAAGAAATATTCACAGTGCACGTCTCGTGAGGAACTGATAGGGAAATAGCCTTCACCCCTCCCTCCTTTCTCCTACATTTAGGGGAAGGGAGGGGAAAATAAAGCAAGAAGAAACCAGAGAGTGAGAAAAACCATAAAGAGACCCTTCACCGTAAGACACAAATTGAGGGTTGCTGGAGGGAAGAGGCTGGGGGATTCGTAAGGGGGTGATGGATATTAAACAGGGCACATGATATAATGAGCCCCGGGTGTTATATGCAACTGATAAATCATGGAACTGTATTCCTGAAACTAATAATACACTGTATGTTAATTAATTTATTTTAAATTTAAAAAAATAGACCTGTACCCCTAGGGATAAAAATATATGCTTATAAAAAATAAAAAATAAATAAAAATAAAAAAATAATAAAATAATAAAATTAAAAAAGAGTTTTCCATACAGACAGACAGTTCCTCTATGAAGCTGAGAGGTGGGGACAGCTCCACAGGCACCAGATCCATGAAGCCTGCCAGGAGCAGAGATTCTCTCCAGCAGCCTGAGAATGAGCATTTTCACAGGAACCAGGGATGACATGACAGAAGTTTGTGGTGGCCAGGTTCAGCTGTAGCCTCAGAAGACAGAACTCTGGGTTCTTCACCATGACCAGGAACCTCTCTTGCTCCTCCTCCTGCTCTCTACCCAGGTGTTGCCTGTATTGCCCTGCCCATGGGCTCAGCCCCCACCGGACCCCAACCATGACCCTGAGACTCAGCTCAGCCCAGGGAATGCTGCAAGATTGGGGACAATGAGAATGAGCTCCAGAGTCTCCTGATTTTTCAGATACTGTGATTACCTGTAAGATTACCTTCCCCCAGTAGAGTGGCCATGACTTCCTCGTCACTACCACCTGCTCAAGAGACAGAGGACAAAGCAATAATGTTGAGCAGAGCCCCTGGACCCAGGCCAGGGCCCTTCCTGGCCAAACAGCCTCCACTGTCCCCACAGGTTCCTCAGCTCTAACCTGGAACATGAACCTCCTGAACCTCTCCATGTGCAAGCCACGGGGGTTCTTTAGAGACCAGCCAGGATGAGGATGGCAGTGAGTTGGGAACAGAAATCCTGCTGCCCTGCCTGGCCTCACCCTCCCTCCCTATTTGCTCCCATGATCAAGCTATGCCCTGAGGAGTTTATAATAATAATAATAACAGCAGCAGCAGCAGCAACAAAAATAACAGTAATAATGCAGATTTATGTACACAAGTAAACTTTACACAAAAGCATCATCTGTTCCCACTTACGACAATCTGCACTAATCAGGGTGGTGAAGCATAAATCTTGACACTTAATACACAGAAAACTGGTAGTGATAGGACATCACATGGGTTTATCTGGGTTTGACCCTTTTCTGATGCACTACACTCTACCCTGCTCTCTTCTTTTTATACAGGACACCAGGCTAGCCCAGGATATTTCAACCCAGGGACAAGTACAGGAATCCCACTTGTCTTGCCTCCTTCACCATGTATGTGGCCTGTCTCTGCTGGGCTGGGCAGCTGCCTGTGGGAGGCTGGAAACCATGGTCCACATCCCTTCTCAGGTGACAGGTGCTGTGGGGAAACCTGCAGGAGGAAAGCCCCTGGTCTGAATCCTCCTCCACAAGCAGGGGGCAGAAGAGATGCATCACAAACAGCAGGACAGAGTCTGGGGCTGCCCATGGGGAGCCTCACAGGGACACCAGGTCTGGGGGCAACAGGGGTCCAGGGTTCAGTCCCCAGAAAAAAATTGGAACAATCAATCCTATCTCCAGCTGCTGAAGAGACCTTGCTCTGAAGGTCAGGCACACAGTGACACCCAGGACACTGACAGGAGTCCTGACACAGTGAATGCCTACATGGGAAATGCATCTCCCTGCTCTGTGCACTGGTGTTCCAGGAGCTGACTCATCTGAGCTGGACATGTTGAGAACATCCTGACCATTCACCTTCTGACTCTCCATCCACATGTCCAGGAAGAAGCAGACCTAGGACTGCAGCTTCTTTGCTCAGGAGGGTCTCAAGGGGTGGGACCAGGAGTACTTGGAGTCCCTGGTCCTGGAATGAGCACCACAGCCTCCTTGTGAGACTGTCTCCAGAGTGAAGTGGATTCTCACTACCTGAGGTGACAGCTCTGGTCTCTGGGTTGTCCTTGTGCAGAGACAGAATCCAGCTCCCTCCTGGGATGCTAGCCCGACTCCAAAACTCACCCATGTGAAAAGACCTAGCTCTGGGACCCTAACAACACATGGTGTTCAAAAGTGTCAGCGTGATTTCTCATGCAAGTCACATGTTTCCATGTAACACTGATGAAGAATCATAAAGGAATCAATGTGCTGACAATCTATGAGCTGGTCTGCTGTGAGATGGGGGTCTGAGATCACCACATGTCAATACACTAGACATTGTGATCAATCTTCAAAAGCAGATGTTCTCTTAACAAGTGGACTCTCAGGTGCCTGGGTGTCTCAGCGGGTTAAACCTCTGCGTTTGGCTCAGGTTATGGTCTCAGGGTTCCATGATCAAGCTCTGCTTTGGGAACTTTGCTCGGCAGAGAGCCTGCTTCCCCACCCCCAACCTGCCTCTCTGCTACTTGTGCTCTCTCTCCCTCTGTCAAATAAATAAATAATATTTTAAAAAGCAAGTGGACTCTCACAGACACCAATGTACAAACATTCTGGTGAGAAAATTCCACAATCCGATGACATGGGGACCATGGGATCACAGTGCCACAGGGGGACACAGTGGGAACACATGCAGGAGGAGGAAGGTAATGAGGGCATAGGACCACCTCTCCTTGAACAGGTGTCTGCATCTCTCAGAGGACCCATCCCAGCTCCATGACCAGGCTTCTGAAAGACCCCAGAGAGAGCCAAGGGCAGACCCCATACAGAGTAGTTTCATTTGGTTATCATGTGTTCAGAAAGTAACTGATCCCAGATGTTTGTTGTCAAGGATGGTTTTGAAACTGGCAGCTGCTTGGAGTAAACTCAGGGCTCCTCTCTTCCCCCTCAATCACATGTTCTGATCTCACAACTCGCGCGGATCACTTGGGAGCCCCTGAAGTGGAGGAAATTTGCATAACTACTAACAGTCACTGACCCAAGGACCTAGAAAGGAATAAAAGAGGCTGGGGTGGAACCCAGCAGTGCTGTGGGATCTCTGGAGGCAGAGCTCCGGATATCTCCACCATGTACTGGATCCCTCTCCTACTCCCCATCCTCACTCTATGCACAGGTGATGTCCCTGGACCCTCTGCAAATGCTCAGCCCCTGCAGGACCTGAGCTGAGCCTGCATCAGAGCTTGACCCAGGGAAGTGAACCTCACACCAACTTCTCCTCTTCTGTCTTTTCAGGCTCCATGGCCTCCAGTGTGTTGACTCAGCCTCATTCGGTGTCAGTGTCCCTGGGAGAGACAGCTACCATCACCTGCTCTGGGGAAGTACTGAGCAAGTACTATGCACAATGGTACCAGCAGAAGGCAGGTCAAGCCCCCAAGCAGGTCATTTATAAGGACACTGAGCGTCCTTCTGGGATCCCTGACCGATTCTCTGGTTCCAGTTCAGGGACCACACACACCCTGACCATCAACAGGGTCCAGGCTGAGGATGAGGCTGACTATTACTGTCAGTCATCAGATAGCAGTGATAAAGCTCACAGTGACACAGGCAAATGGGGAAGTGAGACAAAAACCCCTTCCATGCCTTTGTCTCCTCCTCTTCCAGCCCCAGGGGGACTAGGCACAGAGCAGGGAGCAGGTTTAGCCTAGGATTCCACTTCTGAGATCCACAGGCTGACTCTTCTCATACACCTTCAGACAGGTTCTACAAGATGGATTGGCAGAGGATAAGGATACATTTATTATAACTGTACTTAAGCTGTGGATGTGAGCTCATAAATGACTAAGTATATTAGGAGAACACAATAGAAGACATTTTCCAAAGCCCAAATCTTTTTTTTTTAATTTATTTTTTTCAGCGTAACAGTATTCATTGTTTTTGCACCACACCCAGTGCTCCATGCAATCCATGCCCTCTATAATACCCACCACCTGGTTCCCCCAACCTCCCACCCCCGCCCCTTCAAAACCCTCAGATTGTTGTTCAGAGTCCATAGTCTCTCATGGTTCACCTACCCTTCCAATTTACCTCAGCTCCCTTCTACTCTGCATCTCCCCATATCCTCCATGCTATTTGTTATGCTCCACAAATAAGTGAAACCATATGATAATTGACTCTCTCTGCTTGACTTATTTCACTCAGCATAATCTCTTCCAGTCCTGTCCATGTTGCTACAAAAGTTGGGTATTCATCCTTTCTGATGGAGGCATAATACTCCATCGTGTATATGGACCACATCTTCCTTATCTATTCATCTGTTGAAGGGTTCTTTCCATAGTTTGGCGACTGTGGCTATTGCTGCTATAAACATTGGGGTACAGATGGCCCTTCTTTTCACGACATCTGTATCTTTGGGGTAAATAACCAGTAGTGCAATTGCAGGTTCATAGGGAAGCTCTATTTTTAATTTCATGAGGAATCTCCACACTGTTCTCCAAAGTGGCTGCACCAACTTGCATTCCCACCAACAGTGTAGGAGGGTTCCCCTTTCTCCACATCCTCTCCAACACATGTTTCCTGTCTTGTTAATTTTGGCCATTCTAACTGGTGTAAGGTGGTATCTCAATGTGGTTTTAATTTGAATCTCCCTGATTAAAGCCCACTTTTTTAAAACTTCCCTAAAAGATTATCATATATTCTGAGACTTAAAAATACAGAGATGGAGATTGACAGTGGGTTAAATGTTACCAAAGAAGAGACTAATCACCTTGGTGTCACAGCAATAGAGATTGTTCAAAATGAAACACAGAGGGAAATAGCCTGAGAAATTGAAGAACGTCTCAGTGCAGGGAGGACAGCTTCTTTCCACCTAAAGATGTGTAATTGGAAAAACTGAGGCAGAGACAGTGGGGAGTGGATGGTGATTGAAAACATATCTGAAGGAAAAGGAGTCACCAAGTTCTTAAATTGTGAAACCCATGAACCAACGTATCCAGGAAGCTTAATGAAGTTTGGGCACAGGGAACATGTGATATAGCACAGCAGACATCGTAATGAAATTGCTACAAACCAGTGATGTAGACACTCTCACAGCCAGAGAGGAGAGTCGTGTTCCCTACAGGGAACCAGTAACGTGGTGGGAGTACATTCCTCCTTACAAACCAAGTAAACTGGGCAACTGAGTGGTGGGGGGGAAAGCAATGTCTTCAAAATACAACTAAAAAAACAGACAATCTTTTTTTTTTTTTTTTTAATTTTTGTATTCTCTGATGCTCGTCATCTACCTCAGTCATCCTCCCACTCTACCACTCTACCCTGTGGTAATCGCCAGTTTGTTTTCTACACTGAAGAGTCTGTTTCTTGTGTCAACCTTCATTTTTTTTAATTTTTAATTTTTTATAAACATATATTTTTATCCCCAGGGGTACAGGTCTGTGAATCGCCAGGTTTACACACTTCACAGCACTCACCAAAGCACATACCCTCCCCAATGTCCATAATCCCACCCCCTTCTCCCAACCCCCTCCCCCCAGCAACCCTCAGTTTGTTTTGTGAGATTAAGAGTCACTTATGGTTTGTCTCCCTCCCAATCCCACCTTATTTTAACCAGTTAAAATGTCATTGAAAAGTGAGACAAACTAAATCTTTCCCAGGCTATAAACCTCCCAGAACTGATCACCCACAGATTCTTGGCACAAGAGACAGTGAAGGACACCCTGGGACCGAAGGAAAGTGTAGCAGAGTGAAATGTGAGTCTACACAAAGGTATAAAAAGTATCAGATAACAAAAACTAAACGGGTAAATATAAAAAGATTTTATTATTTAGTGTCTATTAAAAGTCAACAGTTTAGGTAATAATAAGAACAATATATTGTGATTTATAATATGTATCTATAAAATATATGACAATCATCAGTAAAAATGTTGGGGAAAGAAAATTTGCTTATCACATCCTTCTTCTTCATGTAATTGACACCATGTCACAAGGAGGTACTTGACAATTAGCAGTGAGGATTTCCAACACCAAGTAAGACACCAAAATAAAAATGGATAAGGAAGATGTGGTCCGTATACACTTTGGAGTATTATGCCTCCATCAGAAAGGATGAATACTCAACTTTTGTAGCAACGTGGATGGGACTGGAAGAGATTATGCTGAGTGAAGTAAGTCAAGCAGAGAGAGTCAATTATCATATGGTTTCACTTATTTGTGGAGCATAACAGATAACATGGAGGACATGGGGAGATGGAGAGTAGAAGGGAGCTGAGGTAAATTGGAAGGGGAGGTGAACCATGAGAGACTATGGACTCTGAAAAACAACCTGAGGGTTTTGAAGGGGCTGGGGGTGGGACGTTGGGGGAATCAGATGGTGGGTATTGGGGAGGGCACATATTGCGTGGAGCACTGGGTGTGGGGCAAAAACAATGAATACTGTTACACTGAAAAGAAATTTTAAAAAATAATAATAAAATAAAACCATTTGAAAAACAAAGAGAAAGAGCTGATAAGGTGGATTGGGTAGGGTTCTCCAGGGAATATAGATCCAATATGACCTGTATCTCATACACACCTGGATATAAATTCATATGTGACACACACATATCCAGAGAGACAGAAACAGGGAGATACACAGAAACTGATTTAAATAAATGGGTCATGGGGATGGCAGGGTCATTCAGTCAGTTAAGCAACTGCCTTCACCTCAGGTCACGATCCCAATGTCCTGGGATCCAGTCCTGTATCAGGCTTCTTACTTGGCAGGGAGCATGCTTCTCCCTATGCCTGGAACTCCCCCTGCTTGTTCTCTCTCACTCTTTCTCTCCCAAATAAATAAATAAATAGATAGATAGATAGATAGATAGATTGATAAATGCTTTTTTAAAAATGGGCATGCACTCAAGATGCAGGGAGGCCAGAAGCCTGGATTTTCTAGCAAGAATGATGGTGCAATGTCTCGTCTAAATGTAGTTTAGAAATGTAGTGCTGACAGGTTCACAGGACACAGAGAAGAAAGTTAAAGGGTACAAATCTAATTCCTACAGATGAATCTCCAATGTCTCAGATCACAAATCCAGGGGTTGAGAGTAACAGCAGACACAACAAAGCAAAGAACACATGAGGGAACCGGAAGACACAGCACAGACACTGCAAAGTGAGAGAGAGAGAAGAAAAGACACAAGAGTGAACAGAGAAACCCCAAGCTGGAGTACACCTTTAGGAGTGGAATAGGATGTAGTGTGTCCGAAAGGAGAGACAGCAGTGTGTAGAGGTTGGAAAAATATTTGGACAGTCATTGGCGAGAATGTTCCAAACTTGATGAAACTGAAGATGCACGGGTCCAAAAATCTCAACAGACCACAAGCACAAGACGAAGAAAAAAGAACAACACCCATTTATATCAAATATTCAAGACCATGAACAAGAGAGTCTTAGAAGCAGCCAGAGGTAAAGAGTCCCTGCACTCAGGGGAACAAAGATATTAGTGGTTTTTGCATCAGTGGAAATGCCAGCATGAGACACTGGATTAATGTCTCTAAATTAGAGATGAAAGAACAGGCGAGGGTGGTCGGGGAGAACCAATTCATCCGGGGAAAATATCCTTCACAAATGAAGTCCCAATGAAAATTTCACAAAAAATAAGTGAAAGAAGTTTTCATCAGCTGACACACTATACAAGCAACAATATACATCCCTTAGGAAGATAAAATGATTCCAGGAAGAATCTGAATCTACAAAATGAATATAAACATCATAAATGCTAACTAGGGGGATAAATATTAAGAATTCTTTATTATCGAATTCTCTTTAAAAGTGTGCGGAAAAATATACTGTGCAGAACATAAAATAACTATGTATGTTGGAACTCCTGACAGAGTTGAAATAATATGTAGGAAAACCACAGTGACTATGCTGAGAGCTGAGACACAGAAGGATGTTATCAGGTGCTTACGTTCCATAGAAATTGGTAGCATCACAGAACGTAGACTACTGCAAGATATTGATCATCAGACAGAAGGAACTTAAGCAAAAATGGGAGATAAGGTAGAATCATTTAAAAATATTCTGTTAATCAAAAATATATACATTGAAAGAAGGAACAAAGAACACACGGAACAGCAAGAACATAAAGGAAACTTGTTATATCGAAATGATATTACTAGTCACATTCAGGAAATGCTCTAAATGCCACAATTAAAGACAAAGGTTGTTAGATTGAATTTCACAATAACACCCAAGTAGACGCTGCCCATCAGAAACCTCCAGGAAGGGAAGTGACACAGAATTCAAGCCACAATTTAAGATAATTCCTACACAATTCTGCTCCACAATCTGGGACATGAAACATTCACAGGGAACACATAGAAAATCTGAGATGAATGGAGTCCCTAAAAATAATTAGGATGATTTTCTCTTATGTGTATCACACACAGGATGAAGAGCTGGAACACACACAGTGAATGTTTCATAAGAACAGCTACAAAATGCCCACATATGTCCCTTCTCTCCCGGTCTTCAAGATTTTCAAACACAGAGTGACCAGAGCTCTCCAAGAAGCGTCTAGAGGTGAGTGTAGCACATCACACACCAGATCCAGGAAGCCCACCCAGAAGCACAAAGATTCTCTCTACCTGGCTGAGAAGGAACATCTTCAGGGAGACCAGTGAGAGAATGAGGGAAGCTTGCAGGGGAGAGGACTCAGCTGTGGGTTCAACAGACAGACCTCTTGTCTCCACCATGACATGGACCCTCCTGCTCTTTCTCTCCTCACTCCCTGGCCAGGGGCTGTCCCAGGCTCTGCCTACAGGCTCAGTCCCCACAGAACCCTGACCATGACCCTGACCCTGAGTTTGGCCCAGGGCTTGCTGCAGGGGGTGGGACAAAAGAGAATGCCCCCCAGAGTTTCTTGAAACTACAGGTCCTCTGTTCACTTGTAAGACTCAGATGCCCCTATAGATGGCCATGAGATTCCTATCATTCCCACTGGCTCAGGAGAGCAGAACAGACAATAAAGTGGTGATGCAGAAGGGAGCCAGCAGGACCCTGGCCAGGCCCCAGCACAGCAAACCTGCCTCCACTGCTCCCATAGATTCTGCAGTTCTAACCTGGAGCACAAGCCCACAGACCCTCCTGCTTGCAGCGGGAGGGGAGGGGGCTCCATGATAGAACAGGCCAGTATGGGGATGGCTACTGGTCTGGGCAAACAAGCCCAGATGTACACTCTCCTTCTTCCACCCTAGTCAAGTTCTGCCCCAGAGGCTCCAGGTCTAAATCTCAGACACCTGAGTTGCATTTCCAGACTCCCCCTATCTTCTTCTGCTTTTCCTTGGTCTCTGGGCTTCTGCTTTACTTGCTGTGAAATGGGAAAGCTCATACTCAAGAAGGAAATATGTCATTTCAAATTAAATGATACAAAACACTGAAGTGTCTCTTTAATGAGAATATCTCAGTGGGTTCGTGGTGTTGTAGTCTCCAGTATGCTTCTGCAGGTGCACAAGGACAAGTTTTCAGCTACACTGTACCTACAACAAGTGGGATTGGATCCAGGTCTGAAGGAGCAGTTTGCCAACATCACCAAGCCACAGACTAGGATATTTTACAAATCCTCCCACACCAAACTTCAGGAGACAAGGGCTGGATATAAAAAAGTAACAAAAACAGCAGTAATAACAAAATTAAATATATCCCTGCTAAACTGACTTAGCGCCAGAAGCATCACCTGTTGCTCCCATGACCCAACTACATGGATCGGGACGCAGGAAGCATAGATTCTGATTCCTAAATACACAGGAACCCGGTGACTGTGGGACATTGCACAGCTTTGTGTGGACACTAACCCTTTTCAAATACACTACACTGTACCTTCCCCCTCATTCTTATAACAAGACAGCAGGCTAGGGCAGGACATTTCAACCCTGGGACAACTACAGGAATCGCACCTGTCCTGTTGCCTGCACCATGTATCTGACCTGTCAGTGCTGGGCTGAGCTGGGTAGGGCAGTGGGGCAGTTGCCTGTGGGTGGGTGGCTGGAAACTATTGCCCACACTCTTTTTCAGGTGGCAGGGGCTGTGGAGAGACCTACAGGAGGGAAGCTCCTGGTCCAAGTCCCCATCCACCAGCAGGGGGCAGCAGAGCTGCACCAAGAGCTGCAGGACAGAGGCTGGGGCTGCCCAGGGGTAGCCTCACAGGGACACCAGGCCTGGAGGTCAACAGGTTGTCTGAGATTCATTCCTCAGAGACTGTCAGGATGATTGTCTGCAAGGACCATGTTGTGAGGGTCAGACACACGGTGTCAACCAGAACACTGACAAGACTCCTGACAGAGTGAGCACCTCACCTGGGAAATTCAGGTTCCCTCTCTGTCCACCAGTGTCTCCAGAGAAGGACTCTTCTGTGCTGGGCACATCCAGAGACACCCTATGACTCACAGTCTGCCTCTCTTTCCCCACCTCCACCCCAACTCAGACCTGGGGCTGCAACATTTTTGTTCCAAAGCATCTCAGGGGGCAGGAGGCAGAGCACTCGGGGACCCTGGTCCTTAGAAGGAACATTTGCAGCCCAGCCTCCTTGTGAGACTGTCTCCAGAGTGACGTTATTCTCTTGGCTGCAGGGACCATGGCTCGGGCCCTGGAGCTCACAACATATGGGAACGTGCGATCATGTGGATCCTCACAGGATCACAGATCTTGAAGTTGTTTCTCATCGATTCAGGCCATTTTCATATGTTCCCATGAAACATTGATGAAAAAACTAAAAGGGAACAAATGGCTGACAATGCCAGTTGCTGGTCTGCTGGGGGATGGGGGCTGTCATAGAGACAATAGCATCATGTGTAATTAGACTACAAATCCTGATAAATCTCCAAAAGCAGGTTGTTATTGGGCAAAGTAAACTTGCACTTACAAGATGATGAATGAACCTCAGAAAAAGAGAGTTTCCTATTCTGTTGACAAGCCAAGGGTGGTACCACAGTGTCTTTGGGGGACTCAGAGGGAACCTGAAGGAGGGGGCGGGGAAGGTAGTGAGGTCACAGAACCACCTTTCCCTGAATCACGTGTTGTCTGACTCTCTCAGAGAGCCCAGCCCAACCACATGGCCAGGATTCTGGAAGGCCATGAACCAGCACCAAAAGTCCTCAGACAGAATGTGTAGGGACAGTGGTTGTGTTCAAACCCCAGAATTGTGACTGTGATACTAAATTTGGAGACCAAGGCTCATTTTCTGACCTGAGAGTTGCTTAGAGGAAGCTGAGTGTTCCTCTCTTCCTCTTCAGTCACCTGGTCTGAGCTCACAAGTGGTTTGAATGCATGTGCAGTCCCAGAGAGGAAGAAATTTGCATAACTACTAACAATCACAGACCCAAGGTCCTGGAAAGGAATAAGAGAGGATAGAGTGAGCCTGGCCCAGCTGTGATTCTCAGAAGACAGAGCACTGAACACATGCACCATGGCCTGGACTCCTCTGTCACTTCTCATCCTCACTCTCTGTACAGGTGCTGTTCCCAATCCTGCCCATACTTTCGGCTGCACGGGACCTGAATTGAGCCTGGGCAAAACCCGAGCTCAGACACAGCACGGCCTCAGTATTGGGACCCTGGGATGAGCCCCTTGGACCTCATTTCAATCTCTCCTCTTCTGTCTTTTCAGGCTCTGTGACCTCCAGTGAACTGACTCAGCCTCCCTCAGTGTCAGTTGCCCTGGGGCAGACGGCTACAGTCACCTGCACTGGAGGGGAATTAGAGTATTTGTATGTACACTGGTACCAGCAGAAGCCAGGCCAAGCCCCTTTGACAATCATTTATGGTGATACGGAGAGGCCCTCAGGGATCCCAGAGCGATTCTCTGGCTCCAAGTCGGGGAGCACGGCCACCCTGACCATCAGCAGCGCACAGGCTGAGGACGAGGCTGACTATTACTGTCAGTCCTTTGACAGCAGTAGTAAAGCTCACGGTGACACAAGCACATGGGGAAGTGAGACACAAACCCCTTCCCCACCTGTGTCACCCTCTCCTCTCAGCCCCAGGAGACCAATGCCCAGAGCAGTGAGCAGGTCTGGCCCAGGTCCCGGGTCTGAGGTCCCTAGTTTTCCCCCTTCCGCCCAGTCCTCCAGGCAGACTGCACAGGGCAAATCAGCATGGAACTTGTAATTAATTATTAGAACTATAAGAACTACTAGAATTATTAGTTTCCCAAGGACTGTGTGTGGAGGAATGACTACACATCTGAGAAGCAGAAAAGGAAGACATTTTTAAAAGAACCTTTCTTTTAAAAACATCCCTAAATGAGTATGTATGAAATTTAAAAATACAGGGTATAGACTAACAGCAGGTATGATGCTGCAAAGGAAGAGATCAGGGAATTTGATGAAAAAGTGATGTAAAGTGTTCAAAATGAAACACACAGTGAAATGCCTGATTAAATTAATGAAGGCTAAATGCCTGGCGGATACCTTATGCCACCCGGACAGTGTGCAAGTGTCGGAGCTTCAGGGAGGGAAGATATGAAATTGAGAGTGAGCCCAAAAAATAGAAGAAACAATCTACAGAAAGGCTTCAAATTTGGAGAAACCCAGGAACCAATATACCCAAGAAGCTCAATGAAGCTCAGGCACAGGGAACATGAGAGACAGCACAGGACACATCATATGTAATTATAACAAAACAACAATGCAGTAACTCTCACAACCAGAGAAGAGAGTCTTGTTTCCTACAGAGAACCAGTATCATGGAGGAAGCACATTTCTCATCATGAACTATGTAAACTGTAAAACTGAAGAAAAAAGCTATGTCTGCAAATTCTAATGGGAAATATCTGTCATCTTTGGTCTTTACTGACAAAAATGTTATTGCAAAGTGAAGATGAAATCAACCTTTCTCAGACAACAGACTTCTCAGAACTGATCACCCACAGACCCTCAGCATGAGCAACAGTGATGGATGCCCCTTGCACAGAAGGAAAAGGTGACAGAGGGGAAAGTTAGTTATCACAAACTATATAAGCTTGGGAAATCATAACTGCATGGATAAACCTAAAACAAGTTTTAGTGGTTAATGCCTAGAAATACAGTCATGTGCTTAAAGCAAAAACCATAGCAACATGTTTGATTTATAGTGAAGAACAAGTAAAACATGACAATGAAAGCAGAAATGATGAGGGAGATGGGACCATGTTGTGACTTCTTTATCCTGCAAGTGAGTGAAGTCAGGTCACTGGGAGGAACTCTGATGAGGCAGGAGGTGAGGACTGACTGCAAACCACAAGAAAAAAACCATTAAAACAACATCATTTTAACAACAAAGAGCTATAGCTATTAAGGTGCATGACTTAGGAATATCCAGAGGGTACAGATCTAATAGAACATGAATGTCATGTGCGTGTATGTGTGTATTTCTCTGTGATGCAAAGAGACAGAGATGGTGGGATAGAGTCACTCAGGTTAAGAATCAGCTCAGGTGGTCCTGGGGTGTCAGGTCTGGAAGGGGCAGGAAGGACAGAAGGCTGTGGATGGAAGTCAGGAAAAGGTTGCAGACTTTCATCTAAATTTCGTCTGAAGGACTGAAAAGCTAAGAGGAGACAGAGAAGAAAATTAAAGCATCCCAATCATACCCATAGAGATAAAAACAACACCCAGAGAGGAAGACACTAGATTCAGAGGAACAGTGAAGGAGACCAACAAATTTCTCGTGAGCAGAAATGCATATAGAGGACAGTGGCTTAACATCTTCTAAATACTAAACAAACAAAAATATATATTTCTTTATCCATGGGAAATATCCTTCCATAATGAAGGCTAAGAAAAGTTTCTTCAGCTCTACCAAACTGACAGAACTGATCATCAGCAGACCCATATCACAGGAAATACTGCGGAACTTCCCTCTGACAGGAGGAAGTGATTTCAGAAAGAATCTGAATCTACAAAATGATTGTAAGAGTCAGAAAATATAAATACAGGGATCAAACCTGCATCTTCTCCCTGCTCAGCAGGAAGCCTGCTTCTTCCTCTCCCACTCCACCTGCTTGTATTCTATCTTTTGATGTCTCTCTCTGTCAAATAAATAAAATCTTTAAAAAAAGGAAAAAAGAAAAGATAAATCAGTATAAACAGCAAGTATAATCACTGCATATGTTGGAATTGATCATGTAGCTAATAGTGATGGGTATGACATTCCTACTGAGTAAGGAAAGGCTTACGTGTAGACAGGGAGAGATAGGGACCCTTCCATGGGACACACCATGTCACCACACAGCCTTCTGGTCAATATGGAACTTGGTGAAGGTCCATTTGATGGCATTTCCCAGTCCGCTCCCCCTTGGGCCAGGCTTCCTTTCCCTTCCACAGAGGGTGGATGTCCTCCCTATTCACTCAGTTCTTGCTGTGCTGATGGATTTGACCTGAGAGACAGTGAAGATCTCTTCAATCTGAACATTACTCCCTGTCTGCTGCCTCTCCAATTGTCACAAGGGAAGGCCAGGCTCCATTCTCCACTCAGCAGAGGCAGCTTGCAGGTTGAGGAACTGAGTGCAGTTCACGTCTATTTGCCACATTGTTAGGGCAGGTTGGTGACCATGCACAGGTTCTAGTGCATTAACCATATGCCCCTCAATGTTCTTGGCTGAGGATGGGTGCACTGGGTCAGCACAGAGCCCATCCTCACTGGATGCTCACATAGTGCTGGTAGGGTAGAGGCTGCAAGGGCCCCACACACCAGCACCAGTGATCCCAATTTTCTAATTTTCCTCTTCACAACACTTTCTATTTGGACTCACTTTTTTACAAGAATACAATATACAACACATGTAACATATAAATATGTGTTAATCCACTGTGTATGTTGTCAGTAAGGTTTGTGGTCAAGAGTAGACTATTAGTAGTTAAGGTTTGTGGGAGTCAAATATTAAATGCAGATTTTAGACTGCACCTGTGTCAGCACCCCTAACACCTGTTTTGTTCAAAACTCAACTGTAATAGGAATTTTTCACCAGCTGTTCCAAAAAATAAATTAATGTGGTAGACTTCTCAATTCATTTCATGTAGCCATTGTTACACTGATACCAAAACCACGCATCACTAGAAAACTATAGACCACTCTCTCTTATAAATACAAGCACAGAAATCCTCACAAAACACTACCAAACTTATTCCAGCAAAATATAGAATGAATTAGACACCATGAACAAAAGGAATTTATTGCAACAATACAAGGGGTTTAAACATACAAAAACAATTAGTAGAATACATTATATAAGACTGACTGACCACCCAGCAAATGATGAAAGTGACCATCAGCTACAAAAAGGCTACTGCTTCGGGGAACCTGGGTGGCTCAGTGGGTTAAAGCCTCTGCCTTCAGCTCAGGTCATGATCCCAGGGTCCTGGGATCAAGCTCCCCATTGGGCTCTCTGCTCCACGGGAAGCCAGCTTCCTCCTCTCTCTCTCTGCCTGCCTCTCTACCTACTTGTGATTACTCTCTCTCCATCAAAAAACAACAAAAAAAAAAAAATGGGGGAGGAGTCAAGATGGCGGAGAAGTAGCAGGCTGAGACTGCTTCAGCTAGCCAGAGATCAGCTAGATAGCTTATCTAAAGATTGCAAACACCTGAAAATCCATCGGCAGATCGAAGAGAAGAAGAACAGCAATTCTGGAAACAGAAAAACAACCACTTTCTGAAAGGTAGGACCTGCGGAAAAGTGAATCCAAAGCGACGGGAAGATAGGGGGAAGGGGCCGGCTCCCGGCAAGCGGCGGAGCAACCGCGCACAAAATCAGGACTTTTAAAAATCTGTTCCGCTGAGGGACATCGCTCCAGAGGCTAAACCAGGGCGAAGCCCACGCGGGGTCAGCGTGGCCTCAGGTCCGGCAGGGTCACAGAAGGATCGAGGGTGTCTGAGTGTCGCAGACCTTGTGGGTATTGGAAAGGGAAAGCCGGCTACAGAGACAGAGCCGACAGTAAGCTCGCAGCTTGTGGTGACCTTGAACCGGTCGTAGGCTCGGTGAGCCCGGAGCGCGGCCGAGGTCAGGCAGACGGGAGTAACTGGGCGCTGTTCTCTGAGGGCGCACTGAGGAGTGGGGCCCTGGGCTCTCAGCTCCTCTGGGCCTGAGACCAGGAGGCCGCCAGTTGTATTCCTGTCTTCAGGAACTCTACGGAAAGCGCTCAGGGAACAAAAGCTCCTGAAAGCAAACCCAAGTGGATTACTCACTCCGGCCCCGGGTAAGGGTGGTGTAATTCTGCCTGGGGCAAAGACACTTGAGAATCACTAAAACAGGCCCCTCCCCCAGAAGATCAACAAGAAATCCAGCTGAGACCAAGTTCACCTACCAAGGAGTGCGGTTTCAATACCAAGAAGAGCAGCAGAATTCCAGAGGAGGAGAAAGCCAAGAACGGAACTCATGGCTTTTTCCCTGTGATTTTTTTTTAGTCTTGCAGTTAATTTATTTTTTTTCTTTTTCATTTTTTGATTTTTTTTTCTCGCCTTCGTATAAATTTTTTTTTAACTGTTACCTTTTTCTTTTTTAACGATTTTTTACTAGTTTATCTAATATATATATTTTTTCTTTTTTACATTTTTTTTAGGTGTTTTCTTTTTCTTTTAATTCTTTTCTTTTCTTTTCTTTTTTTTCTTTTTTCTTTTTTTTTCTTTCTTCCTTTTTGAACCTTTTTTATCCCCTTTCTACCCCCTCACGATTTTGGATCTCTTCTAATTTGGTTAAAGCATATTTTCCTGGGGTTGTTGCCACCCTTTTAGTATTTTACTTGCCCCTTCATATACTCTTATCTGGACAAAATGACAAGACGGAAAAATTCAACACAAAAAAAGGAACAAGAGGCAGTACCGAAGGCTAGGGACCTAATCAAT
>NC_081564.1:25740637-25749603 GCF_022355385.1 Mustela nigripes
GACATTGGGGAGGGTATGTGCTTTGGTGAGTGCTGTGAAGTGTGTAAACCTGGTGATTCACAGACCTGTACCCCTGGGGATAAAAATATATGTTTATAAAAAATAAAAAATTAATTTAAAAAAAAGGCTACTGCTTCCACTTCAGTTTACTCCTATTCACACAGTAGCCATTCCTGTGATTCACCAAAACCAAAAACAAACAGCAAACTGAATTCTGACAACACATCAGTCCAGCCCCCCAATTTTTCACTTCTAAAAAAATATTACCTTGAAACTGACAAGATTTAAATCTTGGACAATTTAGGTTCTCACTGTTCCTTCAGCCTCAGACAAACAGGAGTCTTTCCCATAGAGACTGCCCCTGCTGTCCCCAGACACATGTCCTGTGCCTGTTCCTTCTTCTCACCCTGACAGCAGCTCTAGTGTCACCTCCCCAGAGTGATTTCTTCCAAACTCTCTGCTCACAGTGTCATTTTTTCCTGATATCCAACCTAATTTCTGCATATTGCCTATTATTGAATGTTTATTCCTAACCTTATTTGGTTAGTTCATTGATTTGTCATAATTTCCCTACTGGTCACAAAACATTAATGCGAAACATACAGATGATAATCCAAGGCAGGAACAGACAAATTCCCTCTTAACAAAGTCTGGAATCAGAAGCCTAGTTTCTGGGACGTTCTCCAATTCCAAGCTCCAAGTCTACTCACTCTTCGTCTCAACATCTCAGCAATGCAGCTTTGATTTTCATTCTCGCTGACAACAGAGCTCACATGACTACTGCAGCTCCAGCTCTCACACCCATGTTCAGGAGGAAAGGCACTCCATATATCTGGTGTGTTTCCTTACTTCATGAGATCAAATGTCCCCAGAAAGATCAAAAGATGAATGACATAGCTATCGACCAGTGCTTATTCACAAGGTCAGTACTGGCCAAGAAGGACATGGGAATAACAATGGTTTGGCTTTCAAATGAATATAGAAGACAAGACCGAGGTAAAAGGTGGTAGAGCCTGTCTACTGTCTCACCAAAACAAGTGTGTCCATTATGCCATTCCACCCACAACATGGAAACTCTGAGAGAGAAACTGTCTTCTTCATAAAGATTTCCCAGGATGGAAAGTCTGCCAAACCAAAGTTGGTCAAATAAATTATTTGCCAGGTGGTTGTTCTCCTGTCTCTGTCGTTCGAGCTGTAGTCACCACTGCCCTATTTTGGTGCACCAGCCAGCAGTGTCGCTAATAACTAGTGCCTGAGTCCTGTGTCCCCCAGTTCCCAGCACAGAACCACATCCATGACAACCCACCAACCCAGTGGTAGGAGCAGTGATACCTTGGATGGGTCCTGCATTCTCCTCCTCACATGGGCCTGTTCCTATTTTCATGGATACTCGGATCTCCTGCAATATGGCCATGAATGTGGCAAGGGCCACGTAGAGAAGAATATGCCTCTCTGGGGCCTGCAGTCCACAGATAAGGGAATCAGGATGTGAACAGTAGGTTCTGAATCTCTGCCTGGACAAAAAGACCTCTCTGCACATCCAGGAGAGGAGCCACCATGGGGCAGCAGAGACCAACTGGCCAAGCCACCTGGCCCTGGGAAGAGTCTGGGCATTAGGAGTTTTAACAGGGAGGGTTGTTCACCAGGACCTGAGAGAAAAGAATACATCCATGTTTTCTACACTATCAGCTTCGACTGATGTGAAATTCTGACTCGGGGGCTCTCAGAGCTGTATCCTGATGAATTTGTCTCTGTCTCTAGCACTGGTCCAAATCTTCACGTGTCCCCACCAAGCACATTCCTGCTACACTCAGTCACTGTCAATCTCTATTAAGGCTGAGTCAGCCCCAGCACTCAGTGCACCCTAGAGATACTGAGGCAGAGCATCTATGGCCCACATTCAGGACACACACCTCCAGTAGCCCTTCAATGACTCCTTAAAACTCCATGTGTTCTTGGCAAGGGAGGACTTGTTTGGGTTCTGGTGTTCCCCAACAGACACACGGCTTAGGGACTTCACTGACTTAAGCCTCCTAGTGCCTGCAAAGGAAACAAACTATTGTGGGCTCAGAGAATGGAAATTCTACTTCAGCACTCAACCAGGACATACCAGCCCAGGATTGAAGTCAGGACATGGATAATTCTGGAGTTGGGCACCCCAGACTATGGACCAGGGTATAAAACAGGATCCCTTGGGATGAGGGTGGATCTGCAGGGCTTTCTGTCCTCTCTCTGTGTCCCTTGGGGATGAGCCCCTCTCTGAAACCAGATGGTTCCTCAGCAGCAGCCCCTGAGCCCCAGTTGATTTGCATGAACATCCTGTCTCTCCGGCTAGAGGATAAGAGAGGCCTGGGATGAATCCAGCCCGGCCATAGGACTTGGAGAGTAGAATCAGGGCATCTCCACCATGGCCTGGACTCCTCTCCTTCTTGGCCTCCTTGCTCATTGCACAGGTGCTACACATAGGCTCAGACCCTCTGCAGCCCCAGGAATCTGGGGCAATAAAGGCCCTGACTCTGAGCTCTGCAGGGAGGTGCTTGTCCAGGGAAGAATGTTAATGACTATACTGCAGGATGAAAGATAGCAGGGGTGTCATCCCCCCAAGTGCTCACTAGTTCTGACTTGTCCAGAGAAAATTGAGGATGCTCTCCTTTGGGCAAAGAATCCATCCACCAGCCAGATCCATGGGCTTCAGGACCTGAGATGCTAGGAGAGTGGAAACAGGGCAGTGAGAATCTCTAGAGCTTAGGCCAGGCAGCTGATGGTGTTCTGGGGTGAGACCCAGAGCTGAAAAACCTAATGCTCCTTTTCTTTCTTGCAGGTTCTGTGGCCTCCTATGTGCTGACTCAGCCCCCATCTGTGTCAGTGGCTCTGGGACAGACAGCCCAGGTCACCTGCGGGGGAAACAACATTGGAAATAAACTTGTTCACTGGTACCAGCAGAAGCCGGGCCAGGCTCCTGTGCTGATCATCTATAACAGCAACAAACGGCCCTCAGGGATTCCTGAGCGATTTTCAGGCACCAAATCTGGGAACACGGCCACCCTGACCATCAGTGGGTCCCGGGTTGAGGATGAGGCTGACTATTACTGTCAGGTGTGGGATAGAAGTTCTGATGCTCACAGTGACATAGACAGACGGGGAAGTGAGACACAAACCCCTTCCCTATCTGGGTTACACTCTCCTCCAGCTCCAGGAGGCCTGTGCACAGAGAAGGGAGCAGGTCTAACTCAGGTCCCCAAATCCAAACTCCCCAGACCTCCCTAGACACCCACACTTTGGTAGTATCTGTACAAGATGTACAGGGTTGGTTTGGGGCTCCTGAGATTGTCTGGGCCTGAGTATGTTTGGGAAAAGAGGGATTGGGTATAAAGACAAATGAAAAGAACCATCTGTCAGTTGTAATTACCACTCATTTCTTTATGGTGGTCAGAGACCATTCCTTCACCCAACTGCCCAGGACTGGAGCCCAGAATCTTCCAACTCAGTTGAGCTCCAGAATCCCTGCCACCATGATGGCTGGGGAGTCTGAGTGGAGCAGACCAGCGCATAATTCAATGTAGTCACTCCTCTTCTGGGCTCATATATGTCCCATCTCTCCCTAGAGTCCCTGACAGCTCAAGGGGTCTCCTCACTGGGGAAATGCACTTAGTTCAGAAAATTGCCTCCCCGGGTTTCTGCCCTTCCTTGGAGAGACTGTATAGAATGATGGCCTGAATCCAAACTCTCAAGATCCTCCCTCAGGTTCACATGTCCTGAATGGTCCCAGCTTTAGAGCTCACCACTGGAAGGATATCTCATCTGATGTCTCACTGAGTCATTCTCTTTCTGCCCAGTCTGGCCAGTCTCCCTCCAGATTTCCTGCAAATGCACTTCTGCATCTCAGAATCTATTCAAGGAACCCAATCCAGGTTGGCCAAACACAGTCCTCAGGGACCTGAGGACTCTACCAGATGTCCACAAAGCTTTGCTTTCTCCTCCAAATCCAACTTAGCATGAAATCCTCAGACAGACCATATCGTATCTTCTATTTTTGTACAATGAGAATAGATGCACACACAGTAGGTGCTATGAGGCCTGATAAGTAGTTGGAGAGTCCATCCATCCTGATAGTGAATGTGGGATGAGGAGTCAGTGGCCTCATCCTACAAAGTGACCAAAAGGTACACAACCACGGAAATGAGACACACAATGGGTGCTGCATCACTTCTACCTCCAAAATGGTGCCCAAGTATTTCTCTTTACATTCACCCTACCCAGAAATATGTACAGACAATGATTTTTTGAAATACAATTCAGCTTGTCAGTGCAGACAAGTAATAAGCCACCACAGACCACCACTCCTCCTCATGACTTTCACCAAGGTCTGCACAAATCAGGCTCCAAATAAAGAGAATATTGAGAGCCCTGCTTCCACCTCCACTTCCACTTCAAGACAAATCTATGAAGTGAATGGTTATGAACAGGGCCACCCTTTCCCTACGAGGTGATATAAAATATATTTTTGTCTACTAGTGATCTTTATTTTGTTCCAGATTATTTGATATCCCATAACTTCAATATTGAGATATAAAGTTACCTGTTGTAAATACATTTGATGATAGATGATAATGGTTTGGGACAGGAGAACAAAGCAGAAACATACGATAACTATGTATCCAAACATATTCCTATAAGAAGAGAATACATGTTCTAGTCTGCTCATTTCTGCCACTACCCAGAGGTCAGAGTGGTATCTATAATTACCACTGCTTCACTGTCTGCTGCATTTCTTCTTCCCTCAAAAAACACCTGAGCTTGTCAGGATCCTCACCAGTTACAACCACCAAACCTTCATTCTGGAATGTGTGTCCATTGTCAGGCATGCTGCATTGGATTGTGGTGAATTTATGACTGTAATTACAGACCCAGGGAATAATAGAGGTTCTTTTGAGTCCATGCATACACCTGCTATTCCCATTTGTGTTGTAGATATCCAATTGTCCGGTGATAGACATCAGGCTTCCCTAGCCCGTGCCCCCTACTCATCTGGGTGATTCACTGCCTGGAAGACATGGTGGGTGGGAATACGTTGCCCTCTCAACCACCAGAGTAGTGCAGTCAGTATCCCACTGGAGTATCCCATCCACAAGGCAAACCCCATGTGGCTCATAAAATGTCTATTCTTAAATCATTTTTTTCTACATTATTGCAGGCACGATTCTGAATTGATCTCAGTGACCAGAGCAGGACCGTTAAACCCTAAGAAACAGGTGGCACCATATGACCTAGGAAGACAAGGAGAAGAAGTGAGATTTTCCATGGTGGCCGAGAACCCCACCCTGTGAAGCTCAGTGAGCACACAGTCCCCTGAGGAGGGGCTGCTCCCCAAAATTCAGATGCAGCTACAGCAGGACTGGGTGAGGCCCAGGCATCTGCAGGTGGTACAGCTCTCCAGTGAGCCTGTGGTACTGCTCCTCCAAGGACCCCCCTCCGAGTGTTTCCCCCTGCTCTGCTGCTGCTTCCAGCACAGATGAGAAGGCCTCAGGGAGGCACAGTGTGATCACAGGTGCCCTGCACTCCCTCCCACTCAGGGTCCATGGGGTCAGGGCCCTACTCTCCCAGTTTACCCCTTTGCTCCCTCTTCACAGGGCTGGGACCAGTCTGTCCTAAATCAACCTCCCTAAAAATCTGGAGTCAGAAGGTCACCATCTCCTGTATAATGGCAGTAGGGACACTCGGGATATAATCATGTCTCCTGCTACCTACAGCTCCTGGCACAGCCCCACCTGGCCACAGGGTGGGGTCAGGAGTCACCCCTCAAAGAACCCAGACTCCAACTCTGGGAGCTTGCACTCTCTGAGCATCTCTGCCTCCACAGCAGTCCTGAGACTGATTACTTGTGAATTCAGAGACTTGGGATGTGTCCCCCAAATGTGTGTAGGTACCAAGTAAGGGAATGCGGTGCAAACCAAGACCATGCAAACCAAAGCCATATCAAGACCACATGAGCTGGTGCCACTTGTGGGAGTGGGTGCATCTTTGACCAAGTCTGCATAATTGGGCCACATTGGCCAAGGACACCAAGGCTGGTGCCACTGGGACTAAAGCAGTCAGATCTGGTGCCATGCAGGCAGAGGACCCATTCACCAATGCCATGTCATCAGTGTCACATTAACCATGGCCATCATGGCCAAAGACACATGAACCAAGGCTACATATCAGGTGCCATGAGAACAGAAACCATGTTTTCTTATGACACTTGGAATGAAGCCCTGTCCACCCAGGCCCTGTAAGCAGATGACACTTGCTCTTGTTTCTTCAGATGATGCTAACATAGCAACCAAGAACACTGCTTCACAGCACTCCCTCTCACCCAAGGTCAGCTCTGCATTTTCAGAGGAGTGAGGCCTCTCAGGAAGATGACAGAACAGGGTAATGGACACTGTGATGAGAGCCACTCCCTGCCAGTTACCATGGCAAATGCTTAAAGACAAGGCAAGGAGCCCCCACATTATGACTCCAGGTAGAGGAATTTAGCCCTCATGCCGGGCCAACAAGGAAGAAAGATCGGCCTCTACACTGGGCAATGAGGTAGAAATTTCCCCCATGCATGGAAATCACAAATGGAGGACATGTTTCCACATACGAGTGGGTTCCAAGCAACATTGTGTGGTGTGAACCCACATGATGTAAATGAAGGTCACATCATGGGCACCACGTGGAGCAAGGCCACCTGAGGAATGCTACTTGGACAAAAGCTGCATGAGTTGGTAGAGAGCTCTTTCTCGGGGATATCAGTGATGAGGAAATGAGAACACAGCCACTTGGGCTGGTACCACTCCCTCCTGTCTTCTGGGCTGTGCCCACTTCCCTAGCATGTCTTTAGGTTCATGTTTTCCTTCTGCTCTCACCTCATGGCACTGGGGGACCCTGGAAGGATAGCAGATGAAGTCATCCAGATGGTACATGGTATCCCCCCTTGAGGTCCATGTGCTCAGACACACACTGTATCTGCTCTAAAGGCTGGGACAGTGCAGGGCTGTCACTGGAGATCCTGCCTCTAGCTACTGTTGTCCAGCCTGTCCAGACAAGGGGGATCCTCCATGCAGCTGTTCACGTCTTGCAAGTCTTCCCATTACTAAGGAGAGGTGTGGGGAGGGTTGACGCTGGCCTGACCTGCTTGTGACCCAACACAGCAGACTCTGTGCATCCATGTTCAGGCAGGAGCAGGGTCAGCCCCTCCCAGACTTCCTTCACGCCCTCCACATCTGTGTGTGCCTGGAGATCCTGTCCTGACCCATCAACCAGACCTCACATGCCTTATCCTCCCCTCCCTTTTCAGTGAGCACATCATGCCTGATCCAGCCTATTTTCCCAGGAAATCACTAATAATCATTGCTTCCATTATGTGATGAGTTAGGTTATTAGTGACTTGATCACACGATGACTGATGCCTGTATGTGTCTGAGGGTCAAGAGCAAGGGAAGGCATGGGAATCTCATTGTGATGCTCATGTTTAGACTCTGAAAGGTTAGAATTACATGTGGGCTGTTCCTCCAGCATTGTGGAGCCACCACTCTGTACCCAGGTCTAAGCTAGCACGAGTTAGAGACTGTCAGGTACAGAGAGTGGGTCTCCCTCAGCTACTCCTCTCTTATAGGCCCTGTGCATCCCTGGACAGTCCCTCCATGTCTGTGACTCTGGGCAGGCCCTAGTTCTGGAGATAAGTTTACAAGTGAATATGCTACTTGGAACCAATAAGAGCCAGGCCAGGACCCAGGGCTATTCATTTGTAAAGACACCAAATAACCCTTAGGGATCCCTGACTGACACTGAGAATCCAACTCATGGACAAGGCCACATTGAGAATCAGACACATCCAGGGCTAGGAGAAGGTTGACCATTGCTGTGTCACCTAACATGGCAGTGAGAGAAGTTGGCAGTAATTCAAAGTGACACAGAAAAATGTTGAAGTGGGATACAAAGCTGCCCACCTAGTCTGGCTTGCACTTTTACTAGCACCAACTGCAGGTCGGACCTTACGGTCAGGTGTCCTCCCTGGTCCTGGACAGGCCCCTATGCAAGTGGTATTTCTAGCAGGTTCTCTGTTCTAGAAATCTGTATATCACACTGAACAATGACAGATATAGGGAGACATACTATATTAAGGGGACTGTAGTCAGGTTTTACAGAAGATTTAGGATACCATTATGCATCATGTTTGACCCAGATATAATCACATGCCACTCCAGAGGGGAAAAACCTGTCTCAGCCCAGTCTTGGGGGAATTCCTCTTCTCCTTGGGTACTGGAAGCCTGGATGGACCCAATGGGCTCTGCCTCCCCTGGTGACTGGATGAGGAATCCCCACGACTAGATGAGGAATCCTCACATCCAGAAATGCTGTCTGAGGCATCCTAAACAGGAGACGAGGCCCCTGCTTCTCCAGGCTCTACCATCTTTAGGTTTAGTAGAAACTGGTGGAAATGCAGACACGACCATGGGGCCCACAGGGGACTTGCTCCTGGCACTACTGGCCTCCTATTTCCCCAAGTCACCTGCACCAGGCAGATCTGACCCACATGAACTCATACCCACCCCTGTGTGGACCCCGTGGGGTGGCCTCAACTGCATTTGGGCCACACCTTTAGGTCCAAGGTAATATTTTCCAAGATTGAAAAAATATATATAATCATGTACTGACCTATGTCTTTGACTTGTGGTTTGGAAATTGATTTTTACAGCAATTTCATGAGGAGGAAAGAACAAATGAAGAATGTATTATGATAGAGATGTAGTGAAAAGAAGGGCCATCTTTATCCCAATGTTCATAGCAGCCATGGCCACAGGAGCCAAACTGTGGAAAGAACCCAGATTCCCTTCAACAGACGAATGGATAAGGAAGATGTGGTCCATATGCACTATGGAGTATTATGCCTCCATCAGAAAGGATGAATACCCAACTTTTGTAGCAACATGGACGGG
>NC_081564.1:25752603-25764470 GCF_022355385.1 Mustela nigripes
AACGCATCCTCGCCAGCATCTGTCATTTCCTGACTTGTTGATTTTAGCCACAGAATGATGATTTTTGGTAAGAATACCTATGACCGGGCGCCTGGGTGGCTCAGTGGGTTAAGCCGCTGCCTTCGGCTCAGGTCATGATCTCAGGGTCCTGGGATCGAGTCCCGCATTGGGCTGTCTGCTCAGCAGGGAGCCTGCTTCCTCCTTTCTCTCTCTGCCTGCCTCTCTGCCTATTTGTGATCTCTCTCTGTCAAATAAATAAATAAAATCTTTAAAAAAAAAAAAAAAAGAATACCTCTGACCAAAAAAATTTTTTTTCAGGTTAAATGCCATGAAAGTGTAACTCTACAGAGTTATAATCCAGGGATTCTCACTATTAATTTCTCATCCACATGACCGTGATTGGGCTGGCACCTCCCTTGACCCAAGTTCCCCCTTCTCCAAGTATAGCAGCGTCCCCCACAGGGAGAAAGCAGAACTGAGAGGAAGGAGTGGTCTCCAGGACCTGGAATATTCTGGCTAAGGTTGTTTCAGTTCCTTTATCAGCCTGGGCAGCCTTCCTCACCTGGTGCAGGGAATGGCTGCCGCCTTGCTCCTGTCAGCTTCTGCTCTACTCTCTCCCTCTCCAGGAACCAGATATCAGCACTCCTCTCCCCGTCTCCCTTCACTGACAGATACACCCCTCCCTCATATTCTTGCTTAGCTCAGCCAGTCTGTGGGGTGCTGGGGAAAGCAATGACGTGTCATCCACGTGGGACTCCACACAAGGGGACAGGAACAGAGGCACATGAAGCACTCTCATGTCCCTGTGGCTTAGTTATGTATGGGGTAGGGGAGAGAGAATAAGTACTACCTTAAGCGATCTCAGCCCCCATGTGACCTAGGGAGATCACAGGGACTTACCAAATCTGTGTCAAACCTGCTCCCACTTCAGCATTTCCTTTTAGAGACCCCTATCTGTGCCCAGCAGCTGCCCAGAGAACTGACGTATAACCTTAAAGATACCTCTGACCACATCTGACACAGCCCTCTGTACCCAGAATGCTCACCTGAGGTGAAAACTCCACACTGGACTGGAACTGGATTGAATCCTAGGTCCCTCAGCTTTATCCTGTTCTCTCAGATCCTCTAACTCCCCCTCTTGCCCCTATGCAGTAGCACTCACTGGGCTCTTCCTACACACATCTCACTTCTTGTGACTTTCCCCATGCTGAGCAGCTCCAGAGTTCCCTCTTCAGTAGGGACTGTGTCTTGTCCATGCTGAATCCCCAGGATGGAATGTGTGCCAGACCAGTGAGGGTCTGAATAAATGTCAGCCGGGTAGATCCTCCCCGTCTGTCTTTGGGGAATTAGTCCCTGGTCACCCTCTCCCCCAACCCCACATCAGACCTGCATGCACTGTTGCTCCAATATGAGCCATTCCCTGAGTCTTATGATCTCCCAGTTCTAACTGCAGTACCACTTGCATGACACCCCACTCCCCAGAGACAGGGGCAGCGACGCCTCAGTAAAACCTGTGCTCTCCTCCTCCACATGGGCTTGCTCTTGTTTTCATAGTGAATCTAGGCCTCTAATGCCAGCACATGAGGCAGTCAGAAGCCATGCTTAGAAGAGTCATTCCTCACTGGGGAAAGAATCCATGGATCAGGAATCAGGACCTGAGCTTTAGGTTATGAGTCTAAACCTGTGCCAGGAACTCCACTGCACCTCTAGCTGCCATGGTGGAATGGCCACCAGGGGGCAGCAGAGATCACCTGGCAAAGTAACCTGTAGATGGGGAGGACGTGGGCATAAGGGCTTCTGCCACATGATGGGTGGTAGTAACCAGGTAACCAGGACCAGTAACCAGGACCTGAGAACTTCAGGTCACTTGTCATTGGTCATTAGTCTATAGTGACATCCTTCACTCTCAACTACAAATTATTAAGGATATGTGTGTGTGTGGTCTTCCTCATGGAGACATTGCCTATTTCTATAATATAGGCCTGGCCAACATGCCTCCCACCAAACCAAGACCTAGCCCACCCTCATGAAACAAAATGCAGTCACTGTCCACAAACATTGGTTCTCCCTCCTCTGTTGTCCTTTCAGACACACTACTCCTCCTCCCTGGAAGTTCCTTCCCCCTGCCCCTCACCTGTCCCTGCACTCACCTCTCTTAAGGAGTGGACAGGGGACTGGAAAATTATGTTCACATTCCTAGTGCCTGCAACACAGTAGTTTCCTTGGTAAACATTTTTGGACTTAACATATAAATTGAGATATTTATTATATATTTTCCCCCAAACTGAAGATTACTTAAATGTGATAAATATTACCTTGAAGAGTTATTAAAGTTTATAGCCCCTCTCATTGTCTTATATGGCAGTCATTTATTTTTGCAACTTATCAGTTCCTGCCCCTGTCAGCAAAATGGGGACAGCGAGGCACAGAACCTATGACCTGCCTCAAATCTCACAGCCAAGAGAAGATATTTATAGAAACATCCTACCTATGGGAAGTCCATGTTCTCTTGAGAGATAACGAACTTTATTTTCCTGTGGTACACGAGATCTCATCGACAGAAAAGCATTAAAAAATAAAGACAGGGGAGGTGAACCATGAGAGACTTTGGACTCTGAAAAACTATCTGAGGTGTTTAAAGTGGCGGGGAGGGGGTTGGAGGTTGGGGTACCAGGTGGTGGGTATTTTAGAGGGCACGGATTGCATGGAGCACTGGGTGTGGTGAAAAAATAATGAATACTGTTATGCTGAAAATAAATAAAAAATAAAGTAAAAAAAAGAAAAGAAAGACAGATTTCACTGCTGAGCTGTCTGTGCCTAGGCCTGCCCAGAGGGACATCAGAACACAAACTGGAATGGGAAAGTCAGCCCCTGGCTATAGGACCAAGAGTGAAACAGAATTCCCTCTGCAGAGAGTGGATTTGAAAAGAACCACTCCTACCCTTTCTGGGACTCTTGGGTCTGAGATCTTTTTGAGAACCCACAAAACTCTTCAGCAGCAGACTCTGAGGTCCCCTGGTTCTCACAATGAGTGGCATCTCCAGCAAGGGGCTAAGAGAGACCTGGGAGGACATTTGTCCAGCCTCGGACCTTGGGAGCAGAATCAGGCAGCTCCACCATGGCCAAGATCCTTATTCTCTTCAGTATCCTGCTCACAGCACAGGTGTAGAGCCCAAGCTCACACACACACCAACTCCAAGTCCTTGGGTCAAGCCATACCCTTTGTCTGAGCTCAGCATGGGCTGCCTGTGTGTGTGCAGGGGTGGGATGTTCCAGACCCTGCTGTAGGATGAAGAGCTGGGTGGGTAAACCACCCCCCACAGTGCTCATGGCTTTGTATGAGCACTGATGGAATGCCCATGCCCCCTCAAATATATATTTTTTTCCAATTTATTCAAAAGCTCCAACCACCAGTCTAACCCTCACTACTCTGGGATTGAGACTGATGAGAGGGGCACCCCTGAGGGTCTACAAAATCCTTTGAGCTCAGGCCAGGCCTCACAGGTGGGCAGTCACTTGGAATGAGTCCTTGATTTTCCAGCTGACCTCTTCTTTCCTCTCTTGCCAGCTCTGAGGTCTCTTGTGTAGTGACTCAGTCCCCATCTGTACAGGTCACCCTGAGTCAGACAGCCAGGATCATCTGTGGGGAAACAACACTGGAAGTAAACATATTCATAGGTACCAGAAGAGGCCAGACAAAGACCCCATGCTGATCATCTATTTTAGCCACAACCTAAAACCATAATTACAACTTAAACTCACAGATCCCAAAAGCTCGACAAATTTCAACTAGAAGACATAGTAAAAGAACAAGAACAAAAACAAAACAAAACAAAACAAAGAAACAAACCAAAACAAAACCTGCAACATCTTCCTCTGTCTAAATTGCCAGTGAAAAAGAGACAGTCTCCAAAACAGCCAGAAGGGAAAAAAACACAGTTTTTATGGAAAGACAGAGAAATATTCTAGCAAATTTCTCAGTAACAGAAATGCAAGCAAAGGTGGTATGTTTTTAAAATACTGGAAAAAAAAAACTTTAATTCTTTACCAAGGAAGAACATCTTTTAAAAATGAAGACTAAATAAAGCATTTTCTGACATGCATGCAAAAAGTGGCAGGAGTGATCATCACCCAACACAATATAAAAGAAATAGTACAGATGCCCCTCAGGCAGGAGAGAGTGATGCCAGAAAGAATCAGATTCTATGGGATAAATAAAAAAAAAAAAATTATGGGGTTGGGGGAAGACAATGTGGCAGAGAAATAGGAGGCGCTGTTACAAACGGTCCCCCAAAGTGAGCTGATTATCTACCAAAGAACTCTGATCACCCATGAAATCAGCTTGATATTAGAATTATATACTTCTGGATCTCTACAGGGGCAGAAGAAGCCAGTCAGCAGGTAAAGCAGAGTGGGAACATTGGACCGAAATCGGAAGATAAACAAAAGGTGCAGGGAACCACCAGAAGCGACCCATTGGAAAGTAATACCCCAGTACGAGAGTGCCCTGTGATTGGTGACCAGCATTAACTTGGAGTCCACTTGAAAGCACTCAAAAAGAGCAAAAGACCTTAAGGGGAAATTGGTGGAATTGGGCGGTTAGGGACAGGCACTTAAGCCCATGGACCCAGGAGGGCCACCACTGGCACCGAACCAAAGAGCACAGCGAAGAAGCCAGGTCTTGGTCCCTGAGCCACCAGCATGTCTGAGAGCATCTGGGTGGTGGCTCCCATGAAGGAGTGTGGTGTGGATGCCAGCTAGCTCTCTTTAGAACCACAGCCTTTTGTACTCTGCACTCGTGCTGTGCAACCAGGGTCTGAGTCGCAATACACACCCTTCCCTCAGAGAGGTCTGTGCAGGCGCTAGCTGGTGATCTCTTGGACCTAGAGATTCTGAACACTCTTAGCCCAGGCCACTGTGAAACTCTCAGCATACTCTCTCTGGTTGGGACCTCTCTGGTGGTCTGGAGCTGCCCAGACAGCCAAGACTAGTAATTCTCATGGTTTTGGGTACAAGCAGGAGTTCCTGTGACCCCAGAGACAGTGTCTGGGGATGTGCTCTGTCAGTGGTAGAGGGGGAATTTATGTGCTCTGGAGCACCCAAAAGGGAACATACTGAGACTTCTCTTTGAGATGGAGGTCTGGGTGCAGTTTGCTTTCCTCTAAACCTCCAAAGAAGTGCCAAAAGCTGCCAAGGGGAGAAAAACCAACCAAACAAACAAAAAAAACCTCCAGAGAACAGAAGCCTAAAAAAATGGTTTTCTCAGAGCCCAGGCCCTTGATGGGGCTTGGAGGACTCAACCCTAGCAAGACTCCCTGAAAAACAACACAACAGGCTCTTTCCCCAGAAAGCCTGCCCCCAAACAAACAAACAAGAGGACAATCACTACTTCATAGATACAATTTTTATTTTTAATTCTTTGCCACTATTCTTGTTCTGTTCATTTTTATATAACTTTTTAACCTATTTACCATTCCAATGAAATGTTCAGTACATCAAATTCCTTAATAATCTTTTAATCTGAAGTTTTTGATACATATACCTGTGTTTTTCTTTTGCTTTTCTATTTTTAATTATTTTATTTTATTTTAATTTTTAAATATTCATGTAGAGATAAACTTCAAGGTAATCCCCTTTCCACAATCAATGCTACCCCTATATGTAAAACAGCTTTAATCCCCCTTTATCTCAGGAAACTTGAATCCTTTAACAAAGATATCAAGATACATCCAGGAAGAATCAAAATAAACTTCCTCACCCACATTGTGAATTTATAACCACCCTTCCCTCTTTTTCTTCTATCAGTGTTTCTGTGTATTTGTTTTTGTTCTGGTAATATATAAATCTTACACTTGGGGTTCATTTTGACAGGGTTCTTTTTTTTTTTTTTTTCTTGTCATCTACTTTCGTTGGTCTTCTTGTTTGTGTATTTTTGTTTGTATACTTTATAAATCTTACCTTTGGGACCCAATCGGGCTGGGCTTTCTCTTTTCTTTTCTTTTCTTTTTTTTTCCAGTCTCTATCTTTCTCACCTTTCTTCTTTCTTTTTGGTGGGGACTCTCTATTTCTCAGAAGAGTTCCACAGTGCTCCTTACTGGTACCACGGATGATACATTCAGCTACACATCTATTCAGTCTTCTCTTACCAAAATGACTAGGAGGAGGAATGCCCAACAGAGGAATAATTCAGAGACTGGGCCCTCTCCATCAGAGCTATTGTATATGGACATAAAAAGTATGTTGGAAAGGGAATTCAGGCTGACAATTATGCAGGCAATAACTAGGTTGGAAAAAAGCCTTTGATTACAAAATGGAATTGATTAGAGCAGAAGTGAAAGCAACCAGGAATGATGGTAACAATGGTCTCAATGAATTCCAATCTAATCTAAATTCCCTAAAAGCCAGGGTAACCAAGGCAGAAGATAGAATTAGTGATCTAAGGGACAAACTGATAGAGAAAAAGGATCAGGAGGAAGCCTGGAACAGACAGGTTAGAAGCCATGAAAACAGAATTAGGGAAATAAATGACGCCATAAAACATCCCAATGTCAAAATTATTGGAATCCCTGATGGGGAGGAGAAAGAAAGAAGACTAGAGGATATAGCTGAACAAATTTACACAAAAATTTTCCAATCCGGTGAATGGAACCAGAATTCATATGCCAAAGGAGAAAGATCTGCCCCCAACATCATAGAATCTAGAAAGACGTCGAGACACCTGATTGTGAAAATGATGAATCATAATTTTAGACACGAGCTCTTGAAAACAGCTAGGGAAAAGAGATTCCTTACATACCGAGGAAAACCTATCAGAATAACATCAGACCTGTCCACAGAAATCTGGTAAGCCAGAAAAGGCTGGCAAGATGTATTCAGGGCACTAAATGAGAAGAACATGCAGTGAAGAATACTTTATCCGGCAAGACTGACATTCAGAATAGATGGAGACATAAAGAGATTCCAAGACCCACAAGGTTTAAAAGAATATGTGACCACCAAGCCAGCACTGCAATAAATATTAAGGGGGTTTCCTCTAAAAGAGGAAAAAAACCCAACAATGTCATTGAAGAGAAATATATGGATAGAATCTACTGAAACAAATCTATAGAAACAGGTAACATGATGTCAATAAAAATGTATCCCTCAATAATCAACGTGAATGGCCTAAATGCACCCATAAAACAGCACAGGGTTGCATATTGGAAAAAATGACAGGACCCATCCATATGTTGTCTACAAGAGACCCATTTCAAACCTAAGGATACATCCAGACTGAAAATAAAGGGATGGAGAAGCATCTTTCATGCCAATGGGAATCAAAAGAAGGCTGGGGTAGCAATTCTTATATCAGATAAATTAGATTTTAAACTAAAGACTAGTCAGAGATACCGAAGGACACTACATCATTCTTAAAGGTACTCTCCACCAAGAAGATCTAGCAATTGTAAATAGTTATGCCCCCAATATGGGAGCAGCCAATTACATAAGAAAACTATTAATCAAGATTCAGAATCATATTGATATGAATATATTAATAGTAGGAGATCTTAACAAGCCTCTCTCAGAAATAGACAGATCATCCAAGCAGAAAATCAATAAAGAAACAAGAGCATTGAATGACACATTGAGGGCACCTGGGTGGCTCAGTGGGTTAGGCCTCTGCCTTCGGCTCAGGTCATGATCTCAGGGTCCTGGGATCGAGCCCCACATGGGGCTGTCTGCTCAGCAGGAGCCTGCTTCCCCCTCTCTCTGTCTGCCTCTCTGCCTACTTGTGATATCTCTCTCTCTATCTGTCAAATAAATAAAATATTTAAAAAGAAAAGAATGACACATTGGACCAGATGGACCTCATAAATATAGACAGAACATTCCACCCTAAAACAACAGAGTACTCATTTTTTCTCAAGTGCACACGGAGCCTCCTCCAGAATAGACAAGATACTGAGTCAAAAATCAGGGCTCAACTGATCCCAAAAGACTGATATTATTCCTTGCATATTCTCAGATCACAATGCTTTGAAACTGGAGCTCAATCAGAAGCAAAAGTTCAGAAGGAACTCAAACACTTGGAAGCTAAAGAATGCTAGGATCAACCAGGAGATCAAAGAAGAACTGAAAGAATTCATGGAAACCAATGAGAATGAAAACATTTCTGTCCAAAACCAATGGGATACAGCAAAGGCGGTCCTAAGGGGGAAATACATAGCCATCCAAGCCTCCCTCAAAAAAAATGAAAAATCCATAACACATCAGCTGTCTCAACATCTTAAAGAACTGTAGAATCAACAACAAATTAAGCCAACTCCACACACAAGAAGGGAAATAATCAAGATTAGAGCAGAGATCAATGAAATAGAAACTAGAGATACAGTAGAACGTATCAATGATACTAGAAGCTGGCGTTTTGAAAGAATCAATAAGATTGATAAACCATTGGCCAAACTAATCCAAAAGAAAAGGGAGAAGTCTCAAATTAATAAAATTATGAATGAAAAGGGAGAGGTCACAACTAATACCAAGGAAATAGAAACAATCATCAGAAGTTATTATCAACAGTTATATGCCAATAAGTTAAGCAACCTGGATGAAATGGATACATTCCTGGAAAACTATACACTCCCAAAATTGAACCAGGAAGACATTGACAACCTGAATAGACCAATATCTAGTAATGAGATTGAAGCAGTGATCAAAAACCTCCCAAAAAACAAGAGCCCAGGACCTGATGGATTCCCCGGGATATTCTACCAAACTTTCAAAGAAGAAATAATACCTATTCTCCTGAAGCTGTTTCAAAAAACTGAAACAGAAGGAAAACTTCCAGACTCTTTTTATGAAGCCAGCATTACCTGATCCCCAAACCAGGCAAAGACCACACCAAAAAGGAGAATTTCAGACCAATATCACTGATGAATATGAATGCTAAGATTCTCAACAAGATCCTATCAAATAGGATCCAACAGCACATTAAAAAGATTATCCACCATGACCAGGTGGGATTCATCCCTGGGTTACAAGGATGGTTCAACATTAGCAAATCAATCAATGTGATAGAACAAATCAATAAGTGATGAGAGAAGAACTGCATGATCCTCTCAATTGATGCAGAAAAAGCATTTGACAAAATCCAGCATCCTTTCCTGATTAAAATGCTTCGAAGTATAGGGATAGAAGGAACATTCCTGAATTTAATTAAATCTATCTATGAAAAACCCACAGCAAATATCATTCTCAGTGGAAAAACTTGAGTCTTCCTGTTGAGATCAGCAACATGACAAGGATGCCCACTTTCACCACTCTTGCTCAACGTAGTATTAGAAGTCCTAGCAACAGCAATCAAACAACAAAGAGAAATAAAAGGTATCCAAATTGGCAATGAAGAAGTCAAACTCTCTCTCTTTGCAGATGACATGATTCTTTATATGGAAAACCCAAAAGACTCCACTTCCAAATGACTAGAACTCATATAGAAATTCAGTAACATGAGAGGATACAAAGTCAATGTACAGAAATCAGTGGCTTTCCTATACACTAACAATGCAAATACAGAAAGGGGAATCAGAGAATCGATTCCACTTACTATTGCACCAAGAACCATAAGATACCTGGGAATAAACCTAACCAAAGAGGTAAAGGATCTGTACTCGAGGAACTACAGAACACTCATGAAAGAAATTGAAGAAGACACAAAAAGATGGAAGACCATCCCATGCTCTTGGATCGGAAAAATAAACATTGTGAAAATGTCTATACTGCCTAAAGCAATCTATACTTTTAATGCCCTTCTGATCAAAATTCCACCGGTATTTTTGAAAGAGTTGGAGAAAATAACCCTAAAATTTGTATGGAATCAGAAGAGACCCCGAAATGCTAAGGAAATGTTGAAAATGAAAAACAAATCTGGAGGCATCACGTTGCCTGATTTCAAGATTTACTACAAAGCTGTGATCACCAGGACAGCATGGTGCTGGAATAAAAACAGACACATAGACCAGTGGAACAGAGCAGAGAGCCCAGATATGGACCCTCAGCTCTAAGGTCAAATAATCTTCAACAAAACAGGAAAAAATATACAGTGGAAAAAGGACAGTCTCTTCAATAAATGGTGCTAAGCAAATTGGAGTTCTATATGTAGAAGAATGAAACTCGACCATTCTCTTACACTGTACCCAAAGAGAAATTCGAAATGGATAAAAGACCTCAAGGTGAGACAGGAATCCATCAGAATCCTAGAAGAGTCATGGGCAGTAACCTCTTTGATATCAGCCACAGCAACTTCTTTCAAGATATGTCTCCAAAGGCAAAGGAAGCAAAAGCAAAAATGAAATTTTGGGACTTCATCAAGATCAAAACCTTCCACCCAACAGAGTAAACAGTCCACAAAACAAAGATGCAACCCACAGAATGGGAGAAGATATTTGCAAATGACAATATAGACAAAAGGCTGACATCCAGGATCTATAAAGAACTACTCAAGCTCAACACACACAAAACAGATAATCATGTCAAAAAATGGGCAGAAGACATGAATAGATACTTCTCCAATGAAGACATACAAATGGCTATCAGACACATGAAAAAATGTTCATCATCACTAACCATCAGGGAGATTCAAATTAAAACCACATTGGAAAATGAGCAGCAAGATATCATCTAATAAACTATGTTACTACCTACATTCAGGATATGGTGTAAACAGCACAATTCTAAGCTTATATAGTCAAATTTGAATTTAATATCAGCACACACATATTAGAAATGACATTAAATGAATTTCAGGACAATATCTCCACTGTATTCTGTTCCACAGTACTGGATATAAAAAAGAGTCACAGGACAGACAGAGAATCTCTGAAGATGCACTGAGAGCATTGACCAAAATGCCCTCACTTCTCCCTCCCCTCCAGATGTTATGGTATTCAAACACACAGTGACAAGACCTCTCCTGTGGATCCCAGAGATGATCACATCTCCACATGAACCAGATCCATGAAGCCACAGAGATTCTATCCACCAGCTTGAAAAGGAACATTTCCATAGGAACCAGTGATGGCATGAGGGAGGCCTGGGGAAGCCAGTTACTACTGTGAGCTCAAGAGACAGAATCTGGGGTGCCCACCATGGCCTGAACCCTCTACTGCTCCCCCTCCTCACTCACTTCCCAGGTGCTGCTCTAGGCTTTGCCCAAAGTCTCAGCGTCCACAGGACCCTGAACATGACCCTGACCCTGAGCTCAGCCGAAATTGCACTGCAAGGTATGGGATCCAAAGAATGAGCCCCACAGTCCCCTGAACCTGCAGGTCTTGTATCCCCTGCAAGACTCATCTGACCCCAGTACTCTGGCCAGCAGATGCCTATCACTCTCTTGAACTTTTAGGAACTTTTAGGACACAGAGGACCAAACAGTAATATGGGGCAGAACCAGAAGGACACAGGCCAGATATCTGCACATCCAAACAGTTTCCACTGTCCCCACTGAATCGGCAGCTCAAACCTGGGACACAACCCAACTGACCCTCCCTGCATGCAGGCTGAGGAAGCTCCTTTTTGGCCAGGCCGTGAGAGGTATGGCAGTGAGCTCATGGACACAAGCCCTGCTGTCCAGCATGGTCTCACTCTCCCTCGTTCCCTCCTTCCTGCTCTCCTCTCAGGCCAAAGGAGCCTGGATTCTGAACCCAGCATACCTGGACTCCACTCCTGGATGCCAATCCACTCCTTGACTTACCCTCTTTCCTCTACCTTCCTGGAAACCCACTCTCCCTGGACCTCAATTTCTGTGTGGTGAAATGGGGAAGATGTATTGATGTTAGAACATTTTGTTTTCTTTCTTTTTTTTTTTAATTTTTTATTTTTTTTTATTTTTTTTT
>NC_081564.1:25774470-25791427 GCF_022355385.1 Mustela nigripes
GTACAGGTCTGTGAATCACCAGGTTTACACACTTCACAGCACTCACCAAATCACATACCCTCCCCAATGTCCATCAAATTCAGATGTAAAAATGGACAGTCTTATGAATTAAAAAGAGATCAAAAGGACTTAGTGAGTGGGTGCTGAGCTGGAGTCTCTTGTCTGTCCTCTGCAGAACTCTAAGGAAAGGGCTCTGCAAAACTGTGATGTGTATGATGTAAAATTGCACATCCAGATCTGAATTCCCAACTTCACTGTTTCATACAAATCACCTATAAGGCTCATGTAGAAATCCTCCGTTCCCAGGCTGCTAGTGCTATGAGTGTTACAGAAACAGCAGTGGTAGAGATGACAGAAATAGTGCTAAAGAATATTTAGGTGCGCATATGAACATTAGTTCTAGAATCATCACCTGTTCCAGGGTGACCCAGTGGCACTCACTGAAATGTAGGCAGCATGAGACATGATTCCTAAATGGAGAGAAGTGTTAGAAATAAGATCTCATTCAAATTAAAACCACATTGAGATACCACCTTACACCAGTTAGAATGGCCAAAATTAGCAAGACAGGAAGCAACATGTGTTGGAGAGGATGTGGAGAAAGGGGAACCCTCTTACACTGTTGGTGGGAATGCAAATTGGTGCAGCCTCTTTGGAGAGCAGTGTGGAGATTCCTCAAGAAATTAAAAATAGGACTTCCTTATGACCCTGCCATTGCACTAGTAGGTATTTACCCCAAAGATACAGATGTAGTGAAAAGAAGGGCCATCTGTACCCCAATGTTTATAGCAGCAATGGCCACAGTCTCCAAACTTTAGAAAGAACCAAGATGCCCTTCAACAGACGAATGAATAAGGAAGATGTGGTCCATATACACTATGGAGTATTATGCCTCCATCAGAAAGGATGAATACCCAACTTTTGTAGCAACATGGACGGGACTGGAAGAGATTATGCTGAATGAAATGAGTCAAGCAGAGAGACTCAATTATCATATGGTTTCACTTATTTGTGGAGCATAACAAATAATATGGAGGACATGGGGAGATGGAGAGGAGAAGGGAGCTGAGGGAAATGGAAGGGGAGATGAATCATGAGAGACTATGGACTCTGAAAAACAACCTGAGGGTTTTGAAGGGGCGGGAGTGGGAGGTTGGGGAAGCCAGGTGGTGGGTATTAAGGAGGGCAGGGATTGCATGGAGAACTGGGTGTGGTGCAAAAACAATGAATACTGTTAAGAAATTAAAAAAAAAAAAGAAAGAAGATCTCACAGAGATTTCCTGGACTTTCCAAATGCAGGACAATTTAATGTGCTCTCATCCTGTCGTAAGAAGACAGTAAGGGAGGCCCGGGACAACTACAGGAATCTCACTGCCCTGCCTCCTACACTGTGTTATGGTCTTTCTGTGCTGGGCTAGACAGACCAGAGGGTGCTTGTTGCCTGAGGGAGGCTAACCATCTGATCCACATACTTTCTCTTGTGACAGTTGTGTGGTGACCTGATGGAGGGATACTGCAGGTCTGTGTCCTCCTCCTCAACCAGCAGGGGGCAGCAGGGCTGTGTCAGCTTCAGGACAGGGGCTGGGACTGCCCAGGTGGAGCATTTCAGGGACAGCAGCCCTGGGGGACATCAGGGTCTAAGGTTCAGTATCAGAAGGAAGTAGTGATGACCCATCAATATCTCCTCAAGCTGCTGGGACAATCCTTTAATGGTTAGACTCACACAGTGTCACCCAAGACACTGATGGGAGTCCTGACAGTGTAAGTAACTCAACTGGAAGATTCCGGTCCCCATCTCCCCACCTGAAGTCCCAGGGAGCTGAGCCTTCTGTCCTGGACACATCCAGAGATGCCCTGATCCCTCACCCTCTGCCTCTCCTACTCTTCCTCTGGGCAGACTCTGACACAGGGCTGCAGCTTCCATGCTCACAAGTGTCTCAAGGGGTGGGCAGTGGGGCAGTTAGAGTGTCTTTACCCTGGAAGGAACATCTGCAACCTCTTTTTGAGACTGTCTCCAGAGTGAAGTGATTCCGATGGCCTCAGGACACATCTATGATCTCTTGGTGTCCTAGCTCCAGTGACAGAATCTGGTACCCAGAAGGGACCACTGACTACCCACTCCCCAGAGCTCACGCTATGTGCAAAGATGTAACCCTGGGGACTCTCACAAAGACATAGAGCTTGAAGTGAGTCCCTCAGTCAGGGACGTTTCTGGCACTTTTCAAAGTTTACATGAAACATGGAAGAAAAGAACAGGAAATGAATCAATGTGTTGAAAATGTCAATTGCTTGTCCACTGTGGGACGAGGGGAGTCATAGAGACAGAAGCATCAGATGGAAATAGACTAGAGGTTGTGATGAATCGCCAACAGCAGGTGAATGTATAACAAGTAAATTCCCACATGCACCATGATGAAGAAGTCTCAATCAAAGAATGAAAGAGTTTTCCATTCTGATGACATACTGATGATGGGACCAGCATTCGGCTGGGAGACACAGAGGGGATATGAATCATGAGGGGTAGAGGATGAGGCCACAGAATACACTTCCCTGAATCAGGTGTTGTCTGTAGCTCTGGAAGGACACAGCTCAGTCCCATGGCCTGGATCCTGTAAGGCCTTCTTGGTTCTGACTCAGCAGCCCTGTGCTCAGTGATCCTGGGACAAATGGCCATGATCATCCATCAGGAAGACATTACAGAAATCTTTAGTGTACATTGGTACCAACAGAAGCCAGGACAGGACCCTGCTGGTCATATATGCCAATAGCAAGCATTGCTCAGGGATTCCTGACCAATTCTCCAGCTGCAACCTAGATGACACAGTCACTGTAAGCACCAGCAGGACAAGGCTACACTCCAAGGATGAGGCTAAATTTTACTCTCAGGTGAGAGACACTGGCACTAATATTCATGCTGACAGAGAGAGACAGGGATGTGAGACACATATCGATTCCCCATCTGAGTCCCACTCTCCTTCACCCTAGGAGGACTCTGGACAAAGCACAGCATATCTGGACCAGGGCCCCAGATCTGAGATTCCAAGCTCTCTTTCCCAACCTGGCCCTCCAGACAGGCTCTGCACTGTATGGATCAGGAGTGCATGTGCAGGAGACAGGATGAAGCTGTCATGTTTTCTTAGCTAGAGTACTTGTTGAGGGATAGAAGATCAGGCTGGAAGTACAGACAGAGGGATATCCATAGAGATACAAGAAGCTCAAAGTGACAAGGGGGAGTCTCAGCTTTCAGTTGAATGGAATCATTGTTGTGTCACTGAGTGAAGAAGTTCTCTTAAAACTAAGACCTCCAGGGAAGTGGAGTGTAGGGTCATGAGGGCAGAGTCATAAACTTGAAGCAGGTCATTGGGAATATCAGAGAGTGGGGGTGTTTCTAATTACACCTCTAGATTCCTGGACCTATGAATGCTAGCTATGGAAGAAAAAGTACCACATATTGGAAACAGATATAGCGCAAGTATCACCTCCTGAAAACTGTTGCCTCACATGTTCTGTCCTGTGCCTGGTATAGTAACTAAGACTTGAAGAGTTTATTAATCTGTTCATCCAAGCCAATTGTTTCAAATGGCGGGGAAGATGGAAGAACTAGCCAGATCCATGGGGTTTGACACACTGCAACCCTTTTCTTTCTTTTCATTTTTTGGTTTTTGATATAGTGTCCAATGATTCATTAGTTGCATATAAACACCAAGTGCTCATCATGTCGCATGCCCTTCTGAATGCCCATCACCCAGTTACCTCATCCACCCACCCACCTCTTTTCCACAACCCTCAGTTTGTTTGTTTTCCTGGAGTTAACAGTCTCTTATGGTATGTCTCCCTCTCTCATTTCTCCCCATTCAGTTTTCCCTCCTTTATCCTATTGTCCTCTTCACTAATCCTTATATTCCACATACAAGTGCAACAAAATGATAATTATCTTACTCTGCTTGTTATATTTCACTTAGCATAATACACTCCAGTTCCATCCATGTGGATGTAAATGGTAGATAAACTTTTTTTTTTTTTTTCTGGTGCCTGAATTATTTTCCACTGGATATATGAACCACATCTTCTTTATCCATTCATCTGTTGAAGGACATCCAGCTCCTTCCACAGTTTGGCTATTGTGGACATGGCTGCTATGAACATTGAGGTATATGTGCTTCTTCATTTTCTTACATCTGTATCTTTGTGGTAAGTACCTAGTAATTCAATTACTGGGTCATAGAATAATTCAATTACTCTATTTTTTACATCTTGAGGAACATCCATACTGTTTTCCAGAGAGACTACACAAGCTTACATTCCCACCAACAGAATAGGAGGGTTCCCCTCTCCCCACATCCTCACCCAAATTGTTTGTTTCCTGTCCTGTTAATTTTGCCCATTCTAACTGATGTAAGGTGGTAACTCATTGTGGTTTTGATTTGTATTTCCCTGACAGCAAATGATGTGGAGAACTTTTTCATGTGTCTATTAGCCATTGGGTCTCTTCTTTGGAGAAGTGTATAATGCCTATTTATTGACTGCATTGTTTCTTTTTACAGTGTTCAGCTTGACACATTTTTTTATAGATATGAGATACCAGCCCTTTATCTGGTATGTCATTTGCAAATATCTTCTCCCACTCTGTAGGTTGCCTTTTACTTTTCATGACTCTTTCCTTTGCTGTGCAGAAGCTTTTTATTTTGATGAAGTCCCAATAGTTCATTTTTGGTTTTGTTTCCCTTGCCATTGGAAAAATGTGTTGCCAGACGTTATTGTTTCCAAGGTCGAAGAGGATGCCTCCTGTGTTCTCTAGGATTTTAATGGGTTCCTATCTCACATTAACGTCTTTCAACTATTTGAGTCTATTTTTGTGTATAATGTAAAGAAATGGTCCAGTTTTATTCTTCTGCATGTGGCTGTCCAATTTTTCCAGCACCATTTATTGAAGAGACTGTCTTTTGTCCACTGGGTATTCTTTCCTGTTTTGTCAAAAATTAGTTGACCATAGAGTTGAGGGTCCATTTCTGGGCTCTCTATTCTCTTCCATTAATCAATGTGTCTGTTTTTGTGCCAGTACCATGCTGTCCTGATGATCACAGCTTTGTAATATAGCTTGAAGTCCAGATATGTAATTCCACCAGATTTGATTTTCTTTTCTTTTTTTTAATTTATTTTTATTTTTTCCAGTGTTCCAAGATTCATTGCTCATGTACCACAGCCATTGCTCCATGCAATATGTGCCCTCCTTAATACCCATGACCAGGCTCACCCATCTCCCATCCCTCTCCCCTCTAAAGCCCTCAATTTGTTTTTCAGAGGCCACAGTCTTTCATGGTTCATCTCCCCCTCCAACTGTGGAAAGAGCCAAGATTCCCTTCAACAGGTGAATGGATAAAGATGTGGTCCATATAGACAATGAAATATACTCAGATTTTATTTCTTTTCCAACATTCCCATTGTGATTTGGGGTCTTTTCTGGTTAGCTACAAATTTTAAGATTGTTTGTTCCAGCTCTGTGAAAAAAAGATGGTATTTTGATAGGGATTGCATTGAATGTGTAGATTGCTGTGGGCAGTATAGACATTTTAACAATGTTCATTCTTCCAATCCATGACCATGAAATGTTTTCCGATTTATTTGTGTCTTCCTCAATTTCTTTCATAAATATTCTGTAGTTATTAGTGTATGGATTTTTTACCTCTTTGGTTAGGTTTATTCTCAGGCATCTTATGGTTTTGGGTGCAGTTGTGAATGGGATTGACTCGCTAATTTCTCTTTCTTCTGTCTCATTATTAGTGTATAGAAATGCAACTGATTTCTGTGCACTGATCTTGTATCCTCCTACATGGCTGAATTGCTGTGTAAGTTCTTGCAATTTGGGCTTGGAGTCCTTTGAATTTTCAACATAGGGTATCATGTCATCTGCAGAGAGAGAGAGAGAGTTTGACCTCTTATTTGCCAATTTGAATGAATTTTATTTCTATTTGGTGTCTGATAACTGAGGCTAGGACTTTCAGTAATATGTTGAACAATAATAGTGAGAGCGGGCATCCCTGTTCTGTTCTTGACCTTAAAGGAAAGGCTGTCAGTTTTTCCCCATTGAGAATGTTATTCACTGTGGGCTCTTCAGAGATGCCTTTTATGATGTTGGGGTATGTTCCCTCTATCCTTATACTTTGAAGATTTTAATTTAAAGAAAATGTTGTTGTATTTTTACAAATGCTTAGTCTACATCAATTGAGAGGATCATATGGTTCTTGGTATTTTATGTCATTAATGTGTTTTATAATGTTGTTTGATTTGTGGATGTTGAACCACTCTTGCATCCCCAGAATAAATCCTACCCGGTCATGGTGAATAATCCTTTTAATGTACTATTGGATCCTATTGGCTATGCTCTTGGTGGGTATTTTGGCATCAATGCTCATCAGGAATATTGGTCTCTAATTCTTTTTGGTGGCGTCCTCTAGTTTTGAGATCAAGGTGATGCTGGCCTCATAGAACAAGTTTGGAAGTTTTCCTTTCATTTCTATTTTTTGAAGGAGGTTACTAATAATAGGTGTTATTTCTTCTTAAGTGTTTGGTAAAATTCCTCTGAGAAGCCATCTGGCCCTGGACTCATTTTTCTGGAGGTTTTGGATTACTGCTTCAATTTCCTTGCTGGTTATTGGTCTGTTCAGATTTCCTATTTCTTCCTGTTTCAGTCTTCTTACTTTATAACTTCCCAGGAATGTGTTTATTTCTTCCAAATTGCTTAATTTTTGGCATAGGTTGCTTCTTTTTTTTTTAATTTATTTTTTATTTATTTTCGGCATAACAGTATTCATTATTTTTTGCACCACACCCAGTGCTCCATGCAATCCATGCCCTCTATAATACCCACCACCTGGTACCCCAAGGTTGCTTCTAATATGTACTAAGAATTGTCTCTATTTCCTTGGTATTAGTCTTGATCTCTGCCATTTCATTCATGACTTTATTAATTTGGGTATTTTCTCTTTTCTTTTGGGTAAGTCTGGCCACAGACTTATCAAACTTATTACTTCCTTCAATGAACCAGCTTCATGTTTTCTTGATCTGTTCTACTGTTCTTCTAGTTTCTCATTCATTGATTTCTGCTTTAATCTTTATTATTTCTTATATCTTGCTTGATTTACACAATTCTTGATTTACACTTTCTTTATTATTTCTCATATCTTGCTTGATTTACACTTTTCTTGATTTACACTTTTTTTGATGTTCTTTCTCCAGGTCCTTTAGGTGTACGTTTAGCTTATGCATTTGGGATTTTTCTAATTTCTTGAGAGATGCTTAGATGGCTGTGTACTTCCGCCTTAGGACCACATTGGCAGTATCTCATATATTTTGGACCAATGTGTTTTCATTCTCATTGCTTTTCATTAATTAAATTCTTAATTGATTTCCTGGTTTAACTATTCATTCTTTTTTTTTTTTTTTACTTTTCATTTATTTTCAGTATAACAGTATTAATTATTTTTGCACCACACCCAGTGCTCCATGCAATCCGTGCCCTCTCTAATACCCACCACCTGGTTCCCCCGAACTCCCACCCCCTGTCGCTTCAAAACTCTCAGGTTGTTTTTCAGAGTCCATAGTGTCTCAGGGTTCAACTCCCCTTCCGATTTCCCTCAACTTCCTTCCCCTCTTCATCTCCACATGTCCTTCATGTAATTTTTATGCACCACAGATAAGTGAAACCGTATGATACTTGACTCTCTCTGCTTAACTTATTTCACTCAGCATAATCTCTTCCAGTCCAGTCCATGTTGCTACAAAAGTTGGGTATTCATCCTTTCTGATGGAGACATAATACTCCATAGTGTATATGGACCACATCTTCCTTATCCATTCGTCCATTGAAGGGCATCTTGGTTCTTTCCAAAGTTTGGAGACTGTGGCCATTGATGCTATAAACATTGGGGTACAGATGGTCCTTCTTTTCACTACATTTGTATCTTTGGGGTAAATATCCACTAGTGCAATGGCAGGGTCATAGGGAAGTTCTATTTTTAATTTCTTGAGGAATCTCCACACTGCTCTCCAAAGAGGTTGCACCAATTTGCATTCCACCAACAGTGTAAGAGGGTTCCCCTTTCTCCACATCCTCTCCAACACATGTTGTTTCCTGTCTTGCTAATTTTGTCCATTGTAACTGGTGTACGGTGATACCTCAATGTGTTTTTAATTTAAGGTGATATCTCAATATGGTTTTAATGTGATGATGAACATTTTTTCAAGTGTCTGATAGCCATTTGCATGTCTTCATTGGAGAAGTGTCTGTTTATATCTTCTGCCCATTTTTTGATATGATTGTTTTGTGTGTGTTGAGTTTGAGGAGTTCATTAGAGATCCTGGATATCAACCTTTTGTCTGTACTGTCATTTGCAAATATCTTCTCCCATTCCGTGGGTTGCCTCTTTGTTTTGTTGACTGTTTCCTTTGCTGTGCAGAAGCTTTTGATTTTGATGAAGTACCAAAAGTTAATTTTCACTTTTGTTTCCTTTGCCTTTGGAGACATATCTTGAAAGAAGTTGCTGTGGGTGATATCGAAGAGGTTATTGCCTATGCTCTCCTCTAGGATTTTGATGGTCTCCTGTCTCATGTTGAGCTCTTTTATCCATTTTGAGTTTATCTTTGTGTACGGTGTAAGAGAATGGTCTAGTTTCATTCTTCTATATATAGCTGCCCAGTTTTCCCAGCACCATTTATTGAAGAGACTGTCTTTTTTCCACTGTATATTTTTTCCTATTTTGTCAAAGATTACTTGCCCATAGAGTTGAGAGTCCATATCTGGGCTCTCTACTCTGTTCCACTGGCCTATGTGTCTGTTTTTATGCCAGCACCATGCTGTCTTGGTGATCACAGCTTTGTAGTAAACCTTGAAATCAGGTAATGTGATGCCACCTGTTTTATTTTTGTTTTTCAACATTTCCTTAGTGATTCGGGGTCTCTTCTGATTCCATACAAATTTTAGGATTATTTGCTCCAGCTCTTTGAAGAATACCGGTGGAACTTTGATAAGAATGGTATTAAAATTATAGATTGCTCTAGGCAGTATAGATATTTTAACAATATTTAGTCTTCTGATCCAAGAGCATGGAATAGTCTTCCATCTTTTTGTGTCTTCTTCAATTTCTTTTCTGAGTGTTCAGTAGTTCCTCAAGTACAGATCCTTTACCTCTTTGGAAAGAACCAAGATACCCTTCAATGAATGAATGGATTAGGAAGATGTGGGCCATATACACTATGGAGTGTTATGCATCCATCAGAAAGGATGAATACCCAATTTTTGTAACAACATGGATGGGACTGGAAGAGATTATGCTGAGTGAAATAAGTTAAGCAGAGAGAATCAATTATCATATGGTTTCACTTATTTGTGGAGCATAACAAATAGCATGGAGGATATGGGGAGTTAGAGAGGAGAAGGGAGTTGGGGGAAATTGGAAGGGGAGGTGAACCATGAGAGACTATGAACTCTAATAAACAATCTGAAGAGTTTGAATTGGCAGGTGGGTGGGAGGTTGGGGTACCAGGTAGTGGGTCTTATAGAGGGCACAAATTGCATGGAGCATTGGGTGTGGTGAAAAAATAATGAGTACTCTTATGCCAAAAATAAATAAAAAATAAATTTAACAAAAAGTATAGATTGCTCTAGGCAGTATAGACATTTTTGCAATGTTTATTCTTCCAATCGAAGTGCATGGAATGGTCTTCTATCTTCTTGTGACTTCTTCAGTTTCCTTTCTGAGTGTTCTGTAGATCCTTGAATACAGATCTTTTACCTCTTTGGTTAAGTTTATTCCCAGGTATCTTATGGTTCTTGGTGCTATAGTAAATGGAATAAATTCTCTAATTTCCCTTTCTGTATTTTCATTGTTAGTGTATAAGAAAGCCACTGATTTCTGTACATTGACTTTGTATCCGGCCATGTTGCTGAATTGCTGTATGAGTTCTAGTGGTTTGGGGGTGGAGTCTTTTGGGTTTTCCATATAAAGAATCATGTCATGTGCGAAGAGAGAGAGTTTGACTTCTTCATTGCCGATTTGGATACCTTTTATTTCTCTTTGTTCTCTGATTGCTGTTGCTAGGACTTCTAATACTATGTTGAACAAGAGTGGTGAGAGTGGGCATCCGTCGTGTCCCTGATCTCAATGGAAAGGCTGCAAGCTTTTTCCATTGAGGATTATATTTGCTGTGGGTCTTTCATAGACAGATTTGATGATGCTCAGGAATGTTCCCTCTATCCCTATACTTTGAACCATTTTAATCAGGAACGGATGCTGGATTTTGTCAAATAATCTTTCTGCATCAATTGAGAAGACCATGTGGTTCTTCTCTCTTCTCTTATTGATACGTTCTATCACACTGATTGATTTGTGAATGTTAAAGCATCCTTGTAGCCCAGGGATGAAACCCACCTGGTCATGGTGGATGATCTTTTTAATGTTCTGTTGGATCCTGTTTGCTAGATGTAGTTGAGATTCTTAGCATCCATATTCATCAGTGATATTGGTCTGAAAATCTCCTTTTGGTAGGGTCTTTGCCTGGTTTGGGGATCAGGGTCATGCTGGCTTCATAGAAAGTGTCTGGAAGTTTTCCTTCTGCTTCAATTTTTTGAAACAGCTTCAGGGGAAGAGATGTTATTTCCTCTTTTAAAGTTTGGTAGAATACCCCGGGGAATCCATCAGGTCCTGGGCTCTTGTTTTTTGGGAGGTTTTTGATCACCGCTTCAATCTCATTACTAGATACTGGTCTATTCAGGTTGTCAATTTCTTCATGATTCAATTTTGGGAGTTTATAGTTTTCCAGGAATGCATCCATTTCATCTAGGTTGCTTAGCTTATTGGCATATAACTGTTGATAATAACTTCTGATGATTGTTTCTACTTCCTTGGTGTTCATTGTGATCTCTCCCTTTCATTCATAATTTTATGTATTTGAGCTTTCTCTCTTTTCTTTTGGATTAGTGTCGCCAATGGTTCATCGATTTTATTGATTCTTTCAAAACGCCAGCTTCTAGTATCATTGATACATTCTACTATATCTCTGGTTTCTACCTCATCGATCTAGGCTCTAATCTTGATGATTTCCCTTCTTATGTGTGGAGTTGGTTTGATTTGTTGTTTACTCTCCAGTTCCTTAAGGTGTAGAGAAAGCTGCTGTGTTCTGGATTTTTCAATTTTTTTGAGGGAGGCTTGGATGGCTATGTATTTCCCCCTTAGGACCGCCTTTGCTGTATACCACAGGTTTTGGACAGAAATGTCTTCATTCTCATTGGTTTGGTTTCCATGAATTGTTTCAGTTCTTCTTTGATCTCCTGGTTGATCCATGCATTCTTAAGCAAGGTGGCCTTTAGCTTCCAGGTGTTTGAGTTCCTTCTGAACTTTTCCTTCTGATTGAGCTCCAGTTTCAAAGCATTGTGATCTGAGAATATGCAGGGAACCATCTCAGTCTTTTGGTATCAGTTGAGTCCTGATTTGTGACCCAGTATGTGGTCTATTCTTTTTTTTTTTTAATTTTTTATTTTTTATAAACATGTTTTTATCCCCAGGGGTACAGGTCTGTGAATCACCAGGTTTACACACTACACAGCACTCACCAAAGCACATACCCTCCCCAATGTCCATAATCCCACCACCTTCTCCCAAACCCCCTCCCCCAAGCAACCCTCAGTTTGTTTTGTGAGATTAAGAGTCACTTATGGTTTGTCTCCCTCCCAATCCCATCTTGTTTCATTGATTCTTCTCCTACCCACTTAAGCCCCCATGTTGCATCACCACTGAGGAAGTGGTGATGCAACATGTGGTCTATTCTTGAGAAGGTTCCGTGTGCACTTGAGAAGAATGAGTATTCTGTTGTTTTAGGGTGGAATGTTCTGTATATATCTATGAGGTCCATCTGTTCTAATGTATAATTCAATGCTCTTGTTTATTGATTTTCTGCTTCAATGATCTATTTCTGAGAGAGGCATGTTAAGATCTCCTACGATTAGTGTATTCATATCAATATGACTCTTTATCTTGATTAACAGTTTTCTTATGTAATTGGCTGCTTCCATATTGGGGGCATGGATATTTACAATTGTTAGATCATCTTGGAGTATAGCCCCTTTAAGGATTATGTAATGTCCTTCTGTATCTCTGACTACAGTCTTTAGTTTAAAATCTAATTTATCTGATATGAGAATCGCTACCCCGGCCTACTTTTGAGGCCCATTGGCATGAAAGATGCTTCTCCATCCATTCACTTTCAGTCTGGGTGTATCTTTAGGTTCAAAATGGGTCTCTTGTAGACAACATATGGATGGGTCCTGTCGTTTTATCCAATCTGCAACCCTGCGCCATTTTATGGGCGCATTTAGGCCATTCACATTGAGAGTGATTGTTGATAGATACGTTTTTATTGACATCGAGTTACCTTTGGAGTCTTTCTTTCTGTAGATTGTCTCTCTATTTCTGTTCAATGCTATTCTTAGCATTTTTCCTCTTTTATAGAACCCCCCTTAATATTTCCTGCAGTGTCGGCTTGGTGGTTGCATAGTCTTTTAAGCCTTGCCGGTCTTGGAAACTCTTTATCTCTCCATCCATTTTGAATGGCAGTCTTGCTGGATAAAGTATTCTTGGCTGCATGTTCTTCTCATTTAGTGCCCTGAATATATCTTGCCAGCCTCTTCTGGCTTGCCCGGTCTCTGTGGACAGGTCTGACGTTATTCTGATGGGCTTCCCTCTGTAAGTAAGGAGCCTCTTTGCCCTGGCGGCTTTCAAGAGATTATACCTACAATTACAATTCCTCAATTTGACTATCAGGTGTCGTGAGGTTTTTTTGGAATGTATAATCTTGGGTGGAGACCATTCAGCCTCTAGTACCTAAACGCTGGTTCCATTCACGAGCTTGGGAAAATTTTCATGAAGGACTTGTTCCACTATATCTTCTAGACTTCTTTCTTTCTCCTCCCCTTCAGGGATTCCAATAATTCTGTGTTGGAACACTTCATGGCATCATTTATTTCCCTGATTCTGTTTTCTTGGTTTCTAAGCTGTTTGTTCCAGGCTTCCTCCTGATCATTTCTCTCTATCTGTTTGTCTTCCAGATCACTAATTCTATCTTTTGTCTCAGTTACCCTAGCTTTGAGAGAGTTTATATTAGATTGGAACTCATTGAGAGCATTGTGAACCTCCTCCCTGGTAGCTTTAAGCTCAGCCCTAACATTGTGAACATCCTGTCTGGTCGCTTTCAGTTCGGCCCTAATCAATTCCGTTTGGTCATCCATGGCTTTCTCCAAACTAGCTATTGCCTGGATAATTGTTAGCCTGAATTCTCTTTCCGACATATTGTCTATGTTGATAGCCGTTAGCTCTGTTGCAGAAGGTCCATCCTCTGTATTTTTCTTCTGTTGGGCATTCCTCCTCCTAGTCATTTTGGTGGGAGATGACTGAACAGATGTAGCTGGATGTATCAACTTTGGTGCATTCAAGGTGCACCCTGGAACACTTCTGAGCAATCTGGATTCCCCACCCAAATGAGAGACAAAAGAAAAGAAAAAGAAAAAGAGGGGGGGGAAAAAGAGATAGAGAGAGAGACAGGAAAGAAAGGGAAGATGAAAGAGAAGTTTCAGCCCAAATGGGCCCCAAGGTAAGATTTATGAAGTAAACAAACAAAAACACTGATAAAAGTATATGACAAGAGAAAAAAATATATATGCAAATAAAGGAAGAACCTCGTCAAAAAGAACCCTAAGTATAAGATTTATATACTATCAGGACAAACACAAAAACACAGAAACACTTGTGGAAGAAAAAGATGGGAGAGTGGTTATAAATTCTCATTGTGTGCGAGGAAGGTTGTTTTGATTCTTCCTGGATGTATCTTGATATCTTTGTTAAAGGTCTCAACTTTCCTAAGATAAAGGGGGATTAAAAATTAGTTTGCCTATATGGGTAGTATTGATTGGGGAAAGGGGATTACTTTGAAGTTTAACTCTATATGAATATTAGAAGATAAAGATAAAAAGGAATAAACTAGACTAAACTAAAATTTTTTTAAAAAAGAAGGAATTCAAAAAATAGAAATGCAAAAGAAAAACATAGGTGTATGTATAAAAAAGGTCAGGTTAGAAGGTTATTACGGAATTTGATGTTTTACGGACAGCTCACTGTGATGGTTATTAGGTTAAAAAATTACCTATATATTTAAAAAAAAAAAAAAAAAACGAACCAGAATAGTGGGAATGAATGAAAAATGAAAGTTTTCCTATGAAGTAGTGGTTGTTCTTTTGTAGTCCTTTTTTTGTTTTCCTCTTTTTTTTTTTCTTTCTTGGTTTGTTTTCTGGGGGATGGGCCTACCACGTGGGTTTTCAGTCAATGATGGTCCCTGACTTAAGTCCTCCAGCGCCCCTCAAGGGGGTGGGCTCTGAGAAAATTGTTTTTTGTTTTTTTTTTTTCAGGCTTTTGCTCTCTTGCAGTTTTTATGTTTGTTCACTTTTTTTTTTCTCACTTTGACCGCTTTTGATGGTTTTTGTAGTTTTAGAGGAAAATAAACTGCACCCTGATCTCCCTCTCAGAGAGAAGCCTCAGTTTGGCTGCAGAGCCTAAATAAGTTCCCCCTTGGCCGCTGGCAGAGTAGGGTTCAAGTCGAGGTACCTGGGGACACAGGATCTTTTGCTTGTACCCAAAGCAAAGGCAGTGGCGGCCCTCTGGGCAGCTCTAGACCACCAGAGAGTTTCCAAGCAGCAATCGCACACTGAGATTTTCCTGCTGGCCCGGGCTGGGAGTGCCTGGTCTTTCTGGGTCTAAGAGCTTCTGGCTTGCACGCACCAATTTCAGGGGTGGCTGAGGTTCGTGCGCACGTCTGGGGCACAGGTCTGAGAGCACTAGGCTGGGCCTTCACGCACCTCTCTGGGGGGAAGAGTTTGGTGCAGGCTCTGAAACAATGGCGCATATCAAAGGGCACCGGCTGGGCGTTTATACCTCTCTTAGGGGAGTATCTCAGGCTCTATAGTAGGGCTCTCACGTTCTGCCACGCAGCATGGCTCCAATCCCCTCACAGGAAATGGACCCAGGCATTCTCAGGTGCGCTGGTGGCTTAGGGACCAAGAGCTGGTTTCTTTGGCGCACTCTCTCTGCCTCAGCACCAGGGGAGGCTGTCCTGGGACCTGGGGCTTAAGCCCCTGCCCCTAGCCATCCCGATTCCCACAATTTCCCCCCTAAGATCCTTTGCTCTTTTGGAGTGCTTTCAACCAGTCTCCAAGTTAATGCTGGTCCCCAGACGCAGGGCACTCTCGCTCATATTGGGGTATTACTTTCCAACTGGTTGCCTCTGGTGGCTCCCTCCCCCTTTTGTTTATCTTCTGATATCAGTCCGTTATTCCCACTCCGCTTTACCTGCCCACTGGCATCTTCTCCCCCTGCAGAGATCCAGACGTGTATAATTCTGATCTTAGGCTGATTTCATGGGTGATTGTAGTTCTTTGGTAGGTAACAGCTCACTTTGGGTACAAGTTGAAAAGGCGCCTCCTCCTACTCCCCCCCATCTTGTCCCCATCGATAAATTAGATTTTAAACTAAAGACTATAGTCAGAGATACAGAAAGACACTACATAATTCTTAAAGGGGCTATCCACCTAGATGATCTAAGAATTGTAAATATCTATGCCTCCAATTACATAAGAAAACTGTTAATCAAGATAAAGAGTCATATTGATATGAATACATTAATAGTAGGAGATCTTAACACGCCTCTCTCAGAAATAGATCATTGAAGCAGATAATCAATAAAGAAAAAGGAGCATTGAATGACACACTGGAAGAGATGGACCTCATAGATATATACAGAACACTCCACTCCAAAACAACAGAATACTCATTCTACTCAAGATAGATATATTCAGGGCACTAAATGAGAAGAACATGCAGCCAAGAATACTTTATCCAGCAAGACTGCCATTCAAAATGGATGGAGAGATAAAGAGTTTCCAAGACCGGCAAGGCTTAAAAGACTATGCAACCACCAAGCCGACACTGCAGGAAATATTAAGGGGGGTTCTATAAAAGAGGAAAAATGCTAAGAATAGCATTGAACAGAAATAGAGAGACAATCTACAGAAAGAAAGACTCCAAAGGTAACTCGATGTCAATAAAAACGTATCTATCAACAATCACTCTCAATGTGAATGGCCTAAATGCGCCCATAAAATGGCGCAGGGTTGCAGATTGGATAAAACGACAGGACCCATCCATATGTTGTCTACAAGAGACCCATTTTGAACCTAAAGATACACCCAGACTGAAAGTGAATGGATGGAGAAGCATCTTTCATGCCAATGGGCCTCAAAAGTAGGCCGGGGTAGCGATTCTCATATCAGATAAATTAGATTTTAAACTAAAGACTGTAGTCAGAGATACAGAAGGACATTACATAATCCTTAAAGGGGCTATACTCCAAGATGATCTAACAATTGTAAATATCCATGCCCCCAATATGGAAGCAGCCAATTACATAAGAAAACTGTTAATCAAGATAAAGAGTCATATTGATATGAATACACTAATCGTAGGAGATCTTAACATGCCTCTCTCAGAAATAGATCATTGAAGCAGAAAATCAATAAACAAGAGCATTGAATTATACATTAGAACAGATGGACCTCATAGATATATACAGAACATTCCACCCTAAAACAACAGAATACTCATTCTTCTCAAGTGCACACGGAACCTTCTCAAGAATAGACCACATGTTGCATCACCACTTCCTCAGTGGTGATGCAACATGGGGGCTTAAGTGGGTAGGAGAAGAATCAATGAAACAAGATGGGATTGGGAGGGAGACAAACCATAAGTGACTCTTAATCTCACAAAACAAACTGAGGGTTGCTTGGGGGAGGGGGTTTGGGAGAAGGTGGTGGGATTATGGACATTGGGGAGGGTATGTGCTTTGGTGAGTGCTGTGG
>NC_081564.1:25791527-25810186 GCF_022355385.1 Mustela nigripes
AAAAAAAAAAAGAATAGACCACATACTGGGTCACAAATCAGGACTCAACTGATACCAAAAGACTGAGATGGTTCCCTGCATATTCTCAGATCACAATGCTTTGAAACTGGAGCTCAATCAGAAGGAAAAGTTCAGAAGGAACTCAAACACCTGGAAGCTAAAGGCCACCTTGCTTAAGAATGCATGGATCAACCAGGAGATCAAAGAAGAACTGAAACAATTCATGGAAACCAAACCAATGAGAATGAAGACATTTCTGTCCAAAACCTGTGGTATACAGCAAAGGCGGTCCTAAGGGGGAAATACATAGCCATCCAAGCCTCCCTCAAAAAAATTGAAAAATCCAGAACACAGCAGCTTTCTCTACACCTTAAGGAACTGGAGAGTAAACAACAAATCAAACCAACTCCACACATAAGAAGGGAAATCATCAAGATTAGAGCCTAGATCGATGAGGTAGAAACCAGAGATATAGTAGAATGTATCAATGATACTAGAAGCTGGCGTTTTGAAAGAATCAATAAAATCGATGAACCATTGGCGACACTAATCCAAAAGAAAAGAGAGAAAGCTCAAATACATAAAATTATGAATGAAAGGGAGAGATCACAATGAACACCAAGGAAGTAGAAACAATCATCAGAAGTTATTATCAACAGTTATATGCCAATAAGCTAAGCAACCTAGATGAAATGGATGCATTCCTGGAAAACTATAAACTCCCAAAATTGAATCATGAAGAAATTGACAACCTGAATAGACCAGTATCTAGTAATGAGATTGAAGCGGTGATCAAAAACCTCCCAAAAAACAAGAGCCCAGGACCTGATGGATTCCCCGGGGTATTCTACCAAACTTTAAAAGAGGAAATAACATCTCTTCCCCTGAAGCTGTTTCAAAAAATTGAAGCAGAAGGAAAACTTCCAGACACTTTCTATGAAGCCAGCATGACCCTGATCCCCAAACCAGGCAAAGACCCTACCAAAAGGAGATTTTCAGACCAATATCACTGATGAATATGGATGCTAAGAATCTCAACTACATCTAGCAAACAGGATCCAACAGAACATTAAAAAGATCATCCACCATGACCAGGTGGGTTTCATCCCTGGGCTACAAGGATGCTTTAACATTCACAAATCAATCAGTGTGATAGAACGTATCAATAAGAGAAGAGAGAAGAACCACATGGTCTTCTCAATTGATGCAGAAAGATTATTTGACAAAATCCAGCATCCGTTCCTGATTAAAATGGTTCAAAGTATAGGGATAGAGGGAACATTCCTGAGCATCATCAAATCTGTCTATGAAAGACCCACAGCAAATATAATCCTCAATGGAAAAAGCTTGCAGCCTTTCCATTGAGATCAGGGACACGACGGATGCCCACTCTCACCACTCTTGTTCAACATAGTATTAGAAGTCCTAGCAACAGCAATCAGAGAACAAAGAGAAATAAAAGGTATCCAAATCGGCAATGAAGAAGTCAAACTCTCTCTCTTCGCACATGACATGATTCTTTATATGGAAAACCCAAAAGACTCCACCCCCAAACCACTAGAACTCATACAGCAATTCAGCAACATGGCCGGATACAAAGTCAATGTACAGAAATCAGTGGCTTTCTTATACACTAACAATGAAAATACAGAAAGGGAAATTAGAGAATTTATTCCATTTACTATAGCACCAAGAACCATAAGATACCTGGGAATAAACCTAACCAAAGCGGTAAAGGATCTGTACTTGAGGAACTACAGAACACTTATGAAAGAAATTGAAGAAGACAAAAAGATATGGAAGAACATTCCATGCTCTTGGATTGGAAGAATAAACATTGTTAAAATGTCTATACTGCCTAGAGCAATCTATACTTTTAATGCTATTCTGATCAAAATTCCACCCGTATTCTTCAAAGAGCTGTTGCAAATTATCAATACCTTTTAATAAATCTTTTTTTAAATTTTCATTTTGTAGTCATATTCTATCCCTTCATTGTATTTAACCTTATTTTTTGTATACATATATGTTTTTCTTTCTTTCAAATTTTGGTGTACAGATTTTAACAGAAAAATCTAGAATATGGCTTTGTTCTAATCTCCAGCCTGATCACATTCTCTCATTTTTTTTCTTTTTGTAACCAATTTCTTACCTTATCAATTCCTTTTTAAAATTATTTGTAAATGTTCACGTTTATGGGTATATTGCATCACTTCATCATATTTATGCTTATTTTTGAATAAAAATTATATATATATATATATATATATATATATATATATATATAATTTCTTTAAAATTTTGGGATGCACTTTCTTCTAACAGAACAAAATACACCTAAAATCAAATGTGTGGCTCTATTCCATTCACGAGCCTAATCGTTTTTGGTTTTTTTTTTTCATTTTCTTCTCCCCTGTTTCGTGTCTCTTCTGATTTGGCTAGGGTCTATTTTTCTGGGGTTGTTGTTACCCTTTTGGCATTTTTTTCTCTCATTAATCTATTCTTCACTGGACATAATGACATGGTGGAAAAATTCACCCCCCCGCAAAAGAAACACATCGAGAATAATACAATAATAGTAGGAGATTTTAACACCTCCCTCACTGAAATGGACAAATCATCTAAGTAAATGGTCAACAATGAAATAAAGGCTTTAAATAACACACTGGACCAAATGGACATCATAGGTGTATTCAAAACATTCCATCCCAAAGCAAGAGAATACACATTCTTCTCTAGTGCACATGGAACATTCTCCTGAATAGATAAATTTTTGGGTCACAAATCAGGTCTCAATCATTATCAAAAGACTGGGATCATTCCCTGCCTATTTTCAGACCACAATGCTCTGAAGCTAGAACTCAATCACAAGAAGAAATTTGGAAAGAATTCAAATACACGGAGGTTAAAGAGCTCCTACTAACGAATGAATGGGTCAACCAGGAAATGAAAGAGGAATTTTAAAAAATTAAAGAAGCAAGTGATAATGAAAGCACAACTGTTCAAAATCTTTGGGAAACAAAAAGGCCATTCTGAGAGGAAAGTATACAACAATACAAGCCTTTCTCAAGAAAAAAGTTCTGAAGTACACAGCCTAACCCTTAATCTAAAGGAGCTGGAGAAAGAACAGCAAATAAAGCCTAAACCCAGAAGGAGAAGAGAAAGTAAAGGTCAGAGCAGAAATCAATGAAATAGAAACCAAAAGAACAGTAAAACAGATCAATGAAACTAGTAGCTGGTTCTTCAAAAGAATTAATAAGATTGATAAACCCCTGGCCAGACTTATCAACAAGAAAAGAGAAAGAACCCAAATAAATAAAATCATGAATGAAACAGGAGAGATAACAACCAACCCCAAAGAAATAAAAACAAATATAAGAACATACTATGAGCAACTATATGCCAGCAAATTATACAATCTGGAAGAAACTGATGCATTCCTAGAGACAGAAGCTACTAAAACTGAACCAGGAAGAAATAGAAAACCAGAAATGACCCATAACTAGTAAGGAGGAGATTGAAGCAGTCATCAAAAACATCCCAACAAACAAGAGCCCAGGGCCAGATGCCTTCCCAGGGGAATTCTACCAAACATTTAAAGAAGAATTAATACCTATTATCCTGAAACTGATCCAAAAAATAGAAATGGAAGGAAAACTTCCAAACTTATCTTATGAGGCCAACATTACCTTGATCCCAAAATAATACAAAGACCCCATCAAAAAGGAGAATTACAGACCTATATTCCTGATGAATACAGATGCAGAAATTCTCACCAAAATAATAGATAATAGCATCCAACAGTACCTTAAAAGGATTATTCACCACCACCAATTTATTTATTTATCCCACCAGGGATTTATCCCACCAGGGATTTATTCCTGAGCTGCAAAGTTGGTTCAACATCCAAAAACCAATCAATGTGACAAAATACATTAATAAAAGAAAGAACAAGAACCATATGATCCTCTCAGTAGAAGCTGAAAAAAGCATTTGACAAAGTACAGCATCCTTTCTTGATCAAAACTGTTCAAAGTATAGGGATGGAGAGTACATACCTCAAAACCATAAAATCCATCTATGAAAAAACCCACAGTGAATATAATTCTTAATGGGGAAAAACTGAGAGCTTTCTCCCTAAGTTCAGGAACACAGCAGGACTGTCCACTATCACCACTGCTATTCAACATAGTACTAGAAGACCTAACCCCAGCAATCAGACAACAAAAAGAAATTAAAAGCATCCAAATTGGCAAAGAAGAAGTCAAACTATCACTCTTTGCAGATGATAGGATACTTTATGTGGAAAACCCAAAATACTCCACTCCAAAACTGCTAGAACTCATATAGGAATTCAGTAAATTGTCAGGATATAAAATCAATGTGCAGAAATCAGTTTCATTTCTATACACCAATAGCAAGACAGAAGAAAGAGAAATTAAGGAATTGATCCCATTCACAATTACAACCAAAATCATAAGGTACCTAGGAATAAATCTAACCAAGGAGGCAAAAAACCTGTACTCAGAAAACTATACAGTACTCATGAAAGAAAATGAGGAAGATGCAAAGAGATGTTTCATCCTCATGGATTAGAAGAACAAATATTGTGAAAAAGTATATGCTACCTAGAGCAACCTACACATTTAATACAATCCCTATCAAAATATCATCAATGTTTTTCACAGAAATGGAAGAAATAATCCTAAAACTTATATGGAACCAGAAAAGATACTGAATAGACAGAGGAATGTTGAAAAATAAAACCAAAGAGGGCAGCATCACAATTCCAGATTTCAAGTTCTATTACAAAACTGTCATCATCAAGACATTATGATACAAAAACAGACACATAGATCAATGGAACAGAATAGAGGGCCCAGAAATGGACCCTCAACTCTATGGCTTACTAATCTTTGAGAAAGCAGGAAAGAATGTCCAATGGAGAACAGACAGTCTCTTCAACAAATGTTGTTGGGAAAATTGGACGGCCACATGCAGATGAATAAAACAGGACCATTTCCTTACACCACACACAAGATAGACTCAAAACGGATGAAAGACCTCATTGTGAGACAGGAATCCATCAAAATCCTTGAGGAGAACATAAGCAGCAACCTCTTCAACCTCGGCTGCAGCAACTTTTTCTTAGAAACATCCCCAAAGGCAAGGGAAGCAAGAGCAAAAATGAACTATTGGGACTTAATCAAGATCAAAAGCTTTTGCACAGCAAAGGAAACAGTCAACAAAACCAGAAAACAACCAACAGAATAGGAGAAAATATTTGCAAATGACATATCAGATAAACAGATAGTAACCCAAATCTATAAAGAACTTATCAAGCTCAACACCCAAAGAACAAATCAAGAAATCCAATCAAGAAATGGGCAGAAGACATGAACAGATATTTCTGCAAAGAAGGTATCCAAATAGCCAAAACACACATGAAAAATTGCTCAACATCACTTGGCATCAGGGAAGTACAAACCAAAACCACAGTGAGATACCACCTCACACCATTCAGAACGGCTCAAAGTAACCAGGCAGGAAATGACAGGTGTTGGTGAGGATTCAGAAAAAGGGGAACCTTCCCACACTGTTGGTGGGAATGAAGTTGGTGAAGTCACTCTGGAAAACAGTATGGAATTTCCTTAAAAAGTTGAATATAGAACTACACTACAACCCAGCAATTGCACTACTGCCTATTCACCCTAAATACTGCGTATTTACCCTAAAGATACAAAGGTATCTTGTATGCTGAAGGGGCATGTGCGCCAAATGTTTATAGCAGCAACACCCACAATAGTCAAACTATAGAAAACTATACAAAGAGCCTAGATGTCCATCAGCAGATGAATGATTAACAAGATGTGCCATGTGTGTGTGTGTGTGTGTGTGTGCAGCCACAAAGAATGAAATCGTGCCATTTGCAATGTGGATGGAAGTAAAGAGTATTATGCTAAGCAAAATATGTCTATGAGAAAAAGACAATTATCGTATGATCTCACTAATATTAGGAATTTGAGAAACAATACTGAGGATCATAGGGCAATGGAGGGAAAAACGAAAGAAGATGAAACCAGAGAGGGAGACAAACCATAAGAGATCCTTAATGTCAGGAAACAAACTGAGAGTTGCTGGAGGGGTGGGGTGGCTAAGTGATGGATGTTGGAGAGGGTATGTGCTATGGTGAGTGCTGTGAATTGTGTAAGACTGATGAATCACAGACCTGTTACCCTGAAACAAATAAGATGTTATGTGTTAATTTAAAATTTTTTAATTAAAAAAAGATAATTTTTTCAAATTGAGTCTAACTGTAGCACCAGAGTATAAGAAACCTACAGGAAATAAACATATACTAAGAATAAGTTCATTTCCCACTCGATTCTGTTCCACAGTTCAGGATAGTTCCACAGTCACAGGACAGACAGAGAATCTGGGAAAATGAACTGAACTCTTACAAATGGTCAGGATGGAATATTTCATGTGCTGTGTATTTGAAACACTCACAATAATGGAAACAAATAAACAGAGTATATATTCATGTGAACAGCTACAGAAAGGCCCTCACTTCTCCCTTCGTCCCTAGTTTTTATGATATTTAAACACAAGAACTCCCATATGGAGCCAGTAAGTGAGCAGAGCTCCACATGAACAAGATCCACAAAGCCCACCCAGAAGCACAGAGATTCCACCAGCCTGAGGAGCATTTTCACAGGGACCAGTGAGACCAGTGAGAGAATGAGGGAGGCTTGGAACAGCCAGGCTCAGCTAGGGGCTCAAGAACCAGAAACTGGGGACCCACCACCATGCTTGGACCCTCAAGCTCCCCTTCTTCATTCCTTGCACAGCAGCTACCTCAGGCCCTATCCACAGGCTCAGCCCCCATGGGACCCTGAAGGTCACTCTGAACCTGAGCTTAGCCCCATGGGTGCTGCAGGAAGTGAGACCCAGGGAATGAGCACCAAGGTATCCTGAACTTGCAGGCCTTGTATCTGCTATAAGACTCAGGTTCCTTCTACAGAGTACCCATGAGAACCCTCTCATTCTCTCATATCTTAAGGAGAGGACCAAACAAGAATTCAGAACAGAGCCAGATGAACGCAGGCCAGGCCCTGGAAACCAAACATCTTCCAATTTTCCCACAGATTCTCCAGCTCTAAGCTTGGACACAACCCCACTGACCTTCTCCACATGCAGGCTGGAGGGGCTGGGGGGGGGGTCTTCTTTATAGATCAACCAGGAATCAGTATGGCAGTGAGTAGGGGACAGATACCTGCTGCCCAATCTGGCCTCACCCTCCTTCCCTATTTCCTGCCCTGGTCAAGCTATGCCTCAAGGAGCTCCAGGTCTGAATCCAGCACACCTGGGCTCCATCCTGGACTTGCTCCACTTTCCTCCCCTTCCTCAGAATCGAGTCTCCCTGGACCCTCAGCTTCAGGTGCTGTGAAATGGGGAAGCTCATACTGATGTTAGAACAGAGACTATGGACACCAGGAAACAAACCGAGGGTTTTAGAACAGAGGTAGGTAGGGGGATGGGTGAACCTGGTGACGGGTATTAAGGAGGGCAGATTTCATGGAGATCTGGGTGTTAAACACAATGAATCATGGAACACTACATCAATAGCTAATGATGTACTGTATAGTGACCAAGATAACACAATAAAAAAAGAACACTTTGTTTTCAACATTAATGATATAAAAACATTGACAGAGTCTTACAAATGAAACAGAGACTGCAGGTTGGGAATGAGGGGGCACTGGACTGGGAATCTTTGTCTCTCCTTTGCAGAAATCCAAGGAAACGGTCTCAGAAAAATGTGACCCATATTAAGTGAAACCACATATTCAGATGTTAATTACCAAATTCCCTGTTTCATCCAAATCACCTAGGAAGCTCCTGTGGAAATCCTCCCACTCCAGACTGCTGGTGCTATGTATTGTAATAGAAACAGTGGTGGAGGAGGTGATGGGAATAATACTGATAAAGTTTTAGGTTCGCAGGTAATCATTAGTGTTAGAAGGATTGCCTGGACCACTTTGACACTGTGACACTCGCTGGGATTCAGGCAGCATCAGACTTAACTCCCACATGGAGAGGAGGGGTGCCAATAGGATCTCATAAATGTTTCCTGGACTGTGCCCTCTCCACTTTACCTGCACCCGCCCTGCTGCAATAGCCATGGGACAGTCTAGGGCATTTGATCCCTTGGACAAAGACAGGAATATTTCCTTCCCTATCTGCCTGCCTGCAGTTTGTGACATTCTACGTTGGACTGAGCAGAGCAGGGGTTGGCAACTGCCTGAGGGAGGCTGGACTCCCAGGTCCACATCCCTTCTCAGGTGACAGGTGCTGTGGGGTGACCTGCAGGAGGGAAGCTCCAGGTCTGAATCCTGACCCACCAGAAGGGGGCAGCAGAGGTCCATCAGGAACAACAGGACAGAGGCTGGGTCTGCCCAGGAGGAGCCTCACAGGGACACCAGGCCTGGGGGTCAGCAGATGTCCAGAGCCCTCAGAAAGAAGTCATGATGATCCATCCTATCCCCAAGGATGAAGGGGCAAAGTTTTCATGGTCAGACTTACACAGTGCCATCCAAGACCCTGAAAGAGATTCCGCACAGTGAGTAGCTCATCTGGGAAATGTCAGTCATCTCACTCTCCACCTGAGGTGCCAGGGAGCTGACCCTTCTGTGCTGCACACCTCCAGAGATGCCCTGACTCCTCACCCTCTTCTTCTCCTTCCCCACTCCAGGCAGATTCTGATCCAGGGCTGCAGCTTCCTTCCTCACGAGTGTCACGGGGACAGTAAGTGGGGCACTCGGATCCCCTGGTCCCTGGAAGGAGAGTCTGAAGCATCCTTGTGAGGCTGTCTCCAAAGTGAAGTGACTCCCACAGCTTCAGACCACATATCTAGTTCCTGTGCTGTCCTTGCTTCAGTGACAGAATCCAGTTCCCAAGAGGGACCAGCGACTATCCAGTCCTGGTGTTCACACTGTGCACAAACATGTGACTGTGGGGAGCCTCACAAAGACACAGAACCTGAAGTGAGTCCCTCAGTCAAACATAGTCTCTAGCACTTTTCACATATTTACATAATACATGGGTGAAAAAGCAAAAGTAATCAAAGTGTTGATAATGCAGGTTGCTGGTCTTTGTGGGATGGGGTGTCATAGAGACAGCAGGACCACAGGCAAATAGACTAGAAATTGTGATGAATCTCCAAGAGTAGGTGATTGTGTAACTAGTGAATTCCCACATGTACCATGATAAACAAGTGTCAGAATGAGAGAGTTTCCCATTCTGATGACATGCTGAGTTCAGCTGGGGGCCCCAGAGGGGACATGAAGCAGGAGGGGTAGGCAGAGAGGCCATAGGGCCACCTTTCCCTGAATCAGATGTTGTCTCTAGTTCTTCAAGGGCCCAGCTCAACCCCATGGCCAGGCTCCTATAAGGCCTCCAGTATTTATCCAGCTGCCCTATGTTCAATAACCTTAGAACAGATGGTCATGACAACTGTCAGAGAGACAGTATAAAAATCTTCAGTGGACAATTGTACCGGCATAAGACAGGACAGGATACTGGCTGGTCATATATGACAATTGCAATTATCCTCAGAGATACCTGACTGATTCTTCAGCTCTAACCTAGAAGACACGGCCACCCTAAACACCAGCAGGACCAGGGCCAAGGAAAAGGCTGGCTACTACTTTCAGGTGTGGGACGTGGTATTCCTGCGCATAGTGAGAGAGACAGACCAGGATATGAGACACAGACCTCTTGCCTGTCTGTGTCACACATGACTTCAGCATAGAAGGACTGCAGACAAAGCATAGTAGATCTGGCCCAAGGCCCCAGATCTGAGATACCCAGACCTCTCCCCCAACCCAGTCCGCCAGATAGCCTCTGCACTGTGTGGATCAGGAGTGCATGTGCAGGAGGCAGGATGAACCTGTGATGTCTATTTGGCTATGATGTGTTGGGAATGGAAGACCTTGCTGGGATGACCAACAGAGAGACATCCATGGAGACAGAAGTAGCTCAAAGTGACAAGGGGAATTCTGACCTCTCCTTTGAACAGAATCATTGTTGTGTCACTGGCTGGAAGCAATTTTCCTTTAGAATAAGACCTGTAAGGCAGCAGAGTGTATGGTCATGGTGACAGTCATAATTAGCAGAAGTTTTCCAGGAAAATCAGTGAGTGGGATGTTCCTAATTCCACTTCAAGATCCCAGACCTATGAATGCTGGCTATAGGAGAAACACCACCAAACACTGGAAACAGATGGAGTGCAAATATCACCTCCTGGAAACTGTTGCCCCTGCCCAAAAGGTGTTGTCTTGTACCTGGCACAGTAACTGCCTTCCTGAGGACATTAGTTCATTCATTCAAGCCAGGTGTTTCAGGATAGTGGGGAATATGGTAGACCCAGTGAATACCATGGACCTGGGCACATTGCAGCCCTTCAACTGATGTGAAAGAGGTACACTGGAGAGAAGCTTCCCTAAAATACTAGACAGTGGGTGATTCATCCTCTAAGCCCAAGGATAATACTTTGGGAGGAAGTATTACAGTCAAAGAAGGCAGGTCCCTATCTAGGTAATGGTCTGTTCCAACAAGAATGGAACCATACCTACCATGATGGAAGAGATCTAACGTAATCGATCTGTCACCAGGCTCCTGGATAATTCCCTCGGGAAGGGTCTCAGACTGGGAACTTGAGGTTGGTCTCTGCTATTGGCAAATTGGTCCTCACAAGTGGCCATAGCCAAGTGAGCTTTAGTGATTGGAAATCCATAGTTATTAGCCCATGAATAACCACCCACTTTGCAGCATGGGCACTTTGCTATGAGGCCCACAGGACAAGTTCAAGAGTAGATGAACAAAAAGGCTGACCACTGCCCCCCGATATGTCACATTATCCACCTGATTATTGCACCATTTCCATTTGAGGACGTACTATGGTAGACATTTCACAGAACACAAAGAGCGTCCAGATCTGTGTTCACTTGAGGAGTTCTACTCACATTTTCTCTTCCTCAAATATCATCACCAATTTTCTTTTTTTTTTTCTTAAAGAATTTATTCATTTGACAGAAAGAAACAGCGAGAGAGGCAACACAAGCAAGGGGAGTGGAGAGTAAGAAGCAGGCTTCCCGCTGAGTAGAGAGTCCAATGTGAGGCTGGATCCCAGGACCCTGGGATCATGACCAGAGGGAAGCCAGACACCTAAGGACTAAGCCACCCAGGCACTCCACCCATTTTCTTATTGTGTTCCTTCCAACACTGGCCACCAAGCCAAACTATGAGTCACAGCCATAGGTTAGTATAAACCCAATTCTGTCCTTCTCTCAGTCCAGGTGAATAAAAACAATTACTCTGCTCAAAAGCTACCTTATTGAAGAATTTTCCTGCACCCAGTTTATGCAGGGGTGTCCCAGATGAGGCTGCAGCAGAAATTTTTTTTTATTATTATTTTTTATTATGTTATGTTAGTCACGGTATAGTACATCATTAGTGTTTGATGCAGTGTTCCAAGATTCATTGTTTGCTTGTAACTCCCAGGGCTCCATGCAATCCATGCCCTCCTTTATACCATCCCCAGGCCAGCCCATCCCTCCACCCCCTTACACCTAAATAGATATTTTTAATACAATAACATAATTCTTAATTAATATGCAATAAACTTAAGTAAAAATAAGTTTATAATCTTTAAAATAAGAAATCAAAAACAGGATTCTTTCCAGCCCATGAAATAAAAGAGCAAATGGCCATTATGAGCATTCTTTACTACAGATTGCATATTGCTCTATCAGAAGCCATGATGCTCATGGGAAACAAAAGGTATTGGGAGAACACCCAAGATAATTATATCCAGGAGTAGTGAGGGAAAGAGGACCCAGTGAAAGAGACCCTATATATATTCCATATAGTACACATTTGTAGGCTTCTAAGTGTTTATGTCACTAATACCTTTCAAAGCCTACCAATGTGCACAATAGCTCACCATTTATATATTTCATTATATGTTTTTAATCCCCATTATGTAGCTCAGTCCCAGAAGTGGTGTTTATCTGATGATGCTCTAACATCTTCTCTTGCCAGAGAAGAGACACCCACATTTGTCAGCACATGCTTAAATACTAGAGTGAAGCTAGTCCCATAGTTGGCTCTCAGCAGCCAGGTGGACCTGTGAAGCCTGACGCTTTCTGGTTGTGGGTATATACATATACTGGTCATTCCAGCTGGCTGTCCCTCATGTGGACACAGTGATGATCTGTGTAAGCCTGGATACCCCCCCCCCCCAACATGAGTAGAGCTGTGGCTGATGTGAAGACCGTATCATGCTTTTCATTTCTTTTTTATCTGGAAACATGCAAATATTAAAAATCTAGATTTGAGATTAGGTATGAAAAGTCCACCTCACACAAGATGACCATGCAGCAGAAATATTATTAACTATCACAGTTGCCTGCATATAACATAGGAACCTCTAAAACCAGCCTTCTGTTTTCTCATCTATATCTGCTGTTCATTGGATTATCCCCATTGGGCCATAGCTGTGTGCAACAGAGAAAAGACAATGGAGCAGGGATCAGAGGTTATGGACATCTGACCTCTTCCTCATGTACCTCACCTGTTCCTTTAGGACTTGTTGAAGCCTGATCTCAAATTTATCTCCTCTGTTTGGTGATGGACAGCTGCTGTGAATGCCCAATTCCATGGCATGGTTGTTCATTTGGCACCCAGTCCTTGCAGGCAGTCTGGTCACCTGGTGATTTAGTGGCTAATAAGGAGCACACAGCCTCTGTTAAAGTTCAGTAGCAAGTCAAAGTCTTTGCCAAAGGGAGCTTTCTCTTTACACATATGTAAAAAAAGGAGTAACCTGCCTTTCTATTTCAATTGTAGGAACTCCATAATTAACTGATACCAACATCCACGGTCAAATGAGTCTGATTAATAATTTCTTCTGGCTATTCACTATGGTAACAATGTCCAACTTATAATTTCTGATGAAATGGGACTCCATGCCTCCTAACAAAACAAAGACCCCATTAATAAAAACTTGCGAGGCACCTGGGTGGCTCAGTGGGTTAAAGACTCTGCCTTCAGCTCAGGTCATGATCTCTGGGTCCTGGGACAATCCCTGCATCAGGCTCTCTGCTCAGCAGGGATCCTGCTCTCCAACCCCCACGCCTGCTTCTCTCCCTACTTGTGATCTCTATCTCTGTCAAATAAATAAATAAAATCTTTAAGAAAACTCCTACACAAATCAGAGTTCATAATCTGTAGAAAATATGTATGTATATATTGTAAATTTGTGTGTATATATACATATATATTCATATGTATACATCATATGTATACATTTACAGATACACACACACAGACACAATTAGTATATATGTGCACACAGACAAGGATATTCATATAAGTGTGTATAAATATATGATAGAAAGGAGTGTGTGACAGGAAATTGATGTCAGGTGGAAACACACACACACAGGTGAACCACACAGAAGCCACCGTGACTGTCAGCTACAAACAGGCTCCCAATTCCCACTCAGTATGCAAGGCAGATAACATGGGGCTCCTCTTGTGACTTACCTTTCCAGAAATATAAAACAGGAGGATTCTAACACATCACACCTGTCACTGAATTTTTAACTTATAAGAAAACATTACCTTGGAACTCAATTAGTTTTGAATCCCAAACACCTAAGGTCCTAACTTTCCCCACATCCTCACACAAACCAGACTCTTCCCCACAGGGACTGACTCCAAACACACTTCAGTTCTTGTCCCTTCTTGCCATCCTGACAGCAGCCCCACAGTCCCCTCTGCAGAGACACCTCCTCCAGCCTCTCCTCACAAACGACCTGCCTGTCATTTTGTCAATGTCACTTCATTCCATGCTGTCACCAGACACTACACATTTTCCCCTATTGTTATTTTATTATTTTCTTAATTAACTCTTTTCTGTTAATTATTATCCTAGGTGGTCAGGAAGATTTTAATGCAATACATGTCCCCTCTGAATCATAGGCATGAACACTCAGGTGCTTATTTTTCTCCCACAGAAATAAGTCTGAAGTCAGATGATGGTTCTCACCAATTCCATAAGGTCCCAAATCTTCTCACTTTGCCACCATCACATGCTCACTTCGGCAGCACATATACTTTCCCACCATCACTTCTACGGAGGTTTTTCTTTTCATTTTTGTTGACAGCAGGCCTCGGGACAGCTGTGGACACTCCAGCTCTCCCAGCCAAGTACCAGAGCAAGAGCACTGTATAAATCTAGTCTGTTTCCTTCCTTCACAAGAGTAAAATTCCCCCAAATGATCCCCAGCCATATAACACATTTACTGGCGACCTTTGGACCATGAGTCATTGTTGACCCAGTGGCACCTGAGAATAGCCATAGTGTGACTTCTAAATGAATATAGAAGACAAGATGCAGATAGAAGGGTTTGGAATCTATATGCTATATCAACAAAACATGTGTGACCACTCTACTGCACCAGTCCCAAGACAGGAACTCTGATATAGTGGCTGTGTCTTGTTCACACTAATTTCCAGGATGGAATGTTCCCAGAACAAAGTGGGTCTGAATAAATGTCTGTTAAGTAACATTTCTCCTATCTCTGACTTGGAAGCAATAGTCACCTTTGCCCAGGTTGGTCCTGCACCAGCTGCTGACACCAGTAAGAGGAAGTCCCTGATTCCTGTGTCCTCTAGTGCTAACCTCCAAAACCACATACATGACCACCCAACACCCATACTTCATAAGCTCTGCATTCTCCTCCTCTAAATGAGCCTGCTTATATTTTCATGGGTAATCTGATGAGCTCTTGCATGATGTTGAGGGTGGCAGGGGTTTCTTAGAGAAAAGTAATTCCTCAAATGGAGCCTAAAGCCCATGGATCAGGGAATTGGGATCTTCTAATCAGAATTTCTGATCAGAATTTCAAATCTGGACAAAGGAATTCTTGCACCTCCAGCAGAATGTGGAGTGGCCTCCAGGGGTCAGTAGCGATCAACTGACAAAGTCACCAGGACCTGGGGTATGTCTGGGCATCAGGGGTTTAACAGGGTAGGAGACTTCATCACCACCACCTGAGACCTAAGGGAAAAGTTACAGGGTTTCTATAATGTCACCTTTACCACCAACAAAATTATGACTCCTTGTTGCTTAGATCTGTGTCTTCTAGAATTTGCCTCTGTCTCTTGCACAGGTCCAGTACTTCATGCCTCTGTAGCACAGCCCATTCTGCTAAAACCCAGTCACTGTCAAACCCCACTCAAGCATTGCATCTATCCCAGGAACTGAGTGCACACTGGGGAGGCTGAGCCACAGAATCAATGACCTGCCCTAGGAGATCTCCCTGAGGACATCACCTACAGTACTTCAGTAGCTCCTACAAATCTCCATATGTGCTTAGCAAGTGAAGAATTCTTTTCATGTTTGATGGTCACAAACAGGGATCTGGGCAGAAACTGCACTGATCTAAGCCTCTTATGGCCATCCAAGGAGCAAGGAGAGGACATTTAGAGCCAACTATGGGGCAAGTTGGTAAAGCAGAATCCCCTGGGCTGATGGGAGGTCTGCAGGAGATACCACTGCCTCTCTGTATCCCTTGGAGCTCAGGCTTCTCTCAAACCACTAAGCTCCTCAGCAGCATATTTGCATAAATGATTTGCATAACCTGCAGGTATTACCAGCAAGGGGATAAGAAAGGCCTAAGAAGGAATGTGCCCAGACTAGGGCCTCAGGGACCAGAATTGGGGCACATTCATCATGGCCTGGACCCCTCTTCTCCTTGGATTCCTGGCTCACTGCACAGGTACTGAGCCCAGGCTCACACCCACCTAGACCCACAGAACTGTCACAAACCTGGCCCTGACACAGAGCTCAGTGGAGCACACACTGCCTGTGGGGGACAGGATGCTCAGGACCCAGCTGCCGGATGAAGGACTGGAGGGCTTTCTGTGAGCCCTGAGGGACTGACAGCACCTGCCCAGGGAAAGAGGGTCATGGTCCTGTTTGTTCAAAGGCTCCAGTTGCCATCCAGGCCCAGGGGTCCCAGGAGCTGAGACTGATAGGAGGGGTTCCCTGTATGCCCAAAGTATCCCTAAATATCAATCTAGGTCACATGGGTGGAGGCTTCCAAAGATGAGACCCAAATTTGAAAGCCCAACTATCCTTTTCTCTCTTGCAGGTTTTGTGGCTGCCTATGTGCTGACTCAGCCTCCCTTAATGTCGGTGAACCTGGGACAGACGGCCAGCATCACCTGCAGTAGAGACAACATTGGAAATACATATGTTTCCTGGTACCAACAGAAACTGGGCAAGGCACCCATGATGATTATCTATAGTGGTAGCAACCGGCCCTCAGGGATCCCAGACCGGTTCTCTGGCTCCAATTCAAGGAACACGGCCACCCTGACCATCAGCGGGGCTCAGGCAGAGGACGAGGCTGACTATTACTGTTTATCATATAAGAGTGGTAGTGGTAATGATCACAGTGACACAGGCAGATGGGGAAGTGAGACACAAAACCCTTCCCCGTCTGAGTCACACTATCCTCCAGCCCCAGGAGGCCTGTGCACAGAGCAGTGAGCAGATCTGACCTAGGCCCCCAGGTCTGACGTTCACAGGCTGCTCCCTCGTCCCTGCCCTGCAGGTGGGCTCTGCAGAAGATGTATGATGAATAACACTCAAATTACTCTTGAGTGAGATTCCATTTGTTTGAAGAGGCAGAGCATGACTGGACATGTTTAGTGTAGATGTGGGCAAACTTTGTACAGGGCCACATCTCACCTCTGGAGATGAGAACAGCAGCATCTAAGAGTAAAAATGCACAGGGTGACACTGACAACAGATTAGATGTTGCAAAAGAAGAGATTCACAAACTCCATGACGTCAAAGTAGTAACCATCCAAAATGAAATAAGACACACACACACACACAAAAGACTATAAGAAATGAACAGAACTCAGTCGGTTGTAGGATCACCTCATGCAATGCACTATGCTTGTAACTGAAGCCCCTGAGCAAAGAAGACAGGAGGGAAGAGAAATGACGCTTAAAGTGGTATTGCACAAATATTGGTGAAATTGGTGAAAAATTGATGAAAACAATAACTGACATAGTCAAGTTCAATAAAGCTCTAGCACGAGAACCATGAGGTACCGACACTGTCATCACGTCACACCCATACTTATGAACATCAGTGTGGAAGAGTCATCTGTGAAGCAGCCAGAGAGAATGTGCATTTTCCCCAAACCTGTATGTTTTATTTCCACAAGACAGCCAGAAATGGGAGTCCTGCACAGCCAGACAGGTGGAAGGACATCTTCCCGTACAGGGTGCCTGCCTGATCTAGGGTTTCATGGAGACCATAAGGGTAACTCAAGGATCGCTCCGACGGTACCAGGTCTCCTGTGAGCAGTGCACACCTGCAGAGCTATGGGGAGCAGAGAAGGTCCTTCTTTATTACCAGGACCCTTCCGTGGAACATACCACATCACCACACAGCCATCTGTTCAATATTCTGGTCAATACCTTCACTTGGTGAAGGTCCATTTGATGGCATTTCCCAGCATTCTCCATACCTTGGGCCAGACTTCCATTCCCTTTCAGAGGTGGTGGGTGTCCTCCTGTTCACTCAGATTTTGCTGTGCTTATGGATTTGTCCTGAGAGCAAAGAGAGAACTCATCAATAAGCACGTGATTCTCTGGCTACTGCCTCTACAACTGGTTACAAGGGAAGGCCAGGCTCCATGAAGCCCACTCAGTAGAGGGGGCTTGAGGGTTTAGGAGCTGAGTGCAGTTCACGTTTGTTTACCACATTGTTAGGGCAGGTTGATAACCATGCACAGGTACTTGTGCATTAACCATAAGCCCATCGATGTTCTTAGCTAAGGACTGGTGCACGGGGTCAGCACAGTGCCCATCGTCATGGAGGCTTGCATGGGACTGACCAGCCAGGGGCTCAGGGGCCCCACATTAGCACCACTGATCCTAATTTTCCTAATTTTCTTCTTCATGAAATTTTCCTTTTTGACTCACTTTTTTGTGAAAATACAATATATAGATCATATAACATATAAAATATGTGTTAACCCACTGTGTAAGTTGGCAGTAAGTTTTACGGTCAAGAGTAGACTAGTAGTAGTTCAGGTTTGGGACAGTCAAAGATATATGCAGATTTTAGACTGCACCTCTCTCAGTACCTCTAACATCTACTTTGTTCAAAACTCAACTGATGAACTTTTGGGACTTCATCAAAATCAAAAGCTTCTGCACAGCCCAAGAAACAGTCAAAAAACAAAGAGGCAACCCATGGAATGGGAGAAGATATTTGCAAATGACAGTACAGACAAAAGGTTGATATCCAGGATCTATAATGAACTCCTCAAACTCAACACACACAAAACAGACAATTATGTCAAAAAAAATGGGCAGAAGATATGGACAGACACTTCTCCAATGAAGACATATAAATGGCTATCAGACACATGAAAAAATGTTCATCATCACTAGCCATCAGGGAGATTCAAATTAAAACTACATTGAGATATCACCTCACACCAGTTGGAATGGCCAAAATTAGCAAGACAAGAAACAACATGTGTTGGAGAGGATGTGGAGA